>NC_133324.1:875159600-875759600 GCF_042186555.1 Aquarana catesbeiana
TTCTGGAATAACTAATATGGAAAGGCACACTTATCAGATTGCTCACCCCCTCTGATGGAACATTGATTACATTTTAGGGGGTTGTGAAATCCCTAAAAAAAATTACTTTTAGGACACGCAGGAATTTAGGGACTAAAAAGGCTACAAGACTGCAGTTGTCGCACTCTGCAGGTGCAGTTGCTAACCAGCTTACAGTAAATGAGGTAATGTAAAAAGGCATTCATGTTGCAAGGAGTACACAATCACATGCAAGGGCAATTAATGAAAACACTTGCATATGATTTGATGATGGAAATCAGCAGAGCTTCTGCTCATTTACTAAAGCACTGGAACAAATGCACTTGTAGAGTGCACATGCATTTTGCAAAGTGCAACATATATTTGCTTTAGACAAATCAACACCACAGAACATTCCAGCAAATTTTAACGAGGGTGGGGGGGTTGTGAAATCTAGATAATTGCTCATTAGCAGCAAACTATTTGGAGTGAGTTTAGGTGGGGGGGGGGTGGGGTTGTGAAATCTAGATAATTGCTCATTAGCAGCACACTATTTGGAGTGAGTTTAGGTGGGGGGGGGGGGTGGGGTTGTGAAATCTAGATAATTGCTCATTAGCAGCACACTATTTGGAGTGAGTTTAGGTGGGGGGGGGTGGGGTTGTGAAATCTAGATAATTGCTCATTAGCAGCAAACTATTTGGAGTGAGTTTAGGTGGGGGGGGGTGGGGTTGTGAAATCTAGATAATTGCTCATTAGCAGCACACTATTTGGAGTGAGTTTAGGTGGGGGGGGGGGGTGGGGTTGTGAAATCTAGATAATTGCTCATTAGCAGCACACTATTTGGAGTGAGTTTAGGTGGGGGGGGGGGGGGGGTTGTGAAATCTAGATAATTGCTCATTAGAAGCACACTATTTGGAGTGAGTTTAGGTGGGGGGGGGGGGGGGGGGTTGTGAAATCTAGATAATTGCTCATTAGCAGCACACTAAATACACTCAAACAAAATACATTCCAAATGAGTAGACTAGGTGGATATGTTCCCATCACTTCATGCTGGGAAGGTTATTGAAGGAAAATATACATGCATGACAAAAAATAACAGGAAAAAAATCCAGCATGTGTGAGGATAAAAAGGGGACATTCACACTATATTGCAATGATGGTAAGTAGTGTTTGAAGCAAGAAATACATTATATTATCAAAGATTACATAAAAGAACATGTGATGCTAATAAAAGAAAAATATCTTACCTTAATATAGTCCTTCTGCAGGACCTGTATGATGGCAGAACAGGTCTCTGGGATAATGATCCCCAGAGCCTGGGGGGAGATGCCTGTCGAGAACTTAAGGTCCTGCAGGCTTCTCCCTGTGGCCAAATACCGCAAGGTAGCGACCAACCTCTGCTCCGGAGTGATGGCTTGCCTCATGCAGGTATCCTGCCTGCTGATATAGGGGGTCAGCAAAGCCAACAAACGGTCAAAAACGGGGTCCGTCATCCGGAGAAAGTTCCTGAAATCCTCAGGATTATTCTCACGGATCTCACGGAGCAAAGGCATGTGACAGAACTGGTCACGCTGAAGCAACCAATTCTTGGTCCATGAACTCCTCCTCGCCCTGTTCATGGACTGGTCTTGGGCTGAAGAATAAACTACAGCACCAAGCACATACAATGCACGAGCTCTACGACGAGTACGTACAGGTAACATGGCTTCAAAACGGTCGGCTGGTCAGAACGCACTAAACAGAACGCACTGAAGAACAGCAAGGCCTGTGAAGAACGACCTGAAAATCAGGAACGAGCGGCCAATAAAACAAAGATTTCTCAATGCCAACTGACCAAACGCACTGAAAAGCAGATACAAACCTCACAAGCACAGACTGAACAACAGTTAAAACGAACTGAAAAATACGAGTCTCACAAGCGCGAATCGTCTCTCACCAAACTTCTACTAACACGAGATAAACACGAGATTAGCAGAAGGAGCCCAAAGGGTGTCGTACGGGCTATTGAACTTCCGTTTTATAGTCTCGTCGGACTTGGTGTACGTCACCGCGTACTAGGCTGTCGTACTTTTGTGTGGTCGTGTGTGTGTAAGTCCGTTCGTAAGAAAGTCTGCCGCAAGTCCGCCGAAGGTACGTCGGAAGTCTGTCGGACAGGCTGTCGGACTTTTGTAGACGAAAAGTCCGACCGTGTGTACGCGGCATTAGCTTTAACAAATATGTTATTGGCTGTGAATCATATCAGTCATTACAGAAGAAGCTGAACTCTGGGGAAAGTAAAAATCCTACCTAGCAGTGGGGCTGCATTGCAAGTGTCAGGGCCTGGACTTGAACCTGGGACCTCTGCTGTGTCTGGCGATGATTCTTCTCACTGCGCTGAGATATTGGACTTTTTAAACTTTCTCTTGTTTTTACTTACAGTTTTTATTTACAGTACACTGCCTTTTGTTTGGGGTGAATGGGTAGGGGTACAATGTACCCCATATGCATTCACATGGAGGGGCCGGATCTGGGGGCCCCCTTGTTAAAGGGGGCTTCCAGATTCTGATAAGCCCCCTGCCCGCAGGCCCCCACAACCACCGGCCAGGGTTGCCAGGAAGAGGCTCTTGTCCCCATCAACATGGGGACAAGGTGCATTGGGGTGCCTGCCCCAAAGCACCCCCCCCCATGTTGAGGGCACGTGGCCTGGTATGATTCAAGGAGGGGGGGGTATGATTCTTGTCCCTCCCGCCCCCCTTTCCTAACCTACCGGGCTGCATGCTAGGATAAGGGTCTGGTATGGATTTTGGGGGGAACCCTCTGCTGTTTTGACATGGGGGGTTCCCCTCGAAACCCATACCAGACCAAAGGGTCTGGTTTGCCCCCACCCTTTTTTTTTTTTTTTTTTTGTTCATTTCGGCGTGGGTTTCCCTTTCAAGATCCGTACCAGACTCAAAGGGCCTGGTATGGATCTTGGGGGGACCCCATGCCGTTTTTTTTTTTTGGTATGGGGTTCCCCTTCAAGATCCTCAGAGCACAAGTCGCACTACAAGTTGGATCATCATGATCCGACTTGGATGCGACTTCCATTGAAATCAATGAGCTGAAAGTGGGATCAGTAAAGACGGGTCTCGTAGGGAACCATTGATTTTCACATGTCAGAAAAAAAACGCTTGATGTGGCTTAATGATGTATCCAGCATTAAGCCTGGTCTAGCAGCCTTTAGCAGCGTCAGACATTTTCAAAGCTGTAACGCCGGTCCTTAGAATGCACTGGCCCTGGGTTTTTTCACAATTTAAAAACGCTTATGCCACTTACAGCTCCTAAAAGCCTGTGTGTGCATGAGGCCATAGAATAACATGAAGAGGCGTTTTTAAGTTGCAAAAAAAACATCTGATGCTGCTAAAAGCAGCTGTAAAAATGTTGCATGTGCATGAGGCCTTATAGTTTGCAAGTCTGCTGTCTCCTGCCATGCTTGTGCATGCAGCAGAGTCTAATTGGCTACTAGTGGGGCCCCTCCCTTTTTCAGTCTAAGTGCTGGTGTGCAGGGGATAAATGGAGGCCTGTAAGAATCACTTTCAGGTGCTTATACAACCCCCAATCCAAAAAAGTTGGGACCTTGTGTAAAATCTTCCTTAAAAACAGAATGTAATGATCTGCAAATCTCATAAACCCATATTTTATTCACAATAGAAAATTTAAAAAATATAAAGTGTTTAAACAAAATTGCCAGTTAAGGTAATTTTGAAATTGATAGCAGCAACACTGTTTACCACGGTGTAGCATCTCCTCTTCTTTTAACACACTGTAAATGTCTGTAAACTGAGGAGACCAGTTGCTGGAGTTTTGGGAGAGGAATGTTGTCCTATTTATGTCTGATATAGGTTTCTAACTGCTCAACAGTCCTGGGTCCTTGTCATATATTTTTTTTAAGATGCGTCAAATATTTTCAATTGGTGAAAGGTCTGGACTACAGGCCAGTTAAGCACCCGAACTCTTCTACTACAAATGCCATGCTGTTGTCTTAAACGCAATATGTGGTTTAGCATGGTCCTGCTGAAATATGCAAGGTCCCCCCTGAAAAAGACATCATCTGGATGGGAGCATTTGCTGCTCTAAAACCTGGATATATCTTTCAGCATCGAATGGGCCTTTCCAGATGTGCAAGCTGCCTCTTTCCATATACACTAATGCACCCCCATACCATCAGAGATGCAGGTTTTTGAACTGAGCGCCGATAACAAACCAAAAGGTCCCTCTCCTCTTTAGTCCGGAGGACGCGGTGCCCATGGTAGCCAGAAAGAATGTCATATTTCGATTCGTCTGACCCAAGAACAGTTTTTCACTTTGCAACAGACATTTTAAATGAGCTTTGACCAAGAGAAGAGGGCAGCGTTTCTGAATCATGTTCAGATATGGCTTCTTCTTTGCATGATAGAGCTTTAAAAGAGAAGTATGGACTTCCAAAAAAACAAACATTTATGCCCCGTACACACGGTTGGATTTTCCGACAGAAAATGTGTGATAGGACCTTGTTGTCGGAAATTCCGACCGTGTGTAGGCTCCATCACACATTTTCCATCGGATTTTCCGACACACAAAGTTTGAGAGCAGGATATAAAATTTTCCGACAACAAAATCCGTTGTCGGAAATTCCGATCGTGTGTACACAAATCCAACGAACAAAGTGCCACGCATGCTCAGAATTAATAAAGAGATGAAAGCTATTGGCCACTGCCCCGTTTATAGTCCAGACGTACGTGTTTTACGTCACCGCGTTTAGAACGATCGGATTTTCTGACAACTTTGTGTGACCGTGTGTATGCAAGATAAGTTTGAGCCAACATCCGTCGGAAAAAATCCTAAATCTTGTTGTCGGAATGTACGAACAAAGTCCGACCGTGTGTACGGGCATTATACTCACCTAGGTGGATGCAGCGGTTTTCTGCTCTGCCCCTCCAGCACTCATTGGAGGGCTAGGCTGTGGAGGGGGTGGGAGGGGCTGGCTCAGGCTCTCAGTGGATCGCTGAGAGGCTGAGCCAGGTGCTGCTGCAGGCTGGACCAGTTGAGTGACATCAGCCGACAGCAAACTTTAGCCCGCTGTTGACTGAAAATGGGTCATAGGAGTGCAGAACAAGGTAAAACCTTGTGGTTGAAGCACAGTTTTACCGCCCCCAATCCCTACCCCCTTTAGCTGCTGAGGCAGCAGACAACGGTGTACACATGCGGCAACAGGAATTAATCGCAACCCATTCAAGTAAATGGGGCCACTCTGCAAGTGCATGCTTCTCCGTGGTCCAAGGGGTTAAAGTAGGTGGTGAGAAGCGCAGCAAACTCGCAGGAAAACTGCAGGTACACTGCACTGCACTGCACTGCACTCGTGGTGTAGGTAATCCACAGCACATCAGTGTGAAAGCAGCCCTATACTATTATGTCCAGTGTATTGCTTCACACTGACCTGAATATCTCTTATTTCCTGCTGCTGGCACCAATCTGGAGACCGCTAGCCAGGATAAGAGGTGGAGTCCAGTTGGTATCACTCCGCATGGGACAGGAGCCAACACTACAGAGGAGGCATTGGCTTATGCAGCTCCCTACTAGACCATCCAATGAAAATGGATAAAGATTGGCACCCAGAAGGAGATGGGCAGAAGATACCGGTGAGGGACCCCTTGTAGGCTTCAGATCATTGGAGAGGAGGTAAGTATTATAATACCTCGGTCTTACCATTAGAGCTTGTTTATACCACAATCCACGGCACGATATGCAGTGTGTTTTTGTCATGTTTGCAGTGCCGTTTTTAGGCATCATTATTTTTTAATGTTTTTTTTTATTTTTATTTTTTACTGAGATGCATTAGCATGTATTTGTGTGCTTTTATGTGCATTCCGGTATGTTCACGTGTGAAAAAATGAAGCACAAGTAAGCAACACAGTGGTATAAACAAGGTTCATTGAAATACATTCATTTTTCTTGTATATGCGTTTAAAAATGTGTTCGATTTACAGTATCTCACAAAAGTGAGTGCACCCCTCACATTTTTGTAAATATTTTATTATAACTTTTCATGTGACAACACTGAAGAAATTACACTTTGCTACAATGTAACGTAGTGAGTGTACAGCTTGTATAACAGTATAAATTCGCTGTCCCCTCAAAATAACTCAACACACAGCCATTATTGTCTAAACCTGTGGAAACAAAAGTGAGTACACCCCTAAGTGAAAATGTGCAAATTGGGCCCAATTAACCATTTTCCCTCCCCGGTGTCATGTGACTCGTTAGTGTTACAATGTCTCAGGTGTGACTGGGGAGCAGGTGTGTTAAATTTGGTGTTATGACTCTCACTCTCTCATACTGGTCACTGGAAGTTCGATATGGCACCTCATGGCAAAATACTCTCTGAGAATCTGAAAAAAAAAACTGTTGCTCTACATAAAGATGACCTAGGCTATAAGAAGATTGCCAAGACCCTGAAACTGGGCTGCAGCACGGTGGCCAAGACCATACAGCGGTTTAACATTACAGGTTCCACTCAGAACAGGCCTCGCCATGGTCAACCAAAGAAGTCATATCCAGAGGTTGTGTTTGGGAAATAGATGTATGAGTGCTGCCAGCATTGCTGCAGAGGTTGAAGGGGTGGGGGGACAGCCTGTCAGTGCTCAGACCATACGCCGCACATTGTATCAAATTGGTCTGCATGGCTGTTATTCCAGAAGGAAGCCTTTTATGAATATGATGCACAGGAAAGCCAGCAAACATGGATTATTGGAACCATGTCCTGTGGTCTGATGAGATCAAGATAAACTTATTTGGTTCAGATGGTGTCAAGCGTGTGTGGCGGCAGGTGAGAAGTACAAAGACAAATGTGTCTTGCCTACAATCAAGCATGGTGGTGGGAGTGTCATGGTCTGGGGCTGCATGAGTGCTGCCGGCTGCATGAGCACTGGGGAGCTACAGTTCATTGAGGGAACCATGGATGCCAACATGTACTGTGACATACTGAAGCTGAGTATGATCCCCTCCCTTTCAGAGACTAAACCGCAGGGCAGTATTCCAACATAACAACCCCAAACACACCTCCAAGATGACCACTGCCTTGTTAAAGAAGCTGAGGGTAAAGGTGATTGACTGGCCAAGCATGTCTCCAGACCTAAACCCTGTTGAGCATCTGAGGGGCATCCTCAAACAGCAGGTGGAGGAGCACAAGGTCTCTAACATCCACCAGCTCCGTGATGTCGTCATGGAGAAGTGGAAGAGGACTCCAGTGGCAACCTGTGAAGCTCTGGTGAACACCATGCCCAAGAGGGTTAAGGCAGTGCTGGAAAATAATGGTGGCCACACAAAATATTGACACCTTGGGCCCAATTTTGACATTCTCACTTAGGTGTGTACTCACTTTTGTTGCCAGTGGTTTAGACATTAATGGTTGTATGTTGCGTTATTTAGGGGGCACAGCAAATTTATACAAGCTGTACGCTTATTATTTTACATTGTAGCAAACTGTTATTTCTTCAGTGTTGTCACATGAAAAGATATAATAAACAATTTACATATATGTGAGGAGTGTACTCACTTTTGTGAGATACTGTACATCTGGTGTAAACAAGCTCTTCAGCTTCTAAGCTTTATTAACATAATCCAAGAATCCTCACCTAATTAGTGATTGAAATGACTTTCTCTAGAAGAATCATATGCCATAATATTTGGGCACTAGATATTTTGGCCCAAACATACATGAAAATGGCACCGCAAACCCTCTCTGAAATGTCAGTGCTGAGTACAGTTGATTAAAGTGAGGAATGAATATGTAGCGGGAAGTCCTCAGAGTCCTCCTTCCATCTGATTATACTCTCCAGACCTTGTTATTTGCTGGATTGGAATGACTTGTTTTTCTGATTGCAGTATTTGGGCCTTGTCTTCATTTATTTGATGACGACCGTCACTTTCCTTTCCATTAGTATAGGCTGGGCTTTTATGTTCCTTTCTACTTGTCTGGCGCCATCAGTATTCATTATTTTCTTTATATCCTGCAATTTAAAGGATGAATTGATTTGTTTTTCTGCCATGCTAGATGTCACACTAGATGTTTTTTTTTCAGTATACACAGGCCTGACATTATTATAATGACCGAAGGGAAATCAAGTCTTTGCGTAACTATCATTATGTACCGTGGTTTAGCACAAATAGGGTCCTTGAGTTTATTTAACACAATAATATGTTTGTCAGGTTTCTCTTCATTTGCTTTTGGTACCTTATTTATAAATCTTTCTTTTTTGGGAAGAGATTGCCTAAATGGTGGTGGTTCTAGTGTGGTCCGTGGACCATCTGTGATCCATGTGTATGCCTCGGCTTGTCTTTATTGGGCTGACCTAGAAAGGAACCCAGAATGGGTACAGTTGGCTCTAGTACAAGTGTTCATAGTAACTGGGTCCGGACAATGTTTTCCCAATAACTCTGAATTCAGTAAATGGTGTACAGATTTGGTGGGTAGGTGTATGTTTGATCTGCACAGAATAACAGCAACCTGAAATAGAAATCACTTCTTTCTTTGTTTAATAAAAAATCAACCCATTTAATTTCTTAGTTAACCTTAATTAACATAATTAAAATAGATTTAAACCTTAAAGTGGAGCTCCAGTCCCCATAATCCATTTAAAAAAAAATAAAAGCTCCCCCGTGATTGTTAGTTCTTGAACATTGATATTTGGATATTTTCCTGTCTTCACGCTTGTTACATTTAAATCCGTAATATTGTACCTGATTTCGGAAGCAGGCAGGGGTAATTGAGGATGCGGGCATCTGAAGCCCATTCCTGTGTATTTCCATGATTGGGTAAGGCTGGCTACCCAGCATGCACCTCCCGATCTTGCGCTTGTGCAGTAATCTAGCGGTGTCCCAAACACAGCGTTTGTACTTCCTCCTGGCAGATCCTCGAAATACTGTGAGATTTCACTATTAGGTGTCACATGGACTCCTGGCATACCTGGGATAGATTACGCCGATATCCCATGAGTCCTTGGGAATCATCTAATGACGAAATTGAAATCGCCTAGGCAGCCGGGACCAGAATTGCCATTTATAACTGTACCGCGGGTGAGCTTTCTGATAAAAATGTAAAACAAGTAAAAATGGGTGGAACTCCGCTTTAAAATGTAAGTTAAGGCAAAATACGCAGTACATCTTTGATTGATATATATATATATATATATATATATATATACTGTTATATATATATACAGTTAGGTCCATATATATTTGGACACAGGCACAATTTTAGACTTTTTCAGATATTTACCAAAACATATTCCAGCTATAGTTATATATATGGGCTGAAAGTACACACTCTCAGGTTTAATCTGAGGGTATGTACATCCAAATCGGAGGAAGGGTTTAGGAATTACAGCTCTTAAGAATAGCAATGCCCCCTTTTTCAAGGGGCCAAACATAATTGGACAATTGAATCAAAAGCTGTTTCATAGCCAGGTGTGGGCTAATCCTTCTTTATTTCTTCATCAATTAAGCAGGTAAAAGGTCTGGAGTTGATTCTAATACCCCGTACACACGGTCGGACATTGATCGGACATTCCAACAACAAAATCCTAGGATTTTTTCCGACGGATTTTGGCTCAAACTTGTTTTGCGTACACACGGTTGCACAAAGTTGTCGGAATTTCCGATCGCCAAGAACGCAGTGACGTACACCACGTACAACGAGACTAGAAAAGGCCAGTTCAGAACCAAGCGCAGCACCCTTTGGGCTCCTTTTGCTAATCTCGTGTTGATAAAAGTTTGGTGAGAGACGATTCGCACTTTTTCATACTAGTGGTTTTCAGATCATTTTCTGCTGTTCAGTTTGTGCTTGTGGGTTTGTATCTGCTCTTCAGTGCGTGCAAGCAAGCTACGCGTGACTTTGTCATTGTGTTCTTGTTCGTTCGTTACTGTTTTTCAGGTCGCTCTTCACAGGCCTTGCTGTTCTTCAGTGCGTTCTGTTACTTAGTTCTGAGCAGCCGACCGTTTTCTAGCCATGTTGCATATACGTACTCCTCTTGGCGTTCGTGCTGTGCGGGGGCTTGGTGTTGGGGTCCTGACCTTGACACAAGTTCAGTCCATGAACAGGGTGGGGAGGAGTTCATGGACCAAGAACTGGTTGCTTCAGCGTGACCAGTTCTGTCATATGCCTTTGCTCCGTGAGATCCGTGAGAATAATCCTGATGATTTCAGGAACTTTCTCCGGATGACGGTCCCCGTATTTCACCGTTTGTTGGCTTTGCTGACCCCTTATATTAGCAGGCAGGATACCTGCATGAGGCAAGCCATCACTCCGGAGCAGAGGTTAGTCGCCACCCTGCGGTACTTGCCAATGGGGAGAAGCCTGCAGGACTTGAAGTTCTCAACAGGCATCTCCCCCCAGGCTCTGGGGATCATTATCCCAGAGACCTGTTCTGCCATCATACAGGTCCTGCAGAAGGAGTATATTAAGGTAAGATTTATCCTTTAACATCACATTTTATTGTATTTAATGTTTGATAATATATTGTATTTCTTTCCTCATTCCCTAATTACCATGATTGTAATATGCTGTGAATGTCCCCTTTGTCCTCATGCATGCTGGATTTTTAGGTAATTATTTTTGTTGTCCTTCATACATATTTGCCTTCACTTACCTCCCCAGCATGCTCTCCTGGCCCTATATTCACCTCATGTAGTCATTTAACAATGTATTTTATCAGCTCCATAGTAGTGCTTTACCCCAAACACCCCCTAAAATGTTTTTAAATGTGATTTGTGCTTTAAATTCAGGGAGAGTGCCAGAGGTTTTTTTGGGGGGGGTCCCCAAATAATTTTGAACCCTCCCTACCCCCAACTGCTAAGTCAGCTGATACCAATTCTCTATCTATCCTCAATCATCTGGTGACTTTTAGCCAAACCCATACACACTATACCCATCCCTTTTGTGGTCAGATTTATGGATGAATTCCCCAAAGCATGTAGTGCAAGGGCCTGCCTGTATACTTTCAAATGGTACTGTTTAAAGTTTGTTTATCCTATTATTATCTTGATAGGTAATAGCAGAATGTCCAAATGTGCTCAAATGTATACAGTGTGTACCGTATTTATCGGCGTATAACACGCCCCGGCGTATAACACGCACCCCAAGTTTAGGAGGGAATTATAAGGAAAAAAATGTTTTAAGGAAAAAAACTTACATTTAAATGCCCATCAATGCAGCCTTGCACAGCGTCCATCTGCATGCTTGTCCAGTGTCATTTGCAGCCTTGCAGTCATTTGCAGCCTTGCAGTCAGCATCCTTGGTGTCATTTGCAGCCTTGCAGTCAGCAGCCTTGGTGTCCATTTGCAGCCTTATCAGTGTCCATTTGCAGCCTTGCAGCTTTGTCAGTGCTGATCTGCAGCTTTCTGTGTCCATTTGCAGCCTTGCTCAGGCTGCAGTTAAACTGCAGTAACTTTTCATTGTCACTGCAGTTTGAAAATGGCGCCGAAATACACAGAGCCGGTCCTCGGCGGCTCTCGTTCACTTTCGGCTCCACTCGTAGTCCCGCCCGGAGCTAGCCGAACCTAGCCGAGTACACGCGGCTAGGTTCGGGCGGCGCTCGAGTGAAGCCAAAAGTGGCCGAGAAGAGCCGAGGACCGGCTCTGTGTATTTCGGTGCCGGCGGCGCCATTTTCAAATCGCGGTCAGCGATTTTGAAGCTCAGTCAGTGGGGGATCGCAGGGGATCGGTGTATAACACGCACCTGCGATTTTCCCCTGATTTTAAGGGGAAAAAAGTGCGTGTTATACGCCGATAAATACGGTATTTAAATCTTTGTATTATGACACTTCTTACCTGTCCAGTGGGCTGCCAATAGTGTAACTAAGGAGGGGCTGTTCAAAGTAATACACATTATTTATGCATTCACCTCTCAATGAATTGGAGAGGGTTACCTGTCCAAGAGCCCCCCCCCCCCCATAATGTTAGAAATGGCCTATGAGAGGGGAGGAGTGGTAATATGATAGGTGTACCTTATATTTTGGTCTTTAAAAAATCCCATAAATAAATGTTATCTTGATGTTGGCCAAGAATGTTTGTGTCTAATCTGCTTTCCATGTTTATGTGCAAAAAGACAAATTTTTTTTTTGTTTTCAGTTTCCTTCCACGCCACAGGAATGGCAGACTGTGGCCTCCCACTTTGCCCAGCGGTGGGACTTTCCTAACTGCGGAGGGGCAATTGATGGGAAATACGTCCACATCATCCCACCACCCAACTCGGGGTCGTACTATTATAATTATAAGGGGTTCAATAGTATTGTGATGTTGGCGGTGGTGTCGGCTACTTATGAGTTCCTGTATGTGGACGTGGGGAAGAATGGCCAGATGTCCGATGGTGGAGTCATCGCCCAGACGGAGTTTTACAGGCGTCTCCAGAATGGCAGCTTGGACTTGCCACCTCCAGAAGACAATGTGGAAGGACTCCCATTCGTCTTCATTGCGGATGAAGCCTTTGCACTGGGGGACCATCTTGTGCGGCCATTCCCGATGAGGACCCTCACCCCGGACCAGAGGGTTTTTAATTACCGGCTGGCCAGAGCCAGAAGAGTGGTGGAGAACACGTTTGGAATCATGGCCAGCCGGTTCCGCCTATTTCTTACACCCATACATATGGCGGAGTATAAACTGAATCATCTTATCCTGGCGTGCTGTGTTCTACACAACTTTTTACGGCAACATTCTGCCAACTATGCTAGCTCAGTTGGGCCTGAGGCCAGAATTCAAAATGAACCAACCCTGACGGCGCTTGAAAGTGGCCGTCCTGGCTTGCCCTCCCTGAGTGCCCGTGATGTCCGGTTAAGATACCTTGAATTCTTTGCGGGTAGGGGGCTATCAATATGCCAGACAATGTGTGAAACCTTTATCAAATAAAAAAAAAAAACATTAAGCAAACCTTTGGTGACATTTACTGCTTGTGTTTGTTGTAGCTGACCCTGACAGAAATGTGGTGAGTCCTGAAAATGGTGTGATTGTGTAACCTTATACAAAGCACTGTTGGGTGTTATTTACTAAAGGCAAAGACACTTTGCACTACAAGTGCACCTGAAACTGCACTTGTAGTGCAAAGTGGATTTGCCCTCAGGAAATAACACCCATTGTCACTGAAAACACCAATTAGAGCACCCCAAAAGTGTTCTAGCATTGAGACAATAATCCACACATTCTTGATTAACAATCTTTTTAATACCTGCACAATCACATATGCATTTAGAAAAGGTTTTTAAAACAAACCAACATGTTTGTTGTATAACAATTTTTGGGGTCACATTAGAAAAAGTAGAAATGTCCATTTAAGATAAAACAGGCATGTTTAAAACCCACAAGAAAGACACAAATCTTGAACTTACAACTTTCACATTTGGTAGAACTTGAAGGCAATATCAGACATGAGTATTTAGGAACTATGTTTGATATTGCGTTCAGATGGGGTGAAGTCACCCCCGGAAAAGCCAAATTTTGAACATGCACACAAATACCTGAATGTCAACATGTGCTAGCTGCCATCATGGGGGATCGAGGGACGTGTTTTGGGGGAGCCACCCCTTCCTCACAGCTACTTTATTATTGAGGAAGGGGTTGCACACCCAAAATCTCCCATAATGGCAGGTAGCACATGTTGACACACTGTGTGCATCCTCAAAATTTGGCTTTTCTCAAATTAGACAAAAAATTTAAAAATTGTAGCACACCATAAAAGAAAGGGATTTGGAGGGGTTTTAAACTCTCCCCAAAACATCAATGATGTTCTTATTTTTTTGAATAACAACATTGATGTTTTTCTTGATGTTTTCCAAGTCCCTATTACACCCCATGATCTCCCCAATCAGGATCTGTGAACTTTCCGAGGTGAAATGCCCTGGATCCACAACATCACGATCATCTAAAAAGAGAGAAACCAAAAAAACATGTATTATAAATATGCCGGCATCCATCTCTTACCTGATCCTGTGGTCGCAGACACTCACCTGTTGTGGTGACTATTTCCACCACGTCTTCCTCATCCTGCTCTTTTTGTCTTTGGGGGATTTCCCCTTCTTCCAGAGGTGGGGGGTCTCTGGTCTCCTCGGATGAGGGGTGTCCTCCGAGTCCTTCCCCCCTATGTTAAAAAAAATGCTATACTTAGCACACAGATATTTGATGGCAGAACTATAAATATGAAACATTGCTTGGAAGTGGGGTACAATTGTCTGTTTGGGCAGAGTTCCAAGATGTAGAATTTTTAGTGTCCTTTGTCAAGCTTCAATGCTTTACCTGTTTTGTCCAAGCTTCACAGATGGAGACACCCCTATAGTATACACTGGAGCACCTGTGTGGCCCCCTAATAAAAAGGGTGTTCTTGTGTCCCACACTAGTGCTCCAGAGTCCAGCTGTGTAACCAGCTGCTGAGTGTCCTCTCCTTACACAGAATCTAGTTTGCATTTCATTCTAGTAACAAACCCATCTACACAACCAAATTATTTTCATACAAGTAGGCCCTAAAAAATGTGGTCAAATGCATGTGGCCAAAACAATGGTGTTTTATAGGCCGAAAGAAAAATGTTTGATACGAATGAATAATGTGCCCATGAACATGAAAGTTGACATTTTAAACTGGATAACAGTTAAGAAAAGCACATGGAGCAGCATGAACGTAATAAACACAAAAAGAATAGAAACACAGCACAACTACTTACTTTTTTGCAGCACTCTCCGGATCTTTCTGTACTGCTCGTGTTCTCTTAAAGCGGGGTTCCACCCAAATTTTGAACAATATCTGTATGTATTCTCTTCCTTGCCTAGATGCTGACATGCCATTTAAAAAAATTTAAATCGCCGTAATTACCTTTTATTTTTCTATTCTTCTTTGCACTTCCTGGTTCTCCTCCCATGGGAGTAGGCGTGTTTCTAGCCTCTCCTAGACTCCTGGGAGCTAGTCTCAGGCTTCCCAGGATGCCACTGAGCATGTGCGGGAACGAGCGGTGAATGCTGGGAGCACAGCATTCACCACATCCAGGAAATAAATGCTTGTGGGCTTCAAATGCCCACAATGAAGATGGAAACCGCCTGCAGTGAATAATATAAGTTATTCTTTCCGACGAAATCTGACACAGGCGGACATATTACACACAATATGTGAGTATGTAATGCTGAGAAGAAAAGTTTGTGAATGAACTAAAAAAAAAAAAAAAACAATAGATAGGTGGACCCCCGCTTTAATTTTAGGTCCGACCACCGCTTCCTGAGCTGATCTTTCGATCGTCTTACCCCGAAATTCCGGTGCAGACTCTTGACCACTTTCGCCATTATCTTGGCCTTTCTGACATTGGGGTTGGGGTAAGGTCCATACTTTCCATCATAGTCGGCCTTCTTCAGGATGTTGACCATCTCCAACATCTCCCCAAAGGACATATTTGAGGCCTTAAATCGTCTCCTTCTGGATCCAGACGTTTCCGGCTCCAAGCTTTCCTCCCCCTCCTCCTCGTTGCAATAATTAGCACGCACCTGCTGTGTCTCCGCCATGTGCTCTTTTCCCCCACTGCGCTGAACGAAAAGGGGTGGGGAATAGACTAGAAAGAACGTCAGGGGCAGGCGGAGTTACACGCATGCGCAGTGTGTATAAAGCGTAACACGCGTGCGTAGTACGTACGATCTGTGAGCGGAGGAAGGAGTATCGGAGGCGCCGATCGTGATAATGAAGGTAAGATCTAAACTTGGGCCTATACTGCTTCCAGAATGGGGCCTATATTGTAACAAGATTAGGAGAGTTTTGCCTGACATTAGGGTTTTTCTTGTGTTTTGCAGATAAAATGGATGGCTTCAATGACCACAACTTCCTCCCCCTGTTCATAGACAAGTACAGGGAGCTGCCCTGTCTGGCAGGTGAAACAGCCACATTATAATCATAAACAAAAGAGGCAGACAGCGCTGGAGAAACTGATGGAGTTGGTGAAGCCGGTGGTCCCCACAGCAACCGTCCCCTATTTAAAAGCCAAAATTGGTGGCCTGAGGAGCACTTATCTTAGGGAGCGCAAGAAGGTCACGGATTCACAGAGATCAGGAGCTGCAGCAGATGACGTTTATGTCCCCAGACTGTGGTACTATGAGAGACTGCGATTTCTGACAGACCAGACTGAAGTCAGGGAATCCCTCTCCACTCTTCCTTCCACCCCAGATGGAGCCAGGTATAGAATTCTTCTACATATTTCTGGTCAATAAATAAATGATCTTTACTAGATGTTATTATTGATCACTAATTTCTGATTTAAGAAAGTGTTTTATATATCAATAGACAGTAGTGGGCACAAAAAATTGGGACAATAATGAAAAATGCTGGGCTAAGAATGATAGTCTGTTTTATTTGTTAACATTCAATTTGCAACAGTCATGAGATGAAAATTGTGTGTGATTGATGAAGAAAAAACTCAAACTATATCCCTTTTTTATACACAGGAAGACCTCAGCCAGGACGAGGCTGTGGAATGTGGCACACAGGAGGAGGCTGTGGAATGTGGCAGCCAGGAGGAGGCGGGGGTTAGTGGCAGCCAGGAGGAGGCGGGGGTTAGTGGCAGCCAGGAGGAGGCGGGGCTAAGTGGCAGCCAGGAGAAGCCTGGGACCAGTCGGAGCCTGACAGAATCGCAGGTCCCTCCCCTCCGCCTTCCATACAAAAGACCCAGGAAGGGGAGTCACGTTCAGGATTCAGCACTCAGGCTCATTCAGGAGGCTTCTGCGTCCCTCAGAGCCTTACCCACTCCTGAAGAGGCCTTTGCCTGCATGGCTGCCACCAAACTGAAGGGCATGCAGGAGGGCCAATGCCTCCTGTGTGAGAAACTTATTTATAAAGTCCTAACTAAGGGGGTGAGTGGCGAAATCACACCCAAGACCGACGTGATTGAGTTGGACCATCCTCCTCCTCCTCCTGCCACAACTCCACCACCACAGCCACAGCGTGGTAGGAAGACCAGAGAGTGATGACCTGGGTTCAGTCTGGTCTGACAAAAGATGCAGTCTCTTGTATGACCACAGCCTGGGAACACAGATGTCATCTGCTGCTTTCCGGATCTCTGGGACTTCTGGACCAGACTGCACTTCCTTACATATGGACTCCTCAGGCCACCAATTTTGCAGTAAAATAATTGATGTGTGCCCTGGGGGCCAAAGGCTTCACCAATTTCTGCTGTTTCTCCAGTGTTGCCTCCCTCTTTGTTTGGTTGTGAGCCCTTAATAAAGGAATTTTTGGTTCAATTATACTCGCCTATGTGTGTTTTCCTTCAAAAAGGACAGTTGGTTTGTGAGGATTCAGGTATATTTCAAAAATACAATGTGAAATTAACAAGAGACACCAACACCAAACAATCTCATTGAGATTAAATAATACAAGATAATAATGGTGTGTGGTAACTTGACACACAAAACACACACAAAAATATTCTGGAATAAAAAGCAAAAAAAAGTAAAAAAAAAAAACAGCCTTGAAAAAAAATTTTTTACAATTAAAAACAAACCACAAAAAAAATGGTCAGATGTGACAAATCAAAATATATTGAGGGAATCCCGAAAAATAATAAAGAAAGAAGTTTGTGAGAAGTCTGTGTGAATATGAGCAGCAAAACTACTTCATTCTTCTCACATTATAAAGAAGAAGAGAGTGCGCTGTATTAAACCATTTTTTACATTGCAGCGTGAAGAAAGTGCTGTATCCATTGCGAACGCTAATTTTACCAGACCGAGCTGTTCCGTCTCGGAATTTCTTCTGAGCATGCGTGGCACTTTGTGCGCCAGGAACTGGCCACACATGGTCGGAATTGACGTGATCGGATTTTGTTGTCGGAAAATTTTATAGCCTGCTCTCAAACTTTGTGTGTCAGAAAATCCGATGGAAAATGTTCGATGGAGCCCACACACGGTCGGAATGTCCGACAACACGCTCCAATCGTACATTTTCCATCGGAAAATCCGACCGTGTGTACGGGGCATAAGTGTGGTATTTGCATTTGGAATCTATTGCTGTGAACCTACATCATGCGTTCAAAGGAGCTGTCTATGCAAGTCAGGCCATTACAGGCCATTGTAATGGGGCGTACACACGGTTGGACTTTTCGGCTACAAAAGTCCGACAGCCCGTCCGACAAACTTTCTATAGACTTTTGGCGGACTTGCGGCAGATTCGTACGTGATGACGTACACCGGACTAAAATAAGGAAGTTGATAGCCAGTAGTCAATAGCTGCCCTAGCGTCGGTTTTTGTCTGTCGGACTAGCATACAGACTAGCGGATTTCTGGGGCCGGCGGAGTTACGACGTAAAGATTTGAAGCATGTTCCAAATCTAAAGTCTGTCAGATTTGCGACTGGAAAAGTCTGCTGAAGGTCCGGGGAAGCCCACACACGATCGGATTGTCCGCCGGATTTGGTCCGTCGGTGTCCGTCGGACTTTTGTAGCTGAAAAGTCCGACCGTGTGTACGCCCCATTAGACTTCAAAAACAAAGCAAATCCATTAGAGAGATAGCAGCAACATTAGGAGTGGCCAAATCAACAGTTTGGTACTTTCTGAGGATAGAACACACTGGGGAGCTCAGCAACATAAAAAGGCCTGGACGTCCACAGAAGACAACAGTGGTGGATGATCGCAGGATCCTCTCTATAAAAAAAAAAACCCATTCACTACATCCAGACAAGTGAAGGACACTCTCCAGTAGGTGGGCGTATCATTGTCAAAGTCTACAATCAAGAGAAGACTTCACAAGAGCAAATACAGAGGGTTTACCACAAGATGCAAACCATTCATAAGCCTGAAGACTGGAAAAGGAAGATTAGACTTTGCCATAACATCTAAAAAAAACAGAACAGTTCTGGAAAAGAATTCTTTGGACGGTTGAAACTAAGATTAATCTGTACCAGAATGACAGGAAGAAAAAAGTGTGGAGAAGGCTTGGAACAGCTCATGATCCAAAATGTCCACAACATCATCTGTAAAACATGGTGGAGGAAGTTTGATGGCATGGGCATGCATGGCTTCCAGTGGCACTGGGTCATTGGTGTTTATTGATGATGTGACAGAAGACAAAAGCAGCCAGATGAATTCTGCAGTGTTTAGAGATATACTGTTAGCCCAGATTCAGCCAAATGCAGCAAAGTTGATTGGACGGCGCTTCACAGTACAGATGGACAATGATCCAAAACACTGCAAAAGCAACCCAGGAGCTTTTGAAAGAAAAGAAGTGTGACATTCTGCAATTGTCTAAATCAACCACCTGATCTCAACCCAATTGAGCATGCATTTCACTTGCTGAAAGCAAAATTAAAGGCAGAAAGACCCACAAAGAACAAGTGGTTAAAGGGGAGTTCCACTCATTTGTAAGTTTATTAAAAGTCAGCAGCTACAAAAAGTGTAGCTGCTGACTTTTAATAAACACACACTCACCTGTCCCATGGTGCAGCGATGTAGCCGCCCAAAGCCTCACTCCTCTCCCCCTCATCTCCGCGACGCCGTCACTGCAAGAGTGGGCGCCTGGCTGTGACAGCTTACAGCTTCACTCTCCTAGTGGACAGGCAATCTTCTGGGACCTGTGACGTGTGCCAGAAGATTCCAGAGAGGGAGGGGCTGCCTAGGGAGGAGGAGTCACCTAGGCAGCAAGATGATGGATGCAGGAAGTACCTGTCAAAACCAAATTTACATGTAAAAAGTGACATGCCAAATGTGGCTTGTAAGAGGGCAATGAGTACTTAAAGCGGAAGTTCCACTATTGGGTGGTACTCCGCTTTAAGTCCCACCTCTGCTATTGTAATTTGTGTCAGTGTTTTGATTGCCTTGCTTGCTGCCAGATCCATCCTGCTCTTGTGCTATCCTTGTATCCTGTTCCCTTGCTGCTCGCCTTGTTCCTGTACCCAGTTCTGATTCTCCCTCTTTCTTGCATTACCCCTGTTACCCTTGCTTCCCATATTGTACATATTTGTTCACATTGTAAATAGTTAGTTTGCTAGGTTTCTGTTACTTAGGCATTTTTGGTTGTGGGTCACTTGTTTATGTTCACTATTTACTGGTGTTTGCATGGTTTTTTGCTCGCTGTTAAAAATTTGACTTCATTATACATTGTTTGGTCCCCGTGTTCTTGTGTAGCTACATATATCTGGTCATCCCAGCCGCAGACTCTGGCACTTGGAGCTACAATGTTCCGTGGAAGCCGCCTGATCACTTCCACCTGATTGCTGACATAAATGCCCCGTACACACGGTCGGACTTTGTTCGGACATTCCGACAACAAAATCCTAGGATTTTTTCCGACGGATGTTGGCTCAAACTTGTCTTGCATACACACGGTCACACAAAGTTGTCGGAAAATCTGATCGTTCTAAACGCGGTGACGTAAAACACGTACGTCGGGACTATAAACGGGGCAGTGGCCAATAGCTTTCATCTCTTTATTTATTCTGAGCATGCGTGGCACTTTGTCCGTCGGATTTGTGTACACACGATCGGAATTTCCGACGACGGATTTTGTTGTCGAAAAATTTTATCTCCTGCTCTCCAACTTTGTGTGTCGGAAAATCCGATGGAAAATGTCCGATGGAGCCCACACACGGTTGGAATTTCCGACAACACACTCCGATCGGACATTTTCCATCGGAAAATCCGACCGTGTGTACGGGGCATTAGAAGTGTGTAGCAGCTAGAAGTATGTGCAAAACTCCCTCTGCTGCTGATGTATGACATACGGGTTAAAAACCTTCCAAGGATAGAAAAATACCAGCTGACCTGTCAGAAATGCAGTCAGGTCCCAAATCAAGTTGTGGGCTGACACACAGCTTTTTGTGGACTGAGTGGTGTCAGCTCTGTTCAGTGCCTTTTGCTAAACTACCCAATTATTTCCAGTCTCAAATCTTCACAACATAAAGGATGATCATTCATTCCAAGATAAGAACGATGAGATAACACATGAAGTGTGAAGATAAATAGGTTTTTTAGATGATAGTTTATAATGAAAAAAAATCTGTGTCTTCATCTCAATGTTCCTTTGGATCTGCTTCTTAATAGTGACAATAATGGACCATGCCTGTACAATGTTTGTCAGTGCAGCCACTTTTACTTGCCTGGATAACCCGGTATTATTTTACCGAAAGTTGCATATTTAAAAAGATTGGCAATGATTTTTGAAATTACATTTACATTTTAAAGCCTAAATAAGATTTTAGTGATTGGGTTTACATCTACTTTAAAGCTTTGAAAAAAAAAAAAGTTATTATACTTACCTGCTCTGTGCAATAATTTTGCACTGAGCAGCCCCGATCCTCCTCTTCTCGGGTCCCCCGCCAGCGCTCTGGGCCCCTCCCCCTTGCCGAGTGCCCCCAAAGAAAGCTGCTTTGTTTATACAAAGAACTCCAGCAAGTATGTGCCCAGCGAAAGTATATAACTATAAAATACTGCTGCTGGCACAAAAAATAGTATTCACACTTCACCTGTGTATTGCAACATAAAAAGAAAAACTGTGCCTGCGCAATAAAATATATACTATAATCTTCAAAGTACCATCATATAATCAATACAGTGCGATTAGTGTAAGCACCAACAATTTTTCCAATCTTGACTTAATTGAGGCTCGGTTCACACTGCCGCAAGGAGTGGCTCACAGCAGGGGGTCTGGTGCTTCTCCATTTACCATTTCAGGTCCAATTTCAGCCCGACTTTTTGGCTGAATTCGGACCAGAAATGGACCAGAAGACGCACAGCATTCCTGTGCAATTCGCACTGGCGCCGCTCTGGGGATGTGTGATCTGGCTCCATTGAGAGCCGTTCACAATCTCCTGACATGCAAATTGAATGCAGGGAAACCAAATCCAATTCGCAATAGTGTAAACCCGGCCGAAATCTCAAATACTCAATAAAGTGCTTTTGTGCCATAAAGTTTATGCAATTCATAGTAATTGAATGTAGATCAAATCAAAGATAATGAATTTATTTTTCAAAAGAAAGAGAAAAAAGTTCATACAAAAAAAAAAAAAAAAAAAAAATATATATATATATATATATATATATATATATATATATATATATATATATATACACCGTATTTATCGGTGTATAACGCACCCCAAGTTTAGGAGGGAATTTTAAGGAAAAAAAACTTTTAGGAGGGAAGTTTAAGGAAAAAAACTTACATTAAAATGCCCATCAATGCAGCCTTATCTGTCCATCTGCAGCCTTTTCAGTGTCAGTGCAGCCTTGCCCCAGTGCAGCTTTGTCAGTGCAGCTTTGCCCCAGTCCAGCCATGTCAGTGCAGCTTTGTGCATATATATATATATATATATATATATATATATATGTGTGTGTGTGTATATATGTATGTATGTATGTGTGTATATATATATATATATATATATATATATATATATGAAAATATAAAAGTACACCCCTCACATTTTTGTAAATATTTTATTATATCTTTCCATGTACAATACTGAAGAAATGACACTTTGCTACATATAAAGTAGTAAGTGTACATCTTGTACAACAGTGTAAATTTGCTGTCCCCTCAAAATAACTCAACACACAGCCATTAATGTCTGAACTGCTGGCAACAAAAGTGAGTACACCCCTAAGTGAAAAGGTCTAAATTGGGCCAAATTAGCCATTTTCCCTCCACGGTGTCATGTGACTTGTTAGTGTTACAAGGTCTCAGATGTGAATGGGAAGCAGGTGTGTTTGTGTTGTGTTGGTGTTATCGCTCTCACTCTCTCATAATGGTCACTGGAAGTTCAACATGGCACCTCATGGCAAAGAACTCACTGAGGATCTGGAAAAAAAAGAGTTGTTGCTCTACATAAAGATGGCCTAGGCTATAAGAAGATTGCCAAGACCCTGACACTGAGCTTCAGCACGGTGGCCAAGACCATATAGCGGTTTAACAGGACAGGTTCCACTCAGAACAGTTCCATTGCCATCCTAGCTCCTCCTAGATGTTTCTCCCATATAGGACTGTGACTCAGAGGAGCTGAGAGGCCTGCTTCCTAGGGGGGCATTTGTGAGGGCAGGAGGAGGACTCTAGGACCCAGCCCTTTATCAAGGGCTTTTCAACCATCATCTCTCCGATCACTCAGCAACCAGGAAGCCCAGTCAGCCTTTGAACGCCTGAAAACCTTGTTTACCTCCGCTCCGGTATTGCAACACCCAGACCCAGCACTCTCTTTCATTCTTGAGGTAGACGCTTCAGAAGTAGCAACAGGAGCTGTGCTCTCCCAGCGTCTGGGCCCAAAGACCCTGCTGCACCCAGTAGCCTACTGTTCTAAAAAACTAAGCCAGGTCAAAAGGAATTATGATGTAGGTGACAGAGAACTCCTGGCAATCAAAGTAACCTTTGAAGAGTGGAGATATCTGTTGGAAGGCGCCAGTCACCCAGTCATGATCTTTACTGACCAAAAGAACCTGGAGTATTTGAGGTCTGCTAAGCGTCTAAGGCCCTGGCAGTCCAGATGGGCCTTATTTTTCTCAAGGTTTAATTTTTACTTGACATACAGACCTGGATCCAAGAACAGGAAGGCAGACCCTCTATCCCGGATGTTCCCTGAATCTACTGAACCTGCACCCCCGAGCACCATTCTTTCTGCCCAGAATTTTTTGTTAATTCTGCCCGGCTTGAAATCAGTTATCAAGCAGGCTTCTGCATCATACCCCAAAACAGAGCAATCCTCATTAAGAAGACAGGACGGACTACTCAGGCATGAGGATAAGGTCTTCATACCCCAGAAGGCATGGCTTCAAGTTCTTAAAACATTCCATGATCACAGGTTAGCCGGTCACTTTGGGGCTTGTAAAACTAGTGAGCTCATCCAATGGTCTTTCTGGTGGCCCAACCTTGGTCGGGACTGTAGAGGCTATGTTAGATCCTGCACTGTGTGCCTACGCAGCAAAGGTGGCAAGCCCTGGGGATTATTGAGACCCTTAACTGTCCCTAACCGTCCATAGGAGATGATCCCCATGGATTCCATTGTGGATCTTCCGCTCTCGGAAGGATTCACTACCATCTTGGTGGTGGTGGATCCCCTGTCAAAGATGGCCCATTTCCTGCCCATGGTTGGCACACCATCCCACTGCAGAGACAGCCCACATGTTCATCAAAGCGATTGTGAGACTCCATGGTTTAAACCAACAACATTGTCTCGGATCAAGGGGTACAGTTTACTCCCAGGTTTTGGAGAGCTCTCTGTAATGCCCTGAGTGTGGAACTCTGCCTTTCTTCAGCCTACCATCCCCAAAGCAAACTGAGCGCACAAACCAAGCCCTGGAGCAGTACTTACGTTGCTTCTCAGCTTTTTCCCAAGACAATTGGGCTTCTCTCCTTCCATTGGCAGAGTTTATCTACAACAACTCATTACACTCTGCTACCAACCAGTCTCCATTCTGGGCCAACTACAGATTCCACCTTTCAGCCCTGCCAGAAACCATACCTGAATCAGCAGTACCTGCAGTGCAGGACAGATTCGCCTTTATACAACAAAACTACCAAACCCTCCAAGAATGTATACCGGAGGCACAGTCCAACTACAACAGGTTCTTCGACAAGAAACAAAGGGGCAATCCATCCTTTAAGGTCAGGGATGAGGTATGGCTATGAACTGCCAACCTGAAGCTGCCATGCCCTTCAAAGACGTTGGGGCCAAGATATATTGGTCCTTTTCCAATTATGCGTGAAATAAACCCAGTGGCCTTCAAATTATCTCTTCCTGATTCATACAAGATTCACCTGGTCTTTCACGCCTCTCTCCTCAAGCCTGCCATTACGCATCCTTTCCCAGGTAGAGTGGAACCACCTCCGCCACCAGTAACTGTTGATGGGGAAACGGAATACAAGGTGGAATCTGTTCTAGATTGCAGAAAGCGAGGTAAGAAGATCCAATACTTGGTTAAATGGAAAGGGTATCCAACCGAAGAAAGCTCCTGGGAAACGGAAGCCAATGTACATGCCCCCAGACCCCTCCGATAGTTTCGGGCCAAATACCCAGAAAAAATTGCCCAAATGGGCAGCCAGAGGCGGCCCATCGGGGGGGCACTGTCAGGCAGGAGGGGGACTCTAGGACCCAGCGTCTGTCAGGGCAGGAGACATGTCTAGGACCCAGCGTCTCCGCCAGCACATCACATGGGCCTTTATAAGAAAGCCAGCCCTTGGCTGAAATGCTGTTTGATCATCAGCTTGTTACCTGTGTTCCTATGTTCCCATGCTCCTGTGATCCTTAGTTACAGACCCGGCTTGTTCCTGACCTGTCTCCTGCTTGCTCCAGTCTTCGACCTTGGCTTGTCTTACGGATACCCTCTGCCTGCTTCTGTGTTTGATCTCGGCTATCCACCTGACTTTGTCTGCTCTGTTATTCACCTGGCTCCTGATCCTGGCTTGTACTGACTATTCTTCTGACGCTGTGAATCTGCAAACCTGCCACACCTCACAGGCGCCATCTGCCTGCAGTCTCTGCTCATTACATCTGCAGGATCCCTGAATCCTCCTGCAAGCAACTCCGCAGGCGACCTGTGCTACTTTCTGCCCGACTCCTCCTGTCTCACTTCCAGGGGAGTCCGGAACTTAGCCACAAGGGTAGCCCTCTCTCCATTGGCCTCCAGCACCCGGTACATGATACACTTGTGCGTGCTCACCCCCGAGCCAGCTCTCTGTGTCCATAAGACACAGAGAGCGTGACTCAGACCCACCCCTCCCACCTCACTGGTAGTAATTGATAGCAGCAGGAGCAATGGCTGCTGCATCTCAGCCAGTGAGGAGCCAGAGACCCTAGAGAGCCACTGCGCTTGTGTATATTGCTGGATCAAGATCAATCTTAGGTAAGTATTAGGGGGGCTGAGAGGGAAGCTGCACACTGAAGGTTTTTTACCTTCATGTATAGAATGCATGAAGAGAAAAATCTTCAGCCTTTACAAATGCTTTACCCCTTATTTCCCTTCTCCCCTTTGCTTTTGCTTATTTTTTTTTGTACCATTCATATTTAAATTTCTGTCATTTGCTTTTATGTTGTCTCTAACATAAAAATGTTTCAAATGTTTTGTAACAAAAATTAAGTGCAAGACTTCCTACTGTACTAGAAATAATAATAGTTACTACCAAATCAAAAGGCTGATATGTGAAATGTAAAAATTGCTCTGGTCCATAAGAGGTATACATGTGTGAGACCTGAAGGGGGTTATAAATTGTGACCTTCACAATACTGTGCACAGCAGCTTAAAATTACACATTTATATTGCATTGCTGGGATTGTGTATTGTGCCACGGATAACCATTCTCATCTTCTTCTAGGGTGAGCAAATGTTGCTCCAGAATGGACAGGACTGCAAGTCACAGTTGCCATCTTCTACAGCAGCTGCATGAGCAAAGGATCCAGGGCTTGCTGTGTGACTGCATGCTGGTGGTAAAAGGAGTCTGCTTTAAAGCACATAAAAATGTGCTGGCAGCTTTCAGCCAGTACTTTAGGTATGGAGCAGATTAATTCAGTGTCATGACATTTTGCCTTAGAGAATACACCTATGTTTCTCATGCTAAAAAGTTTTACTTTCGTTTTGGATAGAATGGGGAAGGGTCAGAATTTTATTGCAGGCTCTGACCCTGTCCATGAGATTTCCCTTTGCTTTCTGCCCAAGTGACCACACAGTAAGTGAGGGGGTCACAGGCTGCAGTAAAATTCTGATTTATTCCTTTCACATGCTGTCTAAGCCCGGTTCACATATATGCAGTGCCAGAAACGCTGAAAATCCTGAGAATTTCCCGCACCGCAGTAAAATCGCACTTCATCCATGCGATCTGCCACCGGTGTCAATGTTAAATTAATGACACCCCAAAACAGGTTGCAAAACGCAGTGCAGTTGAAGGAATCTGATCATATGGGTATGAACACCATGTAATCTGATTCTGGTGCGGCACAAAAAAAGATGCCTGCACCTCTTTTCTATGGTGCGCATTGAACCTATACAAAATGAATGGCCTCAAATTGCACTGAAAAGAATTTCACGTGATTTTAAATGGGAATGCGGTGCAATTCCTATCCGTTACATGCGGTGTCCCGCACCGCATAAATGTGAACCTAAGGTAAAATTAAAAAAAAAATGTGCCAGAGTTCCTTTCAAACAGCTTTGGTTAAATATCCATCCTCTTGAACAAGTACTGTTAGAGGAGCTTAAAGTAATATATACTGTAAATATTTAAAGTGGATCCTGTTCTCTTAAAGCATGTTATACAGCACAGTGCTTGTGCTGTGTAATTTGGCTCCTTCTATCACTTGTAATACCTGGCAGTTTCTGCCTCCACCCCCCCCCCCCCCCCGTAAACTGACCACGGATTGTCATGGCTGCTGAGCCCTGACACCGTGGTCAGTTTTCGTGCCTCCGACATCCACAGCCCTGCTCTGTGCTCCCCCCCTCCCCTCCCTGCCTGTCAGCTCTGTCCATTCCACAATCCTCCCCTCCTGCTGCTCTCATAATACAACCACCTTTGAACAATCCCCTCTGCTATATAAAACAATGCCCCCAGTGTATTTTTTTTTTTTTAGAAAAAAAGCCGCTTTATACCTAATTTCAAAGTGCCCATCAGCAGTCAGTGGCCCGCTGCCTTTCTTCTCCTCTCCTCCTCCTGGCTGGCATGAGTGGGGGTTTTCCAGCCCCACCTGCTGGAGCTGTCAACTTGAGAGAGGAGAGAGGCGGCGGGTCTTGTGATCCCCGATCTGCGCTATGAAATCAGGTATAAAGCGGCTTTTTTTAATAAAAAAGCAAATACACTGGGGGCATTGTTTAATATAGCAGAGTGGATTGTTCAAAGGTGGTTGCATGGGTTAGCAACCAATTTAAAGACAAAACTTTTTTCTTTTTGGATAAAGTGGAGAGGGATTATCTGTCAGGTTTTTATTGCTGTCTGTGCCCCTGTTAGGGAGATTCATTCTCTCTATTTATTCTTTTTACTGTTATAATCAAGTTTGAATATCAAAGAAAATCCCACATTTTGAATTGTCACCAGAACAGGAATAGAGGGGAAGCCTTCCAACAGGGACACTATTTCTGGTGATCCTAGTGACAACCATGGATTCCCTCACCTTTTGAAGAGATTTACTATCACTTCCTGTTTTGGCTATGGGACAGGAAGTAAAGGGAAATCCACCCAATGGGACAGATGGCAAAAAAAAAAATGACAGTGGTTATAAGCCTCCCTTACTCTATACAAAATTAAAGAAAAAAACTTTTGCATTTAGTTCTACTTTAACTGCTTGCCAACCACAGAACACACATGTGTTGCAGCAATGAGGATGGTCTTTAATGCCCACACGTGGCACATATTCGACCAAGATGGCTGAGGTTACAGTATAGTGAGTTTGTTGTCACAGAGAGCTCCTGGTCTCTTGTTCTGATCGGGAATTGGCAGGACAGGTCCCCATTTGGGTGACCACTGTGACAGGCAATCACAGTGATCACCTAATTGGAAGCCTGTCATGCCCACTGCCGTAAAAAAGCCAGTTAAAGGGCTGCTGGGACTGGGCAGAAGGGGGTTAAAGTGGATTAAATTGGAATTTGATGTCCTTTTTTTCTATACAAAATGGTCCAAAAAAGTTGCTGTAAAAATGAGAGGGAAACGCAGAGCAAAATCCATGCCTCTCTTCCTTGCCTGTGTGTGCAGTGCTCAAAACGTGGTGCTCAGAGCGTTACACAAACATAGGTTCTGGCAGCACAGGCATGTAGAATCGGTGCAGCCAAATGTCAATTTCAAAAATACAGTTGGGAATATAATTATTTGATCCTCTGCAAATTTTGTAAGTTTGACCAACTACAAAGAAACTAATGGGCTATTTTTTTTATCATAGGTGTATTTTAAATCCAGGAAAAACACATAAAACAAATGTTATAAATTGAGATGCAGATCAGTGAGTAAAACAAGTATTTGATACCCTATTAACCAACAATAATTCTGGCTCCCACAGACTGGCTACAGTATGTGCTCATGTGGTACACAGATTAGTCCTGTCAATTTAAGAAGGTGTTCCTAACAACAACTCTACAACTATATGTATAAAAGACACTTATCCACAGAATCTCTTTCTTCCATTCTAACCTCACCATCATGGGCAAGACCAAAGAGCTGTCAAAAGGACGTCAGGGACAAGATTGTAGACCTGCACAAGGCTGGAATGGGCTACAAGACCATCAGCAAGAAGCTTGGTTATAAGGAGACAACTGTTGGAGCAAATATTCACAAATGGAAGAAATACAAAATAACCCTCAATCCTCAAAGTCTCATGGGGTGAGGATGATCATCCGAAAAGTGAGGGATCAGCCCAGAACTACATGGGAGGAGCTTGTGAATGATCTTAAGGACGTTGGGACCACAGTTACCAAACAAACCGTTGGTAACACAATATGTCGTTGTGGATTGAAATCCTGCAGTGCCTGCAAGGTCCCCCTCCTTAAGAAGGCACATGTACAGGCCCATCTGAAGTTGGCTAATGAACATATAAATGATTCAGAGAAGGATTGGGAGAAAGTGCTGTGGTCAGATGAGACCAAAATTAAGCTCCTTGGCATTAACTCAACTTGCCGTGTTTGGAGACAGAAAAATGCTGACTATGACCCTAAGAACACCATCCCTACAGTCAAGCACGGCTTTCAGGCTGTTTCTCTGCTAAAGGTACAGGCCGCCTTTGCCACATTGAGCGGCTAATGGATGAGGCCATGTATTGTAAAACCTTGGATGAGAACCTTCTTCCCCTTAACCAGAACACTGAAGATGGGTCGTAGATGGGTCTCCCAGCATGACAATGACCCAAAACATACCAACAAAACGTGGCTTAAGTAGAAGCACATTGAGGTCATGGAGTGGCCTAGCCAGTCTCCAGACCTTAATCCTATAGAAAATTTATGGAGGGAGCTGAACCTTCGAGTTGTCAAGCGCCAGCCAAAAAACCTTAAGGATTTTGAGAAGATCTGTAAAGAAAAGTGGACCAAAATCCCTCCTGATATATGTGCAAACCTGGTAATCGACTACAAGAAACTTCTTACCTCTGTGCTTGCCAACAAGGGTTTCTCCACCAAGTACTAAGTCATGTTTTGCTTGGGGATCAAATACTCATTTTACTCAATGAACTGCAACACAATTTATAACATATGTATCATGGATTTTTTTCTGGATTTTTGGTTGATATTCTGTCTCTATCATTTAAAATACCCATTTAATTAAAATTATAGACCCTTCATTTCTTTATAAGTGGGCAAACTTACAGATACTTACAAAATCTGCAGAGATCAAATCATTTTTTCCCACTGTAAATGAAGAGGATTTTTTTAAGAAAAAAAAAGAGCATACATCTGTTATATTAGTATTATTATTATTATCTGTTTTATGAATAAAATAGACTTTTAATGTCACATTAAAGAGGAGGTCCGCCCACCCCTGCAAAAATAAAAAATGAAAAGCCAGCAGCTACAACTACTGCAGCTGCTGACTTTTAATATCATAATAGGACACTTACCTGTCCTGGAGTCCAGCGATGTCGGCACCGCAGCTGATGTTTCCATCAGCTATTGGGTGCTGCTGCCACCATTTCCGGTAAGGGAACCCGGTAGTGAAGCATTATGGCTTCACGCCGGGTCCCTACTGCGCATGTGCGAGGAACCGCTGCGCTCTCCTACTGGCCCGGCTGCTGGGGAAGGAGGAGGGAGCCGAGCTGCTGACATAATGCGCCGCGGCCCGGTCTCCCGGAAGTGGGGATAGGGTACCTGTCAAAGACAGGTATCCGCTCCCCCAAAAGGTTTCAAATGTGCCAAGGCACCGGAAGGGGGAGGAGACAAATGAGCAGAAGGTCCACTTTTGGGTGTAACTCCGCTTTAACATGTGAAAGCTTATAACAAATTTAAAAGAGAAGTATTTTTTTTTTAATTCATACTTACCTAGGTGGATATGCAGCATCAGGACGATGCTGCATCTCTCCTCCGCCATCTCTGTACTGAGAACCGAGCCACCGAACACCGCCGATGGCTCGGTTTTTACAGATCCCAGAGAGGAGAGCTGCTGAAGTCAGCAACTTTCTTCTCTGTTTCTCCACGCTCATTGGAGTGCTAAACTGTGGAGGGGCGGGAAGCGGCAATCAAGGCAGCTGGTGGATCCAGACTTGGGAAGTCGGGATGACGAGCTGCCTCACCTGATGGCAGTGATGTCAGCGGAGAGCGGACTTCAGACCGCTCTCCGCTGAAAACGGGTCACAGGAGTGCAAAGCAAATTGCACTCCTGTGGCCCAGAGAAGAAGCCCAGCCTAAAAAGCTCAGACTGGACTTCTCCTTTAAGTGATTGTGTTTACTTATTATTTAGCATGCCACATAATTGGTTGAATTAGGTACAGTAATACCTTGGATTGCCAGCATAATTTGTTCCAGGAATGTGCTTGTAATCCAAAGCGCTCGTATATCAAAGCGAATTTCCCCATAAGAAATAATGGAATCTCAGACTATTCGTTCCACAACCATTTATTTATATAAAAATGATTACTGCAATACAAAATACAGTATAAAGTGTACTGTAAAAGTAAAACAAATTAACCTGCACTTCAAAATACTGTATTGTAGCTCATATCAATGGTAGGAATACTGTACAGTACTTAACAGTACCTCTGTGGTGAAAAACAAAAAAGATGGATCAAAGTTTTAATGTTAAAAAAAAGAATTACACTCAAAATGTTAGGGAGTCTGGTGTTAATCCATGTAAAGCCGCTGTTGTATTCCATACAGTAAAGCCGCTGGTGTACAGTATATAGTACTGTATGTGGCCAGAGATCCGAGGGCGCTGGTGGCTCCCAGTGCTTCCGGAGATCTGTTGACACTTTCGGGTGCTCTGAGTTCTCCAGAAAGCACTGGGAGCCACCAGCGCCCTCGGATCTCTGGCCACATACAGTAATGTATACTGTACACCAACGGCTTTACTGTACATATACACCAGCGGCTTTACATGGATGAGCACCAGACTCCTTAACATTGTGAATGTAATTCCTTTTTTATTCACATTAAAACTACTACGCTTATATCAAGACAGCGTTCGCATATCAAGTCAAAATTAAAAAAAAAAAATGTTTGTCTTGCAAAAAGCTCGTATTCTGCGTTACTTGCAAACCAAAGTATTACTGTACATTCATATGCAATTAAAACATGATTTCATGGGATTCCGGACAGTGATGAGGTCTAGGCATGGAGCAAAATCACCCTTTTCTACCCAAAATAGACCTCTCCATTTTGGGAGGGTCTCCTCATTTGTAATCACAGTAGCTTCAAAGTCAGTAGCAAGTTAGGAGCAACATGGAAAACTACAATTACTGACTAAAATCACTTGTACGTAATTTCTATGTACCTTTTATTGATAACCACACCAATACCATTGCACAGAGCATGTTTTTTTATAATAAAAAAAACGTTTTTATGACCAAGCCAACACGTATAAGCAATCATCATTGTTGTGGTAACATACACTTTAACGTGGTATTAAGCCCAGAACCAAAAATGTAATATATTGCAGCTTACCAATTATTAGATGTGGTGGCTGCATTTTCTTTTTTTAGGCTTTTTTTTCCCCCCTCTGTTTTCTCCTGGTGATCTGGCCAGTAACACACCTCCTATATTAAACAGACACCAATCTAGATGAAGGAGCACAGGGGGCAGATTTGGACAGCAGCATTTTCAGTCTGGGGGGAGGGAAGTGTTAGACACATTAGCAGATTTAAATACACTAACATATTAAAGCCAAACTCCAGCTCATACTTTATGATCAGTTACAGCAATTTATTTTCTTTTTTGGGATAATGACTTTACCTAAATAAATAAATAAATAAAAGCTGACCATTTACAGCACCCCTGCCAGTGTTAAATGGTCTGTCTCATCCTTGTAACTGCAAGAGAGCTGTATGTTGAAAAACAGACTTACTGGCTGGATCACCAGATGAAAAGAGAAGAAATAAAGTCTAAAAAAAGAAAATGAATGCAGCCACGACATCTAAGAGTTGGTAAGCTGCAATATAATAAATGTTTGCATTTGGGTTTAATACTGTTTTAATGCAGTATGCCCAAAAAACAAAGAATCAAAAACCTGTAAGGCAAAGGCATAATTATGAAATACTTACCTTAGAAGGAAGCTCCCACAGGGCCGCCCAGTCACCGCTAAGGGAGCTGACATGTTCCCTCAGCATCTCTTCCAGGTTTGCGGCTCCAGCGCTGTGAGTGGCCAGAGCCGCGATTACGTCACTCCGTTCCGGCACCTTCACTGCGGACCTTCACTGTGTATTCGTCGCTGACGTCAGCGGCTGCATGCAAGGTGAATATCTCCTAAACCATGCAGGTTTAGGAGATACTCATTTTACCTACAGGTAAGCTTTATTATAGGCTTACCTGTAGGTAAAAATGACCAAGCAGACAATACAACCGCTTTAAGTAACCCTTACTGGTGTAAAATCCTTGTGTCCTTCCTCCCACTGCTAAAATATGTCTGATAACCTTCAGCATTTATTATAAATAAAATCTTTGCAACCCTGATGGTTACGAATAGTCAAAGAGGACCTGTAAAAGAGTGTGGGATCCTAAACTTACACCATTCTTGATTTTTCCTTCCACAGATCTCTGTTTCAGAATACCTCAGTCCAGAAAAATGATGTCTTTCACTTGGACATCAAGAATATTGGAGGCATAGGTCAAATCCTGGACTTCATGTACACCTCACATCTTGACTTGAATAATGATAACATACAAGCTATGCTGGACATTGCACAGTGCCTCCAAGTACAAAACGTCCTGAATATGTGTTACAGTTTTTTAAAACTGACTACAAATGTGGAGTCTGTGACTCCTACTCCATGTAGCAACTCGGAACCCTTACCGGGCAATTACCCAGCATTTACTAACTCTGAATCCAGCGAACAACTAAGCACTCCAATACTGGAAGATACAGTAACAGAGGCCAGACATTCCCAGCCCTTGTTGCCTGATAAGGGCAGTGTCCCTTCAACTGAGGTCCCTAAACCCACATCTGTCACTGTCAACTCAAGTAATAAAGAACTTCAGTTAAAGCAGTATGGTCAGCCCTACAAACTGCGGGACTTTTACAGTAAACTGTTCTACAAGGAGAATGCAGAAAAAGCAGCAGAACAAGCTACGACGACCACCATTGAGTCTAATTTGACAGAATCACAATCATGGACTTTGACTTCCTCTGGGTCGATACTGGCTCCATCGGATTCTTTACCTCTGGAAACTTTGCCTGCATTTTCCCATACGTTTGTTTCCTCCCAGGATCAAGAAGCCCCACCGCTGCAGTTCCCTACAGAAATGCGACTTAAAAAAGCCATTCACCTTAAGAAATTGAACTTTCTCAGGTCTCAGAAGGCAGCAGAAGAGTCAGCTCAGCCGATCGGGGTCTTGCAGAACACTATAGAGGAAACGGTGTTCACCAATGAGGTGCTTGACAATACAGAAAAGACCTTTCTAGAAAAAGAAGCTGACGGTGAAATGCTTGAGAACATTGCTCAGGATGTGGAGGTGGAAAGAGCGGAAAGCCCTAATTTGGAAGATGCAGGTGTATCGGTACCCAAGCACTGTGCGTGTGACTTGTGTGGCAAGACCTTCAAACACCCCAGCAACCTGGGGCTGCACAAACGTTCTCACACAGGTACAGTGAGGTAATGGTTTGATGTTTTCCACACGAAAGAGAAAAATAGCAAGCAGGCCATCATAGTACACAATAGCTTATAAAAGCACTGAGTATTTATTGTGGAGGTATAACATCTGGTAACTTTTAGGTCCCTTGCGTAACCACTCTTTACCATAACAGATCGGTGCCTCTTTGATGAAGCCCAATGTGTGTGAAACATGTCAGGGGGGCGTGACCAATGGGCTGGGATCTAAGCTGAAGGCTGTCTTTCATTTACCTTACATTGGAATTGAATACAGTGTGCAGCAATACCTGCGTGCACAGCCTTTCTCAACCTATTCAAAACAGAGGGACCCTAGAAATAATGCTCCTGTTTTAGGGAACCCCTGCTTAAAATTTCCATATCTACAACTCATAATACATTAGTGTTATGTCAGTGGTAAAAATGCTCCTTACACTTGTGTTCATTGGGAAGAATCAGGGTGGATTTGATTTAACCTCCTAGCGACCAGCCGCCGCAGTTATACTGCGGTAGGTTGGCACGGCTGCGCAAACTGCCGTAGGTGTACGTCGCCGCTTTAAGAGGACACACGATCGCTCCTTACAGAGCCAGAACGGGGATCTGTCAATGTAAACAGACAGATCCCTGTTCTGTCAGGAGAGTAGAGACAGATCTGCTGTTCTTAGTAGTCAGGAACAGCAATCTATCTCCACTCCCTGTCAGTCCCATCCCCCCACAGTTAGAAACACCTCCTTATGACACACTTAATCCCTTGATCGCCCCCTAGTGTTAACCCTTTCCCTGCCAGTGACATTTATGCAGTAATCAGTGGCTATTTTTAGCTCTGATCACTGTATAAATGTCAACGGTCCCAAAAAAGCATCAAAAGTGTCCAATCTGTCTGCCGTAATGTCACAGTCCCGCTAAAAATAGCTGATCGCCGCCATTAGTAGTGAAAAAAAAAAAAATATTAAAAATGCCATAAATATATCCCCTATTCTGTAGATGTTATAACTTTTGCACAAACAAATCAATATACGCATATTGCTTTTTTTTAATACCAAAAATATGTAGAAGAATACATATTGGCCTAAACTGATGAGGACGAATTTATTTATTTTTTTTGGATATTTATTATAGTAAAAAATATTGTGTTTTTTTTCCAAATTGGCGCTCTTTTTTTGTTTATAGCGCAAAAAATAAAAACTGCAGAGGTGATCAAGTACACCAAAAGAAAGCTCTATTTGTGGGGAAAAAAGAACGTAAATTTTGTTTGGCTGCAGCGTCGCACGACCACGCAATTGTCAGGTAAAGCGACACAGTGACGTATCGCAAAAGATGGCCTGTTCATTAAGGAGGCAAATCCTTCAGGGGCTGAAGTGGTTAAATCAAGTCCATTTAAATCACTAGTAAAAAGGCTTGATTTAAATCATAATTTTTAAAGAGCAACTGTCATCTCTGTCCCGCAGTGGCTCCTCCTCTGACCCGCTGTTGACTCACCGACAGTCCCATTCACTTTAACCACTTCCCGACCGCCGCACGACTATATACGTCCTAAGTTTGAACGGGGATATCGTTGTTATGGCAGCAGCTAGCTGCCATAACCCCGGTATCCCCGTTTTCGTGCGGCGGCCGGCTTTCAGATAAAAGTGGTCCCTGCGGCGGATTCGCCGCGAGATCACTTTTATCGGTGGCCGGAGAGGGCCCCCCCCCCTCCCGCCGCGATCCGGTGCCCTCTGCCGCTTACCGGAGCCGTCGGTAGCGGCGGAGGCGATCGCGTCCTCTGCCGTTGTGTGTCAGGAGATGAGTGAGGCCAAGATGGCGCTCACTCGTCTCCAAGATACTGCTGGGCGGAAGCGACGTCAAAACGTCACTTCCGTCCACGCCTCTTAAAGGCATATTTTTTCAAATGTCATTTTTCTAAATGACTTTTTTTTTTTTTTTTTATTGCATTTTAGTGTAAATATGAGATCTGAAGTCTTTTTGACCCCAGATCTCATATTTAAGAGGTCCTGTCATGCTTTTTTCTATTACAAGGGATGTTTACATTCCTTGTAATAGGAATAAAAGTGACACAATTTTTTTTTTTTTTTTTAAACAGTGTAAAAATAAATAAAATATTTTAAAATTAAAAAAAAAATAAAAAAAAATTTTTTAAAACCTCCCTGTCCCGACGAGCTCGCGCGCAGAAGCGAAAGCATATGCGAGTAGCGCCCGCATATGAAAACGGTGGTCAAACCACACATGTGAGGTATCACAGCGACCGGTAGAGCGAGAGCAATAATTCTAGCCCTAGACCTCCTCTGTAGCGCAAAATATGCAACCTGTAGAATTTTTTAAACGTCGCCTATGGAGATTTTTGAGGGTAAAAGTTTGACGCCATTCCACGAGCGGGCGCAATTTTCAAGCATGACATGTTGGGTATCAATTTACTTGGCGTAACATTATATTTCACAATATTAAAAAAAATTGTGAAAAAAAGTGAATTTTTTCTAAAAAAAGTGCGCTTATAAGACCGCTGCGCAAATACGGTGCAAAAAAAGTATTGCAATGACCGCCATTGTATTCTCTAGGGTGTTAGAAGAAAAACCATATATAATGTTTGGGGGTTCTAAGTAATTTTCTAGCAGAAAAACCTGTTTTAAACATGTAAACACCTAAAATCCAAAAGGAGGCTGGTCCTTAATTAATGGTTAATGGGACGGCTGGTGATGCGGCAGGGACACAACAAGGTGAGGGACGTGGCGGCAGCAGGTGAGTGGATGCCGATAATAGGCGCTGCCATGATGGATCTGAAATGACAGGTGCTCTTTAAATGTAAGAGCTCATTCTTGCTGGTAGTTAGAATCTTTAATATTTGCAAATAAAATGAAGCATTTAGAATAATAAGCTGTCAGGTTAGTAAAACAGTGATATCAGAACCGATTTTAGGTTAATTGCACATAGTTGGAGAACTACTCAAATTCTTTTATTTAATGAAAACAATAACTTTATAATACATATTCTTGTATTTGCTTAAACATCAATGTTTAGTAACTGAAGTGCATAAACAAAATATCTTTGAAAAAAACATACAAACAAAAGAACTTAAACTGAATATATCAGCTGGGTTCACACAAAAAAAAAAACTTTAAACACGGTCCTTTGATCAAAGCACGTCTTCTTGTGATGTTGTTTCATTGGGGCCACCAGGCCTTACATCTCTTTATTACATTGCTTGCATTTTGGACGCATACCTGCTTTTTCCAAAGGTAGAGAAACTTCATTAAAATATTACAGCCTGCTGCCATTTTGCTCCTCAAGGGAGGAATAAAGCACTTCAAGCTATGTACAGAAAGATCACAAGGTCTATAAGCTGCTTAGTTTTCACTTACATTTTTACTGCTTGCACTTCCTCCTCACACTTAGTGCCTGGTACAGTTGCATTTCTCTTCAAACAATCATACAGTTTGTAGATTTGCAAAACAATAGGATAAAGGAATCTTCCTGAACGTTGTTTTATCTAATGGTTACTGTGAAATTGTGTGAAAGCAACAATCCAGTGCATGTTATCTCAGCTTGGATTTATTGAATGAGTTTACCAAAAATGTAAATATTGCAGAATATACAGCCTCATGCTACATAACCAAGCTCCATTTCATGCTGAATAAACAAAATTATTAAATTAATAGAAAACTATATTTAGATAGATTTTTACTCCAAAAGCATTTTATTAAAATAAATTTGATTTAAATAAAAAAAAATCAGATTTTAATCAAAAAATTTGATTTGTTTGATTTTTAAAAAGCATCGATTTTTTTTTTCCACCCTGGGAAGAGTTACCCCCCCCCCCCGTATAGACAGCTAAAAAGATCAGTGGTGTCAGTGGGAACTTATCTGAGAGGCAGAATTTGTTTATTCCTCAAGGAACCCCTAGCAACCTCCAGAGTATGAGGATGAGCTCCGGCGTGTTCGCATGCTGCACGTGCCCAGCCCGCCAGGAAGTCGGCAATGCGCTGTGTTAATCACAGGCAGACTTTTTCCGATCTCTGTAGCCGCACATCGGGAAATGTCTCACTGCTTGTGATTAGTGCTGTGCAGTGCCGAGTTCCAGGCGGGCTGGGCACGTGCAGCATGCGAACACGCCGGAGCTCATCCTTACTCTGGAGGAACCCTGGTTGAGAAACCGTGATTTAGCAGGGCTGAAAGTAGAACTATAAGCATTCAATTTTTTTTCTTTTCACTTTGCATAGAGCAAGGTAGGGTTATAACCCCTGTCAGATTTTTTATTTATTTATTTTTTGCCATTTGTGTCCCATTTCAGAGATTTCCCTTCACTTCCTGCCTGTGATTTTCTTTACATTCACTTTCAATGATAATGGTAAACAGGATACATAGAGAGGGTAAATTTCCCTAACGGGGACACAGACAGCAATAAAAACTGACAGTAGTTCTAATCCCTCTTCACTCTATTCAAAATGAAAAAAATGTTTTGCCTTTAGTTATACTTGAATGAGAGAAGAAGCTGTAGAAGCTTTCTTTGTATATATGAAGGATCGCATCCCTAGACACATCAGATTTTCAGTTTAGTAAATCTTCTAATGAACCCGATTTCCTAATGCCTTGTGCACATGACTGCGTTCAGTTCTGCTCCTTCTCTTTCAAAGGTAAAAAAAACAGGAAACAAAGAACAATTTAAAACTCTATAGAGAAGAGTTGTTATTAATTACGTTGATAATTCTTACTCTCGTCAGAACAAATTCTAGTTTCTTCCCCATGATACGCCTACAGTCCCTCATGACAAATACTTCTGTCAGAGGCACTTTTTTTGTCCTTGTGAGTCAAACTATTAGTATAACATTTCTCTGGACCCCCAAGTGTCAGTTTACTGTTGTTTTGGGTTTCCCAAATGGTGTTTCTCAGTAGAACCACTTTGACACCTAACAATTTCAGGACACCAAAAATGTATTGGGTTCTGAAACTAGCAGTCTTGTACCTAGAGTATACCTAGAATATGCAGTATCTTTAAATCTATTGGATTCTGTTTTCAGGAACATGGTTCTAGAGCAGTGTATCCTTCGGCAGGGGTACATTTTTACACTCTGTTATAACTAAAAATTCTTACTGAAGACTTTTTTTGTATATGATTTATTGTAAAAGCTTTAACCCTTTCGCTGCCAGCACCATTTTTGTGGGGGGGGTCACACTTAAGGACCGCCCCACGTACATATACTGCGGCAGGGCGGCCCTTAATCGCAAAATCACGTACCTGTATGTGATTTCTTCCATCGGCTCTGGGGCACGTGCACCGCCGGAGGAGCGCTCCCGCTGTGATCAGACACCGCGGGAGCCAATTAGCGGGTCCAGCGGCCGCGATGGCCGCCGGCCACCCACAATCATTTGCTGGAGAGACAGAATGGCGGTCTGCCTATGTAAACAAGGCAGACTGTTGTTCTGTCAGGAAGAGAGAGATCTGTGATTCCTGCTAATGAGGAACACAGATGTGTCTCTTCCTCGTGTCAGTCCATCCCCCACACAGTAAGAAAGCACACCCAGGGAACACAGTTAATCCTTTTATTGCCCCTGATGTTAACCCCTTCCATGCCAGTGTCATTTATACAGCGACAGCGCTTTTTTTTAGCACTGATCACTGTATTGGTGTCACTGATCCCCAAAAAGTGTCAGATTTGTCCACCGCAATGTCGCAGTCCCGCTAAAATTTGCAGATCGCTGCCATTACTAGTAAAAATAATTTTAAAAAATTAAAAGTCCATTACTCTATCCCATAGTTTGTAGACGCTATAACGTTTGCGCAAACCAATCCATATACACTTATTGGGATTTTTTTTTTTTACCAAAAATATGTAGCAAAATACAAATTGGCCTAAATTGATGAAGAAATTAAATTTAACTTTTTTTATTGGATGTGTTTTACAGCAGAAAGTAAAAAATATTGTTGTTTTTTTTTTTTCAAAATTGTCGGTCTTTTTTTGTTTATAGCGTAAAAAATAAAAACCACAGAGGTGATCAAATACCACCAAAAGAAAGCTCTATTTGTGGGGAAAAAGGACATCAATTGTATTCCGGTACAGCGTCGCACAACCACGCAATTGTCAGTTAAAGCAACGCAATGCCGTATCACAAAAAATGGCCTGGTCAGGGAGGGGGTAAAACCATCCGGAGCTGAAGTGGTTAAAAAATTATTTTTGCCCAGATGACTGCCTAAAATAGACAGAACTGTAAATGTCTGTCTGAAAGCAGACACCTTAGACTAGGGGTATCCAAACTTTCTAAGCAAAAGGTGAGTTAACTGTCCTTCAGGTTTTGGGGGGGTGGGGGAGTGGGCTGGCAGACTGTGGCCAGTGTGAGTAGAAAATGCTCTGGCATCAAAGCCCCATCATTGGGTTTAATGGGAGGAATAGTGGCCTTTTGTTTGTAGCAATGAGAAGGATAGAAATTTAAGATCCCATCCATACAAACCCAGGTTGTTGCCAAGATCCCATATATAGATCCCATAGGACAAAAGGCAACTAAGTACATATATTGGTTACAAAATTATTTATTAAAGATTGTTAAAAAAACGTTTTTGGTGCATACATCACCATACAATAAAATAACAAAAAAGCTGATTGCAAGGTGATTGTCTCCTGATATTTTTCCGATGCATTTCAGGACCTGTGAAGAGTCCTTTCCTCATAAATGATTCTTAATGTCTGCTATGTTCCATTTTAGATTGTTGTCTAATGAACTCCTTATGAAAAGCCCCATGAGGAAAGGACTCTTTACAGGTCCTGAAACGCATCGGGAAAATATTAGGAGACTATCACCTTGCAATCAGCTTTTTTGTTATTTTATTGTATGGTGATATAAACTTTTTTTTAACAATCTTTAATAAATAATTTTGTAACCAATATATGTACTTAGTTGCCATTAAAGTCCCCGTGTGTACTCTAGGGGGTACTTTTTGTCCAATGAGAAGAATATTGCCCTATTGATGGTGTCAGTAGGGGGAATGGTGATCCATCATTGGTGTCAGTTGGTGGAATAGTGCCCCAAGGGCCAAATAAAGGCAAGCAAAGGGCCACAGTTTGGAGACCACTGCCCTAGAGAATAAAATAGTGGTATTTCTTTATTGTACATCACGGGACACAGAGCAACCATAATAATGACTATATGGGTTATACGCCACCTACTGGGGGATGGACACTGGCAGATAGTCAAACAGGAAGTCCACCCCTATATAACCCTCCTACACATGAAGGACCTCAGTTTTTTCTCCAGTGTCTGTAAGGTGGAATGGTCACTAATGTGATACATGTGCTCTTGGGGCATACTTAGAGGTCTGGACAGTTCTATTTAGGATCATGGACTTCATTCGGATCCATTCGAAAAAGCTATCAGCCAAAATGGATGGTACCTGAGCCTAATTGGAAGGAGACAAGATTCCTCAAGGTTTTGCCCGTAATGCAGCCTTATGGCGCTGGACCCTGTGTAATGGAACCCTGTGCAGTGTTTGTTCTGACCAAGGTGCTTTCCTGCAGGGTGCTATACAGTTCCAGGGGAGTGGACCCCACATTAAGGGGGACCCAGTCCCTGAAGGTCTTTTATGACAAAGCTCACAATGATGGGTGAAGATTGGACTCCGGTTATGTTCAGAGTCCTGCAGCAGGAATGGTAAGTCTGCATTTTTGCAGTTTCTCTTAAAAAAATAAAATAAAAAAGAGAGATCTGACTGTCTGTTCTCCTAGTGGCCACTGGGGGCAGTGAGCTGTTTAATCATGCAGGCTCGCTCCGTATAGCCTATTTTTATATAGGCAGGAAGTGGAAGGGCGGCCATGTTGCCATGAGGTCCACAGCTTCAGCAGGGCCTCTTGAGACATAACACCAGCCCATGGATACCAGTGAAGTGTGAGTACTTACTATAGGAGAAATGTGTGGCAGACAAGTCATGATTATATACTGCTACTTACTGCTTAATCCAGGGGGCCTGTACAACTGTAAGTCAATACACCCCTAGCAGTGCACATTAAAGTGTTGGGTCTCCAGAATACTGTGCATTTGGCACACAAATAGTATGCGGCCTGGTGCAGTTAAACAGGTGCATACTTGTAAACTTCAGAATAATGTGCATTCGGTCTGCAGGAGCTTACTTTTAGGCTGAAGCAGGAAAAGGCTGCGCGACATGCATATGTGCTAAACTAGTAAAAACTAGTATGGTGCCAAGTGCAGTTGGGCAGGTGCAGCATAGTATACATGCTTGCAAACTTGTTGCCTAAATGCATGCTTGAATAAACACGTTTTGCATAGATGTTACATACATACATACATACTTTAACTGACAATTGCGTGGTCGTGCGACACTCTACCCGAACAAAATTGATGTCCTTTTTTTTCCCACAAATAGAGCTTTCTTTTGGTGGTATTTGATCACCTCTGCGGTTTTTATTTTTTGCGCTATAAACAAAAAAAAGCGACAATTTTGAAAATAAAGCAATATTTTTTACTTTTTGCTATAATAAATATCCCCAAAGAAATATATAAAAAAAACTAATTTCTTCCTCAGTTTAGGCCAATATGTATTCCTCTACATATTTTTGGTAAAAAAAAGGGCTTGGTACACTGACATAGGGAGTCTTGCGGGGGTCGCTCCTGGGACACTCCCAGTCCAGCGGGACCTAATGGTCTTGAGTCCTGTATCTCAGCACTGTTGAGCCCCTGGAAGCCAGCTTCAGGGAACTTCAATTGCAGGACTTAGAAATATTTTTTTGCCTGGGGTGAAGCCAGGAAGTGGCACCCGCAGAAATATGTGAATGAGAGATTTTCTTTTTCTTTCTCCAAACGGTACGGGAAAGGAGATTGGCCATAAGTACCATTAGGGATCAGATTTCGTCCCTATACATTTTTCCCAGTGGCCGTTGTTTCTCACTCCTTGATTCATACTTCATACAGCGTGTAACATAGACAGTGCCGCCTGTCAGGCCATTCTTGTGTCCTTGGGACTTGAATCTGATCTTGACTGTCCTTGCAGAGGTCACTTTTTGATTCAATTGGTGGATTCTGTTGCGCTGTTATCTCGGAAAGTGGCTTCTTTGGTGGCTATCACTTCACTAAGTGGAGTGTCAAAGTTGTCGGCACCTTCGTGCAAGGAGCCGTTCTTGGCCTCACATCATGATAAGGTGATGTTGCGTCCTCATTTTTGCCTAGAATGGTGTCTAGTTTTCACTTGAATCAAGACAATGTCTTGCCTTCTTTCTGATCCTCAGTTGCCAGGAGTTAGATCACTGCATACTCTGGAGGTAGTTCTGGTGGTCAGAATTACTTGATTTATCAGTACAGGTCAGAAATCCTGGTTTGTGCTGCCAGTAGAGCCCAGGATGGGCAGGAGGCATCCGAGTTAACTATTTTCATTGGATTTGCCAGTTAATTATTCAAGCCTATGGATTGAAAAGGCAAGGTCCCCCACCCTTCTTTTTGTAAAAGCGATCGCTACCAGGTGTGGGGACATCTTGGGCCATCAGGTGTCAGTGGTTCAGGATTTAAGGCCATTACACGGTCTTTTGTTCATACATTAACTGAATTTTACCAGATAGATATCAAAGCCATGGATGATACGGCTTTGGCCACAGTATGTTTTGGGCGGCAGAAGAAGTCCTTCTCAGGTGGCACTTTCTGTGGTTGTGTCTGCCTCCCCTCAAGGACATTACTTTAGGACATCCCATATAGTCATTATTATGGTTGCTCTGTGTCCCGTGATGTACGATAAAGAAAATAGGATTTTTCCATCATACTTACCTGTAACATCCTTTTCTTGGAGTACATCACGGGACACAGAGGCCCCCCCATCTTTTTTGGGATACTCATTGCTTTACTACAAAACTGAGGTCCTTCCTGTGTAGGAGGGGTTATATAGGGGTGGACTTCCTGTTTAACTATCTGCTAGTGTCCATCCACCAGTAGGTGGCGTATAACCCATATTTTTATTATTATGGCTGTTCTGTGTCCTGTGATGTACTCCAAGAAAAGGATTTTATAGGTAAGTATGATGGAAAAATCCTATTTTCAGATTTTTTTTATGTTGCGCTATATTAGCGCAAAGGTCTAGGAACTGTAAAATGTCATTAAAAAATACACTAAAGTCAATTATAGGACACAAAAATGCAATGAACTACCCATTTTTTGGATAAATATAAAATATGAGGTTGCACGAGTAAATGGATACCAAACATGTCAAACCTTAAAATTGCATGTGCCTATGAAATGGCGACAAACTTCAATACCCTATATTTTCAATAGGCAACACTTTAAACAGGTTATCAGTTTAGAGTTATGCAGGAGGTCTGGTGCTAAAGTTGTTGCTGTCACTCTGGTGTGCGTGGTGATATTTAACATGTGTATTGCAATCAACTTTTTTGGGTGTAGGCGCCCCCAATGCATGCTTCACCTATGTGATTACTTTTTGGTGACAGGTTCTTTTTAATGAGACATCCAGAGTCTAAAAAACCCTAAGATGTATCTCTTGTCCTTAAATAAATCTAATGTAGTGCATATCGCAGCCATTATCGAGGGTATTTAGAAGCTATTGGGCGTCTGCCCAGACACCAGATCACTTTAATTTGACAGTTGGTTTGTCAGATATACACACACTCCCGGTGGCTGTAGCTGCTGGGTGTGTGTGTGTAAAACCCTTCGCTGTTAGGTACGTAAAACATACGGACCTGGCAGTTAAAGGGTTAAACCAGCCTTTCACCAACTAGGGTTCCTCCCCATTTTGCTAAGGGTTCCTTGGGCAAATTCTAACTCTCAGACAAGTAACCACTGACACCAGTTATTTTTTAGCTACTGTATCTGTCAAAATGGCATTCTTTCCACTTACCACCAATGTAAGGGGTCCCTTCTGCTGTTGACCACCTGTGTTAGGGTCCCTTCTCCCAATAACCACCAATACAATGGGGCCTTTTGTCCACTGACCACCACTGTAAAAGAGCACTAAACTGACCAACAGTCTAAGCAGCTACTACACTGACTACCAAAGTAATAGAGCATTTTTCCACTGAGTGTCAATGTAAAGGGTCCCTTCTCCACTGCCAACCAATGTTAGGGAGCACTATACACCCACACAGATTGAACTAGATGGGCTGGAGTCTTTATTTAACCTTACCAACTATAAAACTATAATTTGCAATGTCTGTGTTTCTTTTCTGGCCATTATTAACCTCTTCGCACCTAAGGGTAAAGCAAATGCCTAAGCCCAATTTAGCAACTTTGACATGTGTTAGTAAAACCGTACATATCATCACAACTACTTTGTGCATCCAGGCAGATTATACTGCGTTTTTAGGACAAACTGAGCTTTCATTTGATGGTAAATGTTAATGGATATCTACTTTTTTTGTTTTATTAGCAAAGAAAAACTGGCCCAAAATAGTAAAAAAAACAAACTGTAATTTACCTGTATATTTCTTGTTATCAACTACCTGTACAACCAAAGAACAACCCAAAATAAATTCTCCTGCTCCTGGCGATTGCAGCGATACTACATTATTCTTATTTTTTGTTAGGTCTTGTTCACACCACAAAAACGCACTCCAGATCCGTTCTTGATGCATTTCTGAATGCGCGTTTTTGACGCGTTACGGTGCGTTTTTTCTTCTTTTGTTCCTGTTTTTTTTTTTCACTGTACTGGGGTCTGGTGTGATTTTGATTTGCTTTACCGAGTTCCAGTGCAGGAAAAATGCAGCATGTTCTACTTTTTTTTTCTGGAACTGACCGCACTGGTGTGAACTATGCAAATGGAAACCATATAACCTACTTTCCATGCGTCTTTGAGGCAGAAAAAAATGCACTGGACTGCATGTGGTGTGAACTGGCCCTTACACACAATTTTGTTTATTTCTTTCTCCCTACAAGGAGAGAGAGATACAATCTCTCTCTCCCCCACTTCCCCCATTCAGAGATCACAAAAACATAGGTGGCGGGCTTCACAGTGACTGATCACTGTGATAGCCAATCAGAGGCTATCACAGTGATCAGGTGACCGAGAACTGGGAGTTCCAGGGCTCCGAGTGAGACCCCGGTCTTTGTGCTGGGACCTCGCTGTGTGGCATGCTTCCGGCACAGAGAGAGATACGCAAATATGCGGCCTAACGGAAAAATCCAAGACCAGTGAGGCTGCATATATGCATACTGTCGGTGGAAAGGGGCAATTATTTGTTTAATCTCATGTGTACTGAAAATAATTTAGTTATATAGAGCAGCCCTGCGTTTAAAATACACCAAAGTATACCACATTTCTTATTCTTTTATTTATCCTTATATCTCAGCTTACAATGTCTTGTGAGCTTTAGGTGGACTGATTATTGGCAGAGGTTCCCTGAGACCTGAAAGTTATTTTAGGGATTGGAGATTGAGAAAGGCTGCGCTAAATTGCTTTGATGAATTGCTCCCTGAACCCATCATCCAGGATTTGTGTATATTAGCTGAGAGCTAATAAACTAGACATGGAGTCTTTATTGAAATCCATTTAGAGAGTAATAACCAGGCTCTTTTACATACCCCTCTGCAGACTCACTGCTGCATTATCATTCAATATTGTTTATTGTTGCTCACAAAAAATGTACCAGCTTAAAGGACAAGTTCATGTTTTCGTAACGTGTTACACCCATATTCAGAGTGTAACATGTTATTGAAAGGATCGGCCCCCGCTTTACAGCTAGCAGGGGATCTTCTCCCCCCGCTAGCTGTCACAATTAAAAAAAAAAAAAAAAAACACGGCTGTCAGATTGTAGTTCTCAATGCACTACCACAGTGCTGTGAGTACTGTGGTAGTTTATTGATTCTTCTCTAATGCTTCATACACACGATAGGATTTTCCGACAGAAAATGTTCTATGGGAGCTTGTTGTCAGAAATTCCGACCGTGTGTAGGCTCCATCGGATATTTTCCATCGGAATTTCTGTCACACAAAATTTGAGAGCTGGTTCTCAAATTTTCCGACAACAAAATCGTAAATTCCGATCATGTGTACACAATTCCAACGCACAAAGTTCCACGCTCGGAATCAAGCAGAAGAGCCGCACTGGCTATTGAACTTCATTTTTCTCGGCTCGTTGTACTTGTTGTACGTCACCGCGTTCTTGACGTTCGGAATTTCCGACAAGATTTGTGACCGTGTGTATGCAAGACAAGTTTGAGCCAACATCCGTCGGAAAAAAACATGGATTTTGTTGTCGGAAAATCCTATCGTGTGTACGGGGCATAAGAGTGCAAGCAGATATACTGACATGTCTGCAGTAGACCTGCATGACATCAGCGATCTGCTGATCACTGGTGCAAGGTTTTACAGGCTCCTGCAACAAAAAAATAATAAATGCACATTTTTTTACCTGCATAAAAGTGTGCATTTATTATTTTTTTGTCAAAAGGTGAACTTATCCTTTTAATATGTCTGATTTACAGTATTTAGTTCCATTGAAAATCTGCCAACACACAGAACTTTGTACACTGAGAGAACTATACTACATATGTGGTCTTATACCCCCTTAACCACAGGCCATTTTTTGCGAAACTTTAACTGACAATTGCGCAGTCATGCGAGGCTGCACCCAAATCAAATTGATGTCCTTTGATGTGAGGGGGAAGTACTGACAGGAAGAAGACAGGGATCGCTATTCCTGATTACAAGGAACAGAAGATCTCTCTGTACTTCCCTGTCAGAACGTGGATCTGCCTTGTTTACATACACAGATCCCCATTCTGCCTCTCTGTGGAGCGATCGCGGGTGGCTGGTGGACATCGGGTCTGCTGGACCCATGGATTGCCTCCTCCGCCGTGCAGAGCGTGTGCACACGTGTCCACAGTATCTTGTGCACAAAACAATGTACAGGTACGCTGTTTTGTGCAATAGAGCCGCCCTGCCACAGTATATATGCGGTAGGCGGTCTCTAAGTGGTTAAAGAGGTTGTAAACCCTATTAAAAAAAAAAAACTGCAAGACAAAGACATAATGAGCTAGTATGCATCACATACTAGCTCATTATGAAATACTTACCTTAGAAATGGCTGACTTACCGCTGAAATGGCTGACATCTTCCCTGGTGTTTCTTCTGGGTTCGCAGGCTCCAGCACTGTGATTGGCCGGAGCCGTGATGACGTCACTCCCGGTGGTCATGGCACAGGGCCCTGAAGAAACAGCGTGAGCGTGCCATTTCTTCAGTGCACAAGCGCTGATGACATTGTCGGCGGCGTATATAGTAAATATCTCCTAGACGGTGCAAGTTTAGGAGATATTCACAGTACCTACAGGTAAGCCTTATTATAAGCATACCTGTAGGTACAATTCAAAAGGAAGACTTTACTTCTTCTCTAATGGTGAACTCATAAAAACTTAATTGCCTTCTCTTGCACTGGGGCCGTTCCTGGACTGCAAGGGTTAACTGTGCGATTAGTTTGGGGGAGATGAGAAGCACTTTTTTTCTTACCCGATCCTCCACTACATGGCAATTGGCGCTCCCCTCTGTTTTGGCAGTGGTCTGTCCCTCAGTGCCCTTACATCCAGTGCAGGGCTATGGGCTCTGCATCAGTCTTGATGACATCAGAGGACCTCGGACCACTGGAGTGTGGTGGAAAAGAGGCTGCAGAGACCCTCAAAGCAGTGTGAAGGAGCCTGAGGATCGGGTACGTAAAAATGCTTTTCTCAACACTTAGATATAAATGAGCTGTGCGCACACTGCAAGGGGGGACTCTCAGCCTTAAGAGAACCTGTCATATTGTAAATACAGAAACATCCATGTAAATACATGTAAGCAAAAAATACATTTCTATGTTATTAGATTTCTAGATGTCATTATTTCTGAATTATTGTGTCATTCCTCTGACTGACCTTGTCATGTCTTTTGCATTTAGGAGAGAAACCTTTTGAATGTAGCGTTTGTGGCAAACACTTCTCACAGGTGAGATACTTTTCCTGATTCTATTGAAGTGCAACTCAAGGCAAATATTACAAAAACACATGTCTAGACTAATTATAAATGTGTTCAAAAACAATCCATGTATTGTTCACATTTGTTAGTGTCTAGGACAGGGATATGCAATTAGCGGACCTCCAGCTGTTGCAGAACTACAAGTCCCATGAGGCATAGCAAGACAGCCACAAGGATGACACCCAGAGGCAGAGGCATGATGGGACTTGTAGTTTTGCAACAGCTGGAGGTCTGCTAATTGCATATCCCTGGTCTAGGGGATTCACCAGTGTGGTGATGCTGAGTTATATACGCACCGGCCACTTTATTAGGTACACCATGCTAGTATCTGATTGGACCCTCTTCTGCCTTCAGAACGGCCTTAATTCTTCATGGCATAGATTCAACAAGGTGTTGGAAACATTCCTCAGAGATTTTGGTCTATAGTGACATGATAGCATCACACAGCTGCTGCAGATTTGTCAGCTGCACATCTATGATGCGAATCTCCCGTTCCACCACATCCGAAAGGTGCTCTATTGGATTGAGATTTGGTGACTGTGGAGGTGATCTCATTGTGATGTTCAAGAAACCAGTGGTGAGATGATTGGAACTTTGTGACATGGTGCATTATCCTGCTGGAAGGAGCCATCAGAAGATGAGTACACTGTAGTCATAAAGGGATGGACATGGTCAGCAACAATACTCAGGTAGGCCGTGGTGATTAAATGATGCTTAATTGTTACTAAGGGGTCCAAAGTGTGGCAAGAAAATATCCCCCACACCATTCCACCAGCAGCCTGAACCATTGATACAAGGCAGGATGGATCCATGCTTTCATGTTGTTTACACCAAATTCTGACCCCACCATCTGAATGTTGCAGCTGAAATCAAGACTCTTCAGACCAGGCAACATTTATTCAATCTTCTATTGTCCAATTTTGGTGAGCATGTGCGGTTGTAGCCTCAGTTTCCTTTTCTTAGCTGATAGGAGTAGCACCCGGAGTGGTCTTCTGCTGCTGTAGCCCATCTGCTTCAAGGTTTGATGTGTTGTGCATTCAGAGATGTTATTTTGTATACCTTTTTATTATTATTATTATTATTATTATTATACAGTATTTATATAGCGCCAACAGTTTACGTAGCGCTTTACAACTTGAGGGTAGACAGTACAAATACAATACACTTTAATACAGTAGGAATCAGAGGGCCCTGCTCCTTAGAGCTTACAATCTAAGAGGGAAGTACCTTGGTTATAACTAATGGTTATTTGAGTTACTGTTGCCTTTCTATCATCTCAAATCAGTCCGCCCATTCTCCTCTGACATCAACAAGGCATTTCCGTCCACACAACTGCCGCTTACTGGATATTTTCTCTTTTTCGGACCATCCTCTGCAAATCCTAGAGATGGTTGTTTGTGAAAATCTCAGTAGATCAGCAGATTTTGAAAAACTCAGACCAGTCCATTTGGCAGCAACAACCATGCCACATTCAAAGTCACTTAAATCCCCTTTCTTCCCCATTCTGATGCTCGGTTTGAACTTCAGCAAATCGTCTTCACCACGTCTAGATGCCTAAATGCATTGAGTTGCTGCTGTGTGATTGGCTGATTAGCAATTTGTATTACCAAGCAATTGAACAGATGTACCTAATAAAGTGGCCGGTGAGGAGACGGGAGGAAATGTCTGAGCTGCAGGTCCTGAATAGTGATGTCACCTTCTGGCTAGACAGTGGGGACAGGAAAGTGGAGCTGAACAGAATCACACGTCTTCTGGTAGGTTAACAGATCACAATTACTGGATGTATTTGTGTTGTGCGTCTGGCTGGGTTTATGTTTTACATTATAACATTTCTGCTCTTCTTTAGTTATACCTTGCTGAATTTACCAGCAGTGTCCTATTATTATTGAGAGTTTTGTATATTAATCCATTATAGTACCCGTATAATTTGTTTTCCTGCTAACAGTGCATATGAAAAGCTGCAGGATGTAGGTTGTTATCAGATTGGCAAAGCAAGACTGGTCTTTGTACATAAGAAACATAATACAGGTAATGTTGTATACATTCCAGTTAACCCTTTCATGACCATGGGGGTCTTTGATGCCTAAATGCTCAGGCCACATTCAGTAGGGTCAGCATACGTCGGTCAAAGCAGCTGCAAACCCAGTCACTGGCCACGCATTAACACCTAGGAGAGACTCCTTAACCACTTCAGCCCCGGAAGGTTTTACCCCCTTAATGACCAGGCCATTTTTTGCAATACGGCACTGTGTTATGTTGCTGACAATTGCGCGGTCGTGCAACGCTGTACCCAAATAAAATTGATGTCCTTTTTTTCACCACAAATAGAGCTTCCTTTTGGTAGTATTTGATCACCTCTGCGGTTTTTATTTTTTGTGCTATAAACAAAAAAAAGAGCGACAATTTTGAAAAAAAAAAAATACATTTTTTATTTTCTGCTATAAAATATATGCAATAAAAAATGTAAACAATTAAAATTTCTTCATCAGTTTAGGCCAATATGTATTCTGGTAAATAAAATCCCAATAAGTGTTATTGATTGGTTTGCACAAAAGTTATTGCGTCTACAAACTATGGGATAGTTTTATGGCATTTTTATTTTTTTTTACTAGTAATGGAGGCAATTAGTGATTTTTAGTGGGACTGCGACATTGCGGCAGACAAATTGGACACATAACTAACACTTTTAACACTTTTAACACTTTTTTGGGGACCATTGACATTATTAGAGTGATCAGTGCTAAAAATATGCACTGTCACTGTACTAATGACACTAGCAGGGAAGGAGTTAACATCAGGGTTGATCAAAAGATTAAACGTGTCCCTAGGGAGTGCCTGTGTGGGGGTTGCTCTGACTGGGGGAGGACAGAGATCTGTGTTCCTGCTTAGCAGGAACACAAGATCTCTTTCTTCTCCCCTGTCAGAACGACGATCTACCTTGTTTACATAGGCAGACCGCCGTTCTGCGTCTCTCGGGATTGATCGCGGGTGGCCGATGAACATTGGGTCCACCAGACCCGCTGATTGGCTCCCCCTCTGTCCAATCAGCGCGATCACGCCTCCAGCGTCACGCATACCCCCTGGTGGCTATTGCACGAAATGACGTACAGGTATGTGATTTCGCACAAAAGACTCGACCTGCCACAGTACATGTACATTACGTGGTCGGCAAATGATTAAACAGCTTCCATGTATTGTTGCTACGAAAGTATCAAAATACCTTATTTTATAAGCAATATTAGAAGTCATGTGACTGTTCCCTCTCCCTGTTATTCTGAATACAGAGGAAGGGGGTGGAGCTTTGTGATTACACAAACATCACTAAACCTGGAAGATGTGAGGGCGGATGGTCAATCAATTACTATACTCCGCCCTTCACAGCCTGAGATGAGGAAACCTTGGCGTGGCATACGTTATCTCCAAGCAGCAAACTCAGGCTGACCATACATTAAAGAATTTTATTGTACAATTTCTGTGTGATCTCATTTAGATTTACCTTCAACTATGTAATGCAAGGGCTTGCCTGATTGGGTACAGATTGAAAGTGTTGTTTAGGTTTGACCTCATATGGCAGGAATGCGGCCCACCAGGCCTCGTCATGTGGCCCTCGCACCTAACTTTGTAGCTGGAACGTGGTGGAATTCCATTCCGCCACCTCCAATTCTCACCTTTTGTTCTCTGCTGTCACATGTAAAACACAGAAGCCTTCTGTGTTTACAAGGGACAGCTTTGCGCTCAGTGGCTCCTGGATCTAACAGATCCCTGCACACATTCACAGTGAGGACAGATCTCCAGAATCAGACAGAGAACAGGAAGCTTTGTGGGGGGGTTGGGGTCCTGCAGCCTCATAGGATAGTCAGAGGAGGATGAAAACGCCTCCTACAAGCTTTAACCAGTGCTCAACCGGACACTGGTAGAAGTCACAAGACTGCTATATACTGCTGATGAGAAAAGGTATTTAGCAGTTTTGTGGGAGACCAGATATAGTGAATGTCGGGTCCTGGGTTTAGTAACACTTTAACATACACTTTTCCTTGACATGATAGCTAATTTTTTATTTGGTACAGTGTTTTAATACTATTCTGTTTTTTATTAAATAATGCAATCTGACAGATACACTTATAAATAGCATCGTAGATGAACACTGCAACCTCATGTTGTGTTTATTAGTGACAGCTAGGATTAAGAACCAACAGCCACATGAAGTACATCAAACAAATACATCATAGAGACAGAAGGTAGAGGACATTCATTAAAGTGTTACTACACCCAGGACCCTGCATTCACTATATCTGGTCTCCCACAGTACACAGAACATGGAAATAATTTTAGTAAATATAAACTGCTAAATACCTTTTTTCTCATCAGCAGTATATCACAGTCTTGTGACTTCTATCAGTGTCTGGTTAAAGCTTGTAGGAGGAGTTTTCATTATCCTCTGTCCTATGAGGCTGCAGGATCCCTGACCCTCTGTCTGGACAGTGCTGATTGGCCATGTGCTGATCACATGGACTCTCCCAAGGAAAAAAAAAAACTCTAGCAATACACACCAAACTGAGCATGTGCAGCTTGTCTCCAAGGCTCTGTACTCAGGAGATGGTTTGGGGACTGCAGAAGAAGGGGAGGATCAGAGAAGACAGGATCAAACAGCCTTTTTACACAATGCAGAGGATTAACCCCTTAGGCTCCACAGTGAGTATAACAAACAAGCTTTACTGCATATACAGACTGATTTTACTGTTGTGGGTTTAGTAAGACTTTAATGTTAATTAACTTTTAGATAGAGTTCGGGAGGGTTATATCCCCGTCAGGTTTTTTTCAATCTGTGTCTCATTGGGGAGATTTACCTTCACTTCCTGTCCCATAGCCATAACAGGAAGTGGGAGGAAATCCCTGCAAATTAAGAAGATCCATTGGGGCCCCTCAGGTCACCAGAACTAGTGTCCCCAAAGGAAAATCTCTCCTCTATTACTTTTCTGGGGACAACCCAAAATGTGGAATTTTCTTTTGATTTCAATTTCAATAATGGACGGTAAACAGGACATATAGAGGGGGAGAATCTCTCTAATGGGGGCACAGACAGCAGTAAAAATCTATTATTGATCCATCTTCTCTCTATCCAAAACTAAAAAAAAAAAAACATCTATTTTATGTAAGCACTTACATGTATAAACTGCAAGAAACAGTTATGTAATATGTAATACTGGTGGGATTCCATTCTTTGTGGAACCAACAATAAGGTCACATCCTCGGGTGTAGACAGTATTCTGATGACTGCTTCATCTGTCCTTATTTGTGCAGTCAGGAATGCAGACCCAACTGAAATGGATGGTTACATTTTATACACAGAAACGGTAACTGAACACTTTTTAATGTTATTTTTATACATAGAGCTTTTCTTGCAAATGAGTGAAGATCTCTGCTCAGTACCCACTCATTCATTTATTTTGGGGTGGGAGTGAGCTCTTAAAGTATAAGTTCACCATTGGGAACATGTTACATGCTCCACCTGTTTTTAGGGTGAAACATGTAACATGTCCCGCTCCTGCAGCCTCTCCCTGATCCTCCTTCTAATTGTGACAGCGAGCCGGGGATCTTCTCCCTTCACCCACTGTCACAATTTGAAAAGAATGTGGCCGCACGGGGCTCTGCCCACACGGCCGCGTCATTCATTTACAGAGTTCTATGAATGAATGAATGAACTACTACCGACATCTTTGTGGTTGTCTGCTTGTAGTTTTCAATGAACTACATGGGTGCTGGTGAGTGCTCTAGTAGTTCATTGATTCTTCTTGTCATTCAGTAACTGTCTACCCATATCGGAGGTACAGGCAGAGAGCTACACTGACAGTCTGCAGGAGCCTGACATTGCATCTGTGATCTGCTGATCGAGGGTGCAGTGCCTTACAGGCTCCTAAAAAAAATAATAAATGCAAATTTTTTTTTTACCTGCAAAAAATGTGTATTTATAAATTCAGAAAGGTGAACTTCTATAATTATCTGACTGTGTTCTCCTGGAGCTGTGTGCCTTGTTTTTCTATCTAACGTGATTATTGATCATATCGGCACATTGCGGTTTAAAACGTGCATTTCTGGTGTGAATTTTCTTAGAATGGTTGTTCATTGATCTGTTTTTTTTTCTTGCCATTTTCCCCAGTTGCTCCACTGCTTTACTAAAATCCCAAAGTCATAGCGAGTCATTACCAGCAGGTGGGGCACTTTGCTTGCTAATCATTTTACATTTTAGGTTTTTTTTTTCTGTACAGTATGGGGCCTTTTTTGTCCATATTTCTGACACTGGCTTTTCCTAATTTTTTAGCACAATTTAAAAAAAAAGTTTGACATGGAAAGCTGTGATGTCAAAAAAAATCAGTTCATAAAAAATGGTGAAAATTAGCAAAATATTTTTCTGCCTTCTTAAAGTGACACACAATTCTGGTTTTAAAAAAAATCTATTCAGGTTTGTATTCTAAACTCAAAAAGTACCTTTTATTGCTCTCAGCCTGTGTTGCTATGATTAAGCTTCATGTTAGAGGGTGTTCTCCATAGTCCCACTGTTTGTAGGAACATAGCCACCCTCTCTTGCACATTCCTGAGTTGGACTAAAGACTAATAACTATGGGATCTCCAGTGTACATGACCACAACTAACATGCGCACTGTTTGTTTCAAACAAAAAAGGAGATGCTCAGAAATTTACCGAGAACATTATAAGGAAGCAGAAAAACACTGTAAGAAATATTTTAATGAAATCTAGATTAGAGGGCCAATAAGTAGTGGGTTACTTTTGGAGAATAAATATTGTCACTTTTAGTTTCCTTCCAAAACAAACAAATCATGTTATGTTTAGGGCGGTTACGTTTAAAATGGACCCGATGTTGAACTATGGTGAAAATGAAAAAAGAATTTGCCCTAAACATAAATTCTAGTGAGACAAAACAATTACGTTCCTTAGTAAAAGGAAGAGAAACATCATTTTCAGCTCTAAGTCCTTGGCTTCTCCTTTGTTGCAGAACATGACACAAATGTCTTTCTTGCAGGCTGGAAATCTTCAGACTCATTTACGAAGGCACTCTGGTGAAAAACCATACATATGCGAAATCTGTGGCAAAAGGTATCAACAGGGTATTTTCACATATATGAATAGTTTTCTTTCTACATTGCTCGCTCTAATCAGCAAATGTTAGGGCCTATTCACACCAGCCCTGTCCGCTGCAGAAAGTTAAACAAGTGTTGTGTTGCACATTAACTACTTTGCCCTAGAGCAGTGGTCTCCAAACTGCGGCCCGGGGGCCAGATGCGGCCCTTTGCTTGCTTTTATCAGGCCCCTTGGGGCACCATTTCATTCACTAATACCAACATTAATCCCCCCCCCCCCCCACTGAGACCATTGAAGGGGCACAATTCCTCCCAATTACACCAACAATGGGGCACAATTCCTCCCAATGACACCAACAATTGGGCAAAAAGACACCAATGATGGGGTACAATTCCTCCCACTGACACCAACGATGGGGCACAACTCCTCCCACCAACACCAACGAAGGAGCACAATTTCTCCCACTGACACCAAAGATGGGGCACTGTTTATTCCCACTGATGTTGGGCCCTTTTCTACTCCCGATGGCCACAGTCCGGCCCCCCTAATGTCTTAGGGACAGTAAACTTGCCCACTGTTTGGAAAGTTTGGAGTCCCCTGCCCTAGAGCAGCCTGTTGCACCAAAACACCAACAGTTGTGCATGCAGCATTTTTTTGCATTGCAGTGCACCACTCTTTCATGTGTTGAAACAACAGTGCTTCAAGAAAGTACATTGGGTTCCATTCAGAATGCATTACTCCAGTGCACGTAACACGCGATACAGCGTGCTGCAGTAACGCACGTGTTGATGTACTGCAATGGTGTGAACAGGCCCTAATATATTAAAGTATCTTATAATCTCTTCTGTGCAGGTTCTTATTTATCCAGTTCATGGTAAATCTAATAGTAGTTAGTCACATTCAACTGCACTTGTTCTGTAATATTGAAGACATTTTGTAGCTTACAAGCCACTTCTTTAATTCCTAGAGTATCAGGAACATAACTTCTTGACATTCTTGTAACTGAAAAAGTAACTTGGTAAGCTACAACACATAATCAGCATTACAGAAGAAGTGCAGCTGAATGTGAATAACTACTACTAGATTTACCATGATCTTGCATTAAGGTTATTTTACAATACAACAGGTCTGATACAGAACTGCTTCAGGGCTTATTTTTAACAGCAGGTGGTGCTGGAGGTAAAATCTTCAGTTGCAGATTTATATTTATACTTACTGAGTTATGTTACTTAAAGAGAATGTATAATACTTTTGTATATTCATTCATTATTATGTCAAAATGTAAAAATATACTCCTTTAAGTCTGGTAAATATAAAGTATTTAAAGCGGTGTTCCGCCTGGGAGAAAATAAATACAAAGTCAGCATCTACAAATGTTATAGCTGCTGACTTTTAATATATGGACACTTACCTGTCCAGGGAGCCCGCGATGTCGACACCCCAGCCGATTTCCGAATCGGCTGCTGGGTGCTGTCACCGCCATTCGTCGTAAGGGGAACCAGCAGTAAAGCTTTTTGGCTTCACAGCTGGTTCCCTACTGCACATGCGCAAAGCAGAATGCGCTTTCTAACTGGCCCGGCGGCGGAGGAAGGAGGAGCGGACCGAACTTCCGAGGGCGCTGTCTCCCGGAACTGGGGAAGGGTACCTGTCAGCTGACCGTCCCCCCCCCCCCCCCCCCAAAAGGTGCCAAATTGAGATCTGGAGAAATTAGAGACCAAATCAACATCTCAGACACCTTCTTCCATTGCTTCTTGGTCCAGTTCTGATGGTCATATGTCCATTGTAGACACTTTTTGGCAGCCCTGACCAGTCTGCGGCTACCCAAACCTATACACAACATACTGTGTATTCTGACATCTTTTTATCGGAACCAGTATTGACTTTTTCAGCAATTTGTTCTCCAGTATCTCTTTTTGTTGGATCAGACTACATGGGCCATTACAATTTGGCCTTTGTCAGAGTTGCTCAAATCCTTACATTTGCTGTTTTTTTTTTTCTGCTTTCAACACATCTTCTTCAGAGATATGTAGTTTATAGGTAGTCATGTGAAAAAGTAAGAGTGAGTACACCCCTTTTTCAACATATTTGACCAGGCAAACATTAGAATTTCATTGACATAGTGCCTACACATAAAGGTGATATACTTGTACAAAACACAAAGAAATTTTGATGTTCAATCATGTATTCAACAAAAATATCAAGAAATACAATGGGGAATGGTGAAAAGTCAAGAGAGTATACATAGTTACATACTGTAGTTTGGCTGAAAAAAGGCACAAGTCCATCTAGTTCAACCAATAGAAGGAAAAAATAAATACAGATATATAAATATTCACATATACACTGTACTGATTTTCAGCTTCCATTTTTACAGAGCTAAGGAAAACAATCATTCATTTTTTATGAATGACAGGCCTTGGATTGCTTATGCTACTTGATGTAGCAAACAAGATTGAAGGGGGGGCTCTTGGGGGAACCATATCAAAGTATCAATCTAAAAAGATTTTTAGAGTGTAATCCACTGCAAAATAGCAAGATCTGAGTTTGTTTAAAATATAAGGAAGGGCCTTAGTCGGGGAGGTGACCAAAAACCGGATGGTCACTCTGACAGAGCTCCAGCATTTCTCTGTGGAGAGAGAAGAACCTTCCAGAAGAACAACTATTTCTGCAGCACTCCACCAATTAGGCCTGTATAGTAGAGTGGCCAGACGGAAGCCACATCTCAGTAAAAGGCACACAACAGCCCATCTGGAGTTTTCCGAAAGACACCTGAAAGACTCTCAGACCATGAGAAACAAAATTCTCTGGTCTGATGAAACAAAGATTGAACTCTTTGGCCTGAATGGCAAGCATCATGTGTGGAGGAAATCAGGCACCGCTCATCACCAGGCCAATACCATCCCTACAGTGAAGCATGGTGGTGGCAGCCTCATGTTGTGGGGATGTTTTTCAGCAGCAGGAACTGGGAGACCAGTCAGGATTGAGGTAAAGATGAATGCAGCAATGTACAGAAATATCCTTGATGAAAACCTGCTCCAGAGTTCTCTGGACCTCAGACTGGGGCAAAGGTTCATCTTCCAACAGGACAATGACCCTGAGTACACACACAGCCAATATAACAAAGGAGTGGCTCTGAGACAACTCTGTGAATGTCCTTGAGTGGCCCAGCCAGATCCCAGACCTGAACCCAATTGAACATTTCTGGAGAGATCTGAAAATGGCTGTGCACCGACGCTCCCCATCCAACCTGATGGAGCTTGAGAGGTCTTGCAAAGAAGAATGGGAGAAACTGCCCAAAAATAGGTGTACCAAACTTGTAGCATCATACTCAAAAATTTTTGAGGCTGTAATTGGTGCCAAAGGTGCTTCAACAAAGTATTGAGCAAAGGCTGTGAATACTTATGTATATGTGATTTTTTTTTCATTTTTTTATTTTTCATAAATCTGCAAAGATTTCAAACATACTTCTTTCATGTTGTCATTATGGGGTATTATTTGTAGAATTTTGAGGAAAATAATGAATTTAATCCATTTTGGAATAAGGCTGTAACATAACAAAATGCGGAAAAAGTGAAGCACAGCGAATACTTTCTGGCTGCACTGTATTACTTTGGCTTTCTCCTGACCTTGTTGGTCAGCAGTGTGGCTGACCAGCAGGCTAACAGATCATAGGTTTAGCAACAGACATTTCAATGAAAATTTAAAGACCCATTCTGTGAAAAAATGATCCCTTCTGCCACCCTTCCCACCCACCAGCCTCTAACTAATTGCTATCCTTTAAAAAACTGCCTGTTAAAAAGCTCTTTTTTACTTGCTTGTAGCCTTTTCATCCCTGAATCTTCTCTTCTATTTACCTCCTGCATGGGTCCTTATTACATGCATTAAGGTGGAAAACCTTTTGTACTGTAGCAGCCCCCCAGACATCTCCTCTTTTTCTTACCTAAGCCTGATCGTTCCAGCGACAGGGACGAGCACAGCAGCTCCAGCCACTGTCTCGGATCCTCCTTAGATAGATTGATAGCAGCAGGAGCCATTGGGTCCTGCTGCTGTCAATCAAATCCAGTGACACGAGGGGCGGGGTTGAGTCCTGCTGTCTGTGTCAATGGATGCAGCAGCAGCCCACGGGAGCGTGCCTGCACGAGTGCCCCCATGGAATGCCGCACTCTGTGGGGGCACTCAAGAAGAGGACTGGCCAGGAGCGCCGCCAGGAGACCCCAGAAAAGGAGACTTTTTAGGCTCAAGTAATATGCAGAGGTCAGAAATAATAGTATTAAATATACTGTATTTATTAGTATCAAAAAAGTTTTTTTAAAGAAATTAACAGTATAAAACATACATACAAAAAACATGAAAAATGTGGTCTGTGACCACAAGGCAAAAAAAACACTAAATGTGAGTAACAATGTTGTATATAAACCAATCGCCAATGCATTTGAGAGTCCTTAAAGCTCTTTCTTCAGGGAAGTTTTTAACAATCGTAATACATATGGTAATGCCTTGATGAAAATCGGTAATCGGTTCTGTATCACTTGCATGAGAGAAAAAAGGAAAGTGGAAAAACCAGCAAGGCCATCTTCGTCTGCTTTCCATGGATGGATCCTTGATGGGGTGTGTGAATCCATTCTTTGCTAGGCTCATATAACGTGGAGTCTATCTATCCGGTAAAGGCACAACTTTTATACTTCACGGTGGAAGGTGCACTTTGGGTGTCTCTGTTATCCTTTATTCCAGGAATCACGAGGAGTGTTTGGACACTTATATGGACACTTTTCTCTATTTATTATCCAGTTTTATTTATTAGACGCTAGCGCTGCAATCTTTTGTTGTTTTATATGTTTTTACACAAATGTTCTGTTGTGTGATTGCCAGCTGCTTTTTTTTGATTCATCAATATTTTTCTCGAGTATGGTGATACAACATGTGTGAGACTTTTTCAAAGCCTAGCCATATAGAGGGACCCAAAATCCAAAGATCACCTTCAGGCGTTCCAGGGGCATAAATTACACATCTAATTTCCTGACTACCTATCACATTTTTGGGGGCCCTGGAGCAGTCCCAGTTCCTATAAGCCAAACAAGACTATCCTACTGGCATGTGGCTGCCCCTAGGAATGCCATGCTCACTGGCCAGCAAGTACAGAAGGTGATTAGGGACAATATGACTAGTGTGTCGGAGACTAAGGACAATATGACTGGAGTGGCAGTGATCAGGAACACTGTGACTGACGTGGCGGTGATTAGGGACACTGTGACTGGTGTGGTGGTGATTAGGGATACTGACTGGCAGCACTGGTGACATTGTACTGCTGTAGTGGTGATCAGAGGCTGGCAGCACTGACATACAGTTATATCAGAGCAGCAAGCCATTGTACATGATCACAGCAGTATGATGTCACCATAGTGAAACTGCAGTTGCTGTGGTAACAGTATTTAAAAAAATAATATATGTACTTTTTAAAAAAAAAATTTTTTAACATACTGTCACCATAGGAGTGAATTGTCACCATAGTGACACTATACTGCTCGGGGGAGGGGGGGCATCCTCCGAGAATGATGCTGCTCCAGCCTTGCCACATGCATGCAGTGGCAGGGCGGGAAGTAGCTAATTATACCTACTTCTTTACACGCAGATTTGCATACTATTGTTTTCTATGTAATGTCCTCAGCCAGTCCATACTATATAATGACCAAATTTTAACTGGTGGCGCATTATTATCCAACACCAAAAAAGGCAAATAAATGGACCAGATCTCTCTGAAGCACCATGCCTATGATGGCACCTTTCAATTTAATGCAAAAAGCACAGCTGTTGTTCAAAGGCTTTCCCTCCCCCTCATCAACTGCCTTGAATATTCCTTGGGATTTCATGCTGTGGCCTACCGCTGGGCCAGGTGCAGCTCATCTGTTCCTGGAAGCTCCATGCTACAGAAGTTGGCCCCAAGGTAGACAGTCTGTCCGTGGAAGTCTGTGATATAACCCAGTTAAATGACAGGAGGACTTAACATAATTAAATGACAGCTCAGACTGTTTAGATATCCTACTAATTACTGGTTTAAAAGGTATAATTTACAAAAAGTACCCAAAAGATTTAGAGTGGGCCAATAGGTAAAAAAGCATTCCTATTTAATAAAGTAAGCAAAACTGAAAAAAAACAAGAAAAATTGCACAATTGGGCTGGGACTGTGCTAGGTCAGAAGACCAGTGAAGGGTTTAGAGATCTTGGCAGTCATATAGAAGCTGTGGCATCCGGTCATATGACTTGGCCTTATCTTAGAATCAGTCACTTCTTCATGATAGAGCATTTACTCACCAAAAGCATGGGAATTAAAGTGTCATTAAACCCAAAAATTATTTAAATGTGTAGTATTGCATTACATACAGTATCTCACAAAAGTGAGTACACCCCTCACATTTTTGTAAATATTTTATTATATCTTTTCATGTGACAACACTGAAGAAATGACACTTTGCTACAATGTAAAGTCATGAGTGTACAGCTTGTATAACAGTGTAAATTTTCTGTCCCCTCAAAGTAACTCAACACACAGCCATTAATGTCTAAACCGCTGGCATACTAGCACATTATGTGACACCTGAAAATGAAGCCCGCTTCCTTTCAAGCCACCCATTGTGTACAATTGGGTTGCTAGCTGTGATTGGTCACAGTGATCACATGGTACAGACTGGACCAATCACAGCTCATCTGTGCTATGTGATCAGCTCTGCCCATTCACAGCTAATCACAACAAAACAGACTTAATGAATCAATTTCATTCAGTAAAATGCTTGCTTATAACGAAATTCATTGCTGAAAGCAAACAAAGTGTAAAAAAAAAAAAAAATAATCACTTCTGGCCGCATCCATGTTCGCCCCTCTTCCTTCTGGTCCTTATTCAGACAAAAATTCGGACCTAATTCGGACCTGAAATGGTGAACAGGGACGCACCAGACCCCCTGCTGTGCCCCACACCGCACATAGTGTGAACCTAGCCTAAATGTTAAAGTGGTTGTAAACCCACGAAGAAAACAAGCAAAAAAAAAAACCTGCAAGAAAAAAGGCATAATGAGCTAGTATACATAGCATACTAGCTCATTATGTATTACTTACCTTAGATTGAAGCCCCCGCAGCAGTCCTCGTTCACCGCTCCGGCCAGCGACATTGCTCCTGGAGTTACTTCTGGGTATCGCGGACTCCAACGCTGTGATTGGCCAGAGCCGCGATGACATCACTCCTGCGCATGGGAGCCGCCGGTAAAGGCACAGTCTAACTGAACAAGCAGAAAATACCGCGCTGTGATTTAATTAAAATGAACTAATTGATAGTGCTGACAAAAAAATCAAGAAAAATCAAAAAAGCTGCTGCTAGAAGTGAGATACACACAAACATAAATAGGCAATGGGTAGCAGCGCTAAATAAACTTAAAATCACAAATCATACACCAGTGATATTGCAATCAGCAGTATAAAAAGAAATATGAATTGTCCATAAAGTGGGTAGGTAATGCTTCAAGGGTCTACCAAAAGGTTAAAAATACAGTCCAAAATAGTGAAATTCGTCCTCCACCGCACCACCAGTGATAAACCATAAAAAATGCTCGCTTACCAGATGGCAAGCTATAAATGCTTGCGACCTATACCTGGCCAGGGCCTTTATCCAAATGAGGGGCCACAGGAAGATTCCAAGAAAAACCCTTCTAGATGATCAGCATAGGGACCACCAACCTCGCCAGTCACAGACCGTAATAGGCTGGAATATGGTGGCATTCAGATGTTCCCTTTTAAAGAAGTGAGCAGCTGTTAAGGCCCAGCAACTGCTGGTCAGTGTTGCTCCACACAGTAAACGAGTTTCTGTGTGAAATCCTTTAAGTCTAAGAGAAGCTTTCCATGGCCAAACCCCCCTGACTGATTTGGTTCCACCAACAATTCTCTTCTTTCGTCGAGTCACCAGACTAATACCACACAGAGCAGATTCTGCATCTGACCAGCCGGGCTCACCTCTCAGAGGTCCGGAGGCGGGTCTACTGACAGTCTAACTGAAGCAGCGGCACATACTGTCATTGCTTCAGTGCGCATGTGCCAATGACGTCAGCACATGCAGATACAGGGGATATCTCCTAAACCGTGCAGGTTTAGGAGATATCCAGGGTAGCTACAGGTAAGCCTTATTATAGGCTTACCTGTAGCAAAAAGTGGTTTACAACCACTTTGGAGATTTTTTTTACTGTTGGCCAGGAAAATTTTAATGCTTTTGAGTGAAATTTATTTTTTTAAGTTTATAAGCTCTTTAACATAAGTTTTATATATGTGTTTTTAATACCGATGTAGAGTCTTCATTTTACAAGTAACTATTTCAGGGTGAACTCCTATCATATGATTTGCAGAGCACTATGGATTTTCTAAAGTGAGTATCTGCTTTCCTTCAGACTCTCGGTTTGAAACTCTTTACACCCCTTTTGAACTGAACATTTAAATTGGAGACAACTGGGTTGTACTGCCACTTACAGTAGGAATTGTACCTTGGCAAACAAAAAAAGCTGCTATCCAACCATTTCCTCTTGCATCCTTTTCAGACTTTACTGCAGCTGTGGCAGCCTCTAAACCCTTTGCTGCAGATTGGATATGGGATGAGGAGTTATGCTGTTATAGCTCCCAGACTTAAAAAAGCAGAGTTTCTCATCAGTAATGCCTTAACCCAAGAGATTGGACTCTTACATTAAGGTGTTTCAGGACCTCTGTCACAAGTGGGGAACACTGGATTTGGATCTTCTCCTCTAGGTTTACCAGCAAAATGGCAATGGTAGTGGATGTTCTGGTGGCTTGGGGGGGGGTTCAGTACAACCTGGTCTATGCTTTCCTTATCTGGAACCCACTTCTCCTCTACTCTGCAGGATCAATTTGGAGGTATTTTATTGAGTCTCATAGCAATGAATTGGCTCAGATAGTTGTGGCACTCAGACCTCATCAGACTCCTGGCAGAGGCCCCATGGGCTGTTCCAGATTGACCAGATCTTCTGTCCAAGGAACCAGTTTACCATCCTGCTTTATGGTTGCTAATTGTTGAAGCCCAGCCTAAGAGATAAGGATGCTTTTGACTTAGAGATTCCTATGCTCCTGAAAGATAGGCTAGATTGTATAAGGCAAGTAGGGATGAGCCGAACACCCCCCTGTTCGGTTCGCACCAGAACATGCGAACAGGAAAAAAGTTCGTTCGAACACGCGAACACCGTTAAAGTCTATGGGACACGAACATGAATAATCAAAAGTGCTAATTTTAAAGGCTTATATGCAAGTTATTGTCATAAAAAGTGTTTGGGGACCTGGGTCCTGTCCCAGGGGACATGGATCAATGCAAATAAAAGTTTTAAAAATGGATGTTTTTTCAGGAGCAGTGATTTTAATAATGCTTAAAGTCAAACAATAAAAGTGTAATATCCCTTTAAATTTCGTAGCTGTGGGGTGTCTATAGTATGCCTGTAAAGGGGAGCATGTTTCCTGTGTTTAGAACAGTCTGACAGCAAAATGACATTTCGAAGGAAAAAACCCATTTAAAACTACTCGCGGCTATTGCATTGCCGTCCGACAATACACATAGAAGTTCATTGATAAAAACGGCATGGGAATTCCCCACAGGGGAACCCCGAACCAAAATAAAAAATAAAATGACGTGGGGGTCCCCCTAAATTCCATACCAGACCCTTCAGGTCTGGTATGGATTTTAAGGGGAACCCCGCGGCAAAAAAAAAAAAAACGGCGTGGGGTCCCCACAAAAATCCATACCAGACCCTTATCCGAGCACGCAACCTGGCAGGCCGCAGGAAAAGAGGGGGGGACGAGAGTGCGCCCCCCCCCTCCTGAACCGTACCAGGCCACATGCCCTCAACATTGGGAGGGTGCTTTGGGGTAGCCCCCCAAAACACCTTGTCCCCATGTTGATGAGGACAAGGGCCTCATCCCCACAACCCTGGACGGTGGTTGTGGGGGTCTGCGGGCGGGGGGGCTTATCGGAATCTGGAAGCCCCCTTTAACAAGGGGACCCCCAGATCCCGGCCCCCCCCCCGTGTGAAATGGTAAGGGGGTACTTACCCCTACCATTTCACTAAAAAACTGTCAAAAATGTTAAAAATGACAAGAGACAGTTTTTGACAATTCCTTTATTTAAATGCTTCTTCTTTCTTCTATCTTCCTTCATCTTCTTCTTCTGGCTCTTCTGGTTCTTCCTCCGGCGTTCTCGTCCAGCATCTCCTCCGCGGCGTCTTCTATCTTCTTCTCCTCGGCCCGCTCCGCACCCATGGCATGGGGGGAGGCTCCCGCTCTTCTCTTCATCTTCTTCTCTTCTTCTTTTCTTCTCTTCTTCTGTTCTTCATTTTCTTCTCCGGGCCACTCCGCACCCATGCTGGCATGGAGGGAGGCTCCCGCTGTATGACGGCGTCTTCTCGTCTGACGGTTCTTAAATAACGGGGGGCGGGGCCACCCGGTGACCCCGCCCCCCTCTGACGCACGGTGACTTGACGGGACTTCCCTGTGACGTCACGGGGAATGCCACAGGGAAGTCCCGTGCGTCAGAGGGGCGCGGGGGTCACCGGGTGTCCCCGCCCCCCGTTATTTAAGAACCGTCAGACGAGGAGACGCCGTCACACAGCGGGAGCCTCCCTCCATGCCAGCATGGATGCGGAGCAGAAAATGAAGAAGAGAAGAAAAGAAGAAGATGAAGAAGAAGATGAAGAGAAGAGGGGAAGCCTCCCCCCATGCCATGGGTGCGGAGCGGCCCGAGGAGAAGAAGATAGAAGACGCCGCGGAGGAGATGCTTGACGAGAACGCCGGAGAAGAACCAGAAGAGCCAGAAGAAGAAGATGAAGGAAGATAGAAGAAAGAAGAAGCAATTAAATAAAGGAATTGTCAAAAACTGTCTCTTGTCATTTTTAACATTTTTGACAGTTTTTTAGTGAAATGGTAGGGGTAAGTACCCCCTTACCATTTCACACGGGGGGGGGGGACGGGATCTGGGGGTCCCCTTGTTAAAGGGGGCTTCCAGATTCCGATAAGCCCCCCACCCGCAGACCCCCACAACCACCGGCCAGGGTTGTGGGGATGAGGCCCTTGTCCTCATCAACATGGGGACAAGGTGTTTTGGGGGGCTACCCCAAAGCACCCTCCCAATGTTGAGGGCATGTGGCCTGGTACGGTTCAGGAGGGGGGGGGCACACTCTCGTCCCCCCTCTTTTCCTGTGGCCTGCCAGTTTGCATGCTTGGATAAGGGTCTGGTATGGATTTTTGGGGGGACCCGATGCCGTTTTTTTTTTTTTGGTGCGGGTTTCCCCTTAAAATCTATACCAGACCTGAAGGGTCTGGCATGGAATTTAGGGGGACCCCCACGTCATTTTTTTTTTAAATTTTGGCCGGGGTTCCCCTTAATATTCATACCAGACCTGAAGGGCCTGGTATGGAATTTAGGGGGACCCCCACGTCATTTTTTTTTTTTTAATTTTGGTTCGGGGTTCCCCTGTGGGGAATTCCCATGCCGTTTTTATCAATGAACTTCTATGTGTATTGTCGGACCGGCAATGCAATAGCCGCGAGTAGTTTTAAATGGGTTTTTTCCTTCGAAACGTCATTTTGCTGTCAGACTGTTCTAAACACGGGAAACATGCGCCCCTTTACAGGCATACTACAGACACCCCCCAGCTACGAAATGTAAAGGGATATTACACTTTTATTGTTTGACTTTAAGCATTATTAAAATCACTGCTCCTGAAAAAACGGCCATTTTTAAAACTTTTTTTTGCATTGATCCATGTCCCCTGGGGCAGGACCCAGGTCCCCAAACACTTTTTATGACAATAACTTGCATATAAGCCTTTAAAATTAGCACTTTTGATTTCTCCCATAGACTTTTAAAGGGTGTTCCGCGGCACCCCAAATTGTTCGCTGTTCGGCGAACTTGCGAACTGCCAATGTTCGAGTCGAACATGAGTTCGACTCGAACTCGAAGCTCATCCCTAAAGGCAAGGGTCGCGCACTTGGAAGGCATTCTTCACTTGATGTGAAGCAAAATATTATCATTCCAGGAAATACTCTTGGGTAAAATTTTACTTTTTTGCAATCAGATCTTAATCAGCATTTGGCCCTTGATAACCTTTAAAGTATAACTAAAGGCAAAACTTTTTTTGTTTTTATAGTTTTGGATAGAGTGGAGAGGGATGAGAACACCTGTCAGTTTTTATTGCTTTCTGTGCCCCCATTAGAGAGATTCACTCTCTATTTGTCTTGTTTACCATTATCATTGAAAGTGAAAGCCTCTGTGGCTCAGACAGATCCTCATTTAAGCTTATAGGCTAAAAGACGAGATACCACCTTTTCCTATCAAGGTGCACTGTAGTAAGTCTGTAAATGCTTGTTGGGCTTTTCAGCATCAGGCACCTGCTTCTAACATTTGTAAGGCTGCCCTTTGGTCTTCTGTTTATAAGTTATCAGGTGGATGTTCAGGCCTCAGCTGAGGCAAGGTTTGTGCATAAGGTCCTTCGGGCAGCTCTATGAGCTGTAGGGTGCCCCTAGTTTTAAAGTGGGCTTGTTAGTGTCTTAGTTCTCTCTGATTTATTTCTAGTCCCATGTCCTTTAATGAACAAGAAATAATCAGGTTTACCATAAAATTAGTTGCTTGGAGTTCCTTGGAGACACAAGTTCCACCCATCTGTGTTTGCGACTTACTCATTATATTGCTTTTCTACAAAACAGAAGCATTATGGGAGTAGGTGGGGTTATATATGGCTGGCTAAAGGCTCTTTTTTGACAGGGTCCAATTCCCCCTGTGGGTAGCAGGATAGCCCAGTTGTCTCTGATTTGCTTCTAATACTGTGTCCCTTTATGGCTGTTCACACTGAACTGCAGCCCAAACCTCTGCTACCCGCACAGCGATTTGGGCTGCAGATCAGAGCGGAAGGGGGTGATATAATGCGTGTTTTATCGCATCACCCATATCACTTTTTTTAAATAAACTTTATTTGAAGTGTACAGTATGCTACTTTATTCATATAAATGCACATTAGTGCAGTGTAATACACTTCTGTGCAGTTACATGAGGGACTGAACAAACAATATTAAGCAACCATGTTATACCGCTTTGGAACGCAATGTAACATTGCATTCAGGTTTGCACATGACACAAAGAAAACTAATGCTTTCTGTGTGTCATTGCAGATACCTGTGTGAATGGGCGCTTACTGTACTCCCAAGGAATAGATTTTACCGTAAAAAAAAAAAACTTTTTCTTGACTGTTCAGATTCAGTCTAGAGATTTCCTCTGTAGTACTTTTTTATGTTACTAGATGTCCTCCATCTGATGGCCAGCATCATGCAACCTACTTCCTCTGCCCAGGTTGTCTGATACAGCCTCAGCCTGTGACTGGACAGTGAAAAGATATGCAGCACAGTGATGAGCCCAGCCAGCAAATTTATTGGTTGATGTCTTGTGCAGCTTCCGCCTCTCATTCCAGCCCTGCTGGACTGCAAGAGGCTGATGCCATATCACATCCAGGCATTTACACTGCTTGTATTAAAAATGCATTTAATGTTGTATTAATAATTACAGAGCTGCATGATGTGTGTTTTTATATCTTCAGCCTTAGAAGAAAAGTCATTCATGTGGATAAGTAATAAGCTCATCAAGAAGCCCACAGCCAAGACAGAGTCACCATCGGATGTGCAACCACCACCAGTGAAGGTATTAGGGTCTCTGAGGTAAAGGAGAGCGGTTGGGACCGGTGAGAGCAGAGTTGGTGTGGAGAGCTTATGAGGTCCTGGATGTCAGACCTTTACTGCTGCGCATCTTGTATGCTGGTTCTGGTGTTGTCTGGATGTTAGACCTGTGCGGATGCCCATTCCACATGACGCTCAAAGTTTCCAGTTCTGCTTGTTTGGCTCCTTGCTGCTGGCAGGTAGCCCATACCATCTGGTAAGAGTACCCTAATACCTTCACTGGTGGTGGTCGCACATCCAACAGTGACTCTGTCTTGGCTGCTGGCTTCTTGATGAGCTTATTACTTATCCACATGAATGACTTTTCTTCAAAGGCTGAATATTCACTTTTTCCCTTTACATGAACTATCTCACCCCAAGTCCATGCACAAGTGTTTGGATTGTTTCACGTTTCCTTTCAATTCAGTTTGATGGACATTATGTGTTTTTCATTGTTTTTTCAGGTGCTAAATACTGGCTCTTTATTCAATATTGTACTGTTATTTATTGTTTGCATATTTACACACTTGCACTAATCACTTAGCGCTGCACTTTACCCCACATTCTCTTATGCAATTTGTCTAATTGCAGTGTCAGCAGCTCATACAATCTATTAGGTGGCACAGTACTTTTTTTTTAAAACTTTGTTTTTATCTCTGCCTAGAGTTCAAGCTTTGTAAAAAAAAAAAAAAAACTTTTTTCAGGAGAACAGCTACAGTGAGGGAAAAAATTATTTGATCCAGAAAAACGCATTTCAAAAAAGCTATACATTGATTTGCATTTTAATTAATGAAATAAGTATTTGATCCCTATCAATCAGCAAGATTTCTGGCTCCCAGGTGTCTTCTATACAGGTAAGGGGCTGAGATTAGAAGCACTGTCTTAAAGAAGGGTTCCTAATCTCAGCTTGTTACCTGTATAAAAGACACCTGTCCAAAGAAGTAATCAATCAATCAGATTCCAATCTCTCCACCATGGCCAAGACCAAAGCGCTGTCCAAGGATGTCAGGGACAAGATTGTAGACCTACACAAGGCTGGAATGGGCTACAAGACCATAGCCTAGCAGCTTGGTGAGAGGGTGACAACAGTTGGTGCGATTATTCGCAAATGGAAGAAACACAAAATAACTGTCAATCTCCATCGGTCTAGGGCTCCATGCAAGGTCTCACCTCGTAGAGTTTCAATGATCATGAGAACGATGAGGAATCAGCCCAGAACTACATGGGAGAATCTTGTCCATGATCCCCAGGCAGCTGGGACCATAGTCACCGAGCAAACAATTAGTAACACACTATGCCGTGAAGGACTGAAATCCTGCAGTGCCCACAAGGTCTCCCTGCTCAAGAAAGCACATGTACCGGCCCCTCTGAAGTTTGCTAATGAACATCTGAATGATTCAGAGGAAAACTGGGTGAAAACTTTGGCATCAACTCAACTCGCCATGTTTGGAGGAGGAGGAATGCTGCCTATGACCCCAAGAACACCATCCCCACCGTCAAACATGGAGGTGGAAACATTTTGCTTTGGGGGTGTTTTTCTGCTAAGGGGACATGACAACTTCACCCCATCAAAGGGACAATGGACGGGGCCATACACCATCAAATCTTTTGTGAGAACCTCCTTCCCTCAGCCAGGGCATTGAAAATGGGTTGTGGATGAGTATTCCAGCATGACAATGACCCAAAACACACGGCCAAGGCAACAAGGGAGTGGCTCAAGAAGAAACACCTTAAGGTCCTGGAGTGGCTTAGCCAGTCTCCAGACCTTAATCCCATAGAAAATAGGTGGAGGGAGCTGAAGGTTCGAGTTACCAAATGTCAGCCTCAAAACCTTAATGACTTGGAGAGGATCTGCAAAGAGGAGTGGGACAAAATGCGTCCTGAGATGTGTGCAAACCAGGTGGTACTGTCATGTTTTGCGAAGGGGTCAAATACTTATTTCACTCATTAAAATGCAAATCATTTTTTTCCTTTTTTGAAATGTGTTTTTCTGATTATTTTTGTTGTTATTCTGTCTCTCACTGTTAAAATAAACCTACCATTACAATTATAGACTGATCATTTCTTTGTCAGTGGGCAAATGTACAAAATTAGCAGGGGATCAAATATTTTTTTTCCCTAACTGTAAGTATGGACCCTTAAATATGTGAAGGGTACTCAGACCTGTTAGTTGTAAATGAAATTACAAAGTATGAATATTTCATATTAACCTGACAAAAAATGATTTTTTTGTTTTTAATGTTTAATTGTATTTTTATTCATAATTTGAATACAAAACGATAATGTATACTTAACCTCTATACATTCCCTTTTGGTGCTTTTAGTACTTTAAGTTTTAATGAAAAGATGTCTAATCATTATATTGATAGATTACTTACATGATGGTTCTCTGTCTATCTAGGTTTGCGGTCTCTGGTGATGTGCAGCGCCACATTGTCATTCACACAGGAGAAAAACCACACTTGTGTGATATCTGTGGGAGAGGTAATATTACTGATTACACATGAGTGCTGGTGGACTTTTTCTCTGTTCACATTAAAGTAGAGTAACCTGCTTTCCTCATCACTTTGCTAGGTTTTAGTAATATCAGCAACTTGAAGGAACATGAGAAGACTCACGCCACAGACAAACTTTACACCTGTGACGACTGTGGGAAATCGTTCAACATGTACCGCAAGCTCATAAAGCACAGAATTCGCCACACAGGAGAGCGACCGTATAGCTGTATGACATGTGGTGAGTGTCGATCCATGTCCTCCAACATAGACCTTATGGAAAATTCAAAGCTTCACTTATACTACCTGATGGAAGGACTAATATCATGTATATAGCAGAGCACACCTTAAGATCCAAAAGTCAGGAACCATTTGTTTTTATACAAATAGTGCTGTCCTTTTCCATAGCAGCATTCATAGAGCTGTTCACACATTTCCCTGCTACCAAAGGAGCTTACAGTCTAAGGATCTTATGACATTTATACGCACACAGACACACACTTTAGGGTGAGTTGGATGGGAGCCATATAACTTTCCAGTATTTTATTAGATTGTTGAAGGAGACAAAACGGTTCGAGGAGTCCCTCCAAATCATACAAACTCAACGAAGCAAATTCTTCAGCCCCAGTTCACATACATTTGAATTGGATGTGTTTTGAACCACATTAAATTCCAATGGCATGTGAAACAACCTTGGTTTCTATTGTAGCTGTTCACATATATGAGGTGCATCCACAGTGCAAATTGAAAGAGTCATGTACGTTCGGTTCAGGTGCGAATTACAAACTCATTGACTTGTATAGGAATGCTTTTGAATCGCACATGTCATTCATTTGGAACAGTTTTTTACAATTGATTATTGTTTGTTATAATAAAGCTGTGCATTTTTCGAAAATACCGCTGGTGTCATCGTATAAGATATCCTTGTGGATCTATAATCCTCTTCTTTTATGCTGCTTTTGTCTTAGGGGACCACACCTTAAGTATTGTGTTAAGGTGTGACGGTACACACAGCTGTGGGTACCTTTAATTAATGGACTATCCCCCCATTTATTTAGATCAAGATAACGCTTTGGTGATATTTTATTTCTTGATTAATATATGTTGAACATGATTTTGGCAGTTTTTTTCTGTTTCTCTCCCTCTTCGCTTGTGTTGAATGTAAACACAATTGACAAAAAAAAAAAAAAAAAACAGCGTGGGGTCCCCCCCCAATCCGTGCTAGGCCCTTTGGGTCTGGTATGGATTTTAAAGCAAACCCCACTGCAAAAAAAAAACAAAAAAAAACATCCCCCCAAGACCATACCAGACCCCTAAAAAAAAAACATTTGGAAAACCACTATATGATTATACAGGATTTATATAGCGTGGACAGTTTACGCAGCGCTTCACAACATAAGGGCAGACAGTACAATTACAATACAGCTTAATACAGTAGGAATCAGAGGGCCCTGCTCATTAGAGCTTACAATCTAAGAGGGAGGATCAAGAGATACAAAAGGGTAATAACTGTGGGGGATGGGCTGATGGAGAAAATAAAGGTACAGTTGTTAGGTGGGGGCCAGATAGACCTCTCTGAAGAGATGAGTTTTCAGGGATCATCCTAGAAGTGGACAGAGTAGGAGATAGTCAGACACATTGGGTTAGAGGTTTCATAGGATGGGAGAGGCTCTGGAGAAGTCCTGGAGGCAAGCGTGGGGTGAAGTGACAGGGAAGCTAGAGAGCAGGAGGTCTTGGGAGGAACGAAGAGAACGAGTAAGTTGGTATTTTGAGACTAGGTTAGTGATGTAGCTGGGAGTCGAGTTGTGAATGGCTTTGTAAGTTTTTGTTAGTATCTTGAATTTAACTACTTCAATACAGGGCACTTATAAACCTTCCTGCCAAAGCCAGTTTTCAGCTTTCAGCACTGTCGCTGTTTAAATGACAATTGCGCAGTCATGCTACACTGTCCCCAAACAGAATTTTTATAATTTTGTTCCCACAAATAGAGCTTTCTTTTGGTGGTATTTGATCACCTATGCATTTTTTATTTTTTGCCACCAAATATAAAAAATGACCTAAAATTTTGAAAAAACAGTTTTTCTATTGTTTCTGTTATAAAATTTTGTAAATAAGTACGTTTTCTCCTTCACTGATGGGCACTGATAAGGCGGCATCGATGAGGTGGCACCAAGGAGGCGGCACTGATGGGTGGCACTGATATGCAGCACTGATGGGCACTCATGGGTGGCACTGGTGGGCACTGATGGGCACTGATAGGCGACACTGATGGGTACTTATGGGTGGCACTGATAGGCGGCACTGATAGGCAGCACTGATGGGCATTGATATGCAGCACTGGTAGATGGCATTGATAGACATCACTGATGGCACTGGCAGGCATTGGGTATGGGCACTGATTGGCAGCTGCCTGGGCACTGATTAGCATTTCCCTGGTGGTCTAGGGTGGTATACCTGGTGGTCCAGTGTAGTGCCAATCCCTGGTGGTCCTGGGTGGGCATCCGAGGGGGGCTGTACTGATAAACAATCAGCACAGACCCCCCATGTCAAGACAGCAGACGATTGGCTCTCCTCTACTCACGTCTGTAAGACACGAGTGAGGAAAAGCCGATCAACGGCTCTTCCTGTTTACATCGTGATCAGCCGTGATTGGACAGGGCTGATCACGTGGTAAAAAGCCTCCGTCAGAGGGTCTTTACCGACATCGGTGTAGCGGTGTGTCAGACCGAAACACCGCGCCAACGATCGCCGCGATGCACGCCCCCACGGGCACGTGAGGACGGTCGTTCTGGAGGGCCGTCATATGACATCCACCCAGAACAAGAGCCGTGCCGCCCGGACGTCATTTGACAGTGGGCGGCCGGCAAGTGGTTAATTATTTGGGTGAGTGGCAGCCAATTAAGGGATTGGTAGAGAGGGATAGCAGACACTGAGTTGGTTGTAAGGTGGATGAGTCTAGCAGCAGCATTCATGATGGACTGAATAGGGGCTAGCCTATGTAAGGGTAAGCCAATGAGGAGGGAATTGCAGTAGTCGAGATGGGAGATGACCAGAGAGTGAATTAGCTTTGTGGTGTCATTGGTTAGGAAGGGGCGTATTTTGGAGACTTTGCAGCAGTTAAGGCAGCAAGCTTTGGAGTAAATGGATGTTGGGCTGAAAGGTGAAAATTATTACATTTAATCTAACTATGAATTCTTCAACACAATAAATTAGAATTGTATCTCAATCTTTCTACTCTTGTAATCCCATGTAAATTAGCATCCAGACTAGGAGGGGAAGAGGTAGCACTTTAAAGCCTCGTACACATAAGAGTATCGAACGAATGATCGTCCATTTTTAATTTTTTTGCATGCTAGTCATATATAGAAACCCAATAGGTTACTAAAGGTATGAAAACTCTCGTACGACAGAATACAACTTTGGAAGTGATGTATTGTAATGTATTCTTTCATTTCCGAGCATGCGTGGCCTTGGTCACTCGATTTTTTTTTTTGTGCAAATACCATACTAATTACACAAACATTGTTTGTTCTGTTATCACATGACAAAAATTTTCATGATTGCCCCAGTCGGATATTTTCGCCTGAACTGTCGTGATCGGCTCTCGAAAGCTGTGTACTAGCGATCAGATTATCGGTATTTTTCATCCGATTTTCTCAGCATGTGTACTAGGCATTAGGCTGTATAAGGCTTTTCTGCCTTGTACAGTGCTGTGAATCTAATAAATGGAGCACAGAGGCTTGACTAAGCTGTACTGCTTTGACTGCTGTTTAAAAAAAATTATATTGTCAGGGCCTGGATTAGAAAACTGGCTGCTCAGAATTATTAACCATGTATTTGGCAGGTAGGTACCATCCACATACAGTATATATTTTTCAACTGTGTATTTAGCTGCTTGCCTATCTTTCATTTATGTACTTAGGTATACAAGTGCAATGTGAGGTGGGATATTTGAATGCTAGGGGGCCTTGGAGGTGAACAAGTAAGGCAAAGAAACTGGCTCATCTTAATGGTGGCCTCACTAGCTGTTTATACCTTACCTTTCTTTTCACACCCCCGTACCTCTCTTTGACAGCTGGAAAGACAAGTACCTAGCATTTTAGTTCCCCTTCTTCCTGTGACAGTGCTGGGGCTAGAATATTTCCTCAGCACTATTACATGGGACAGTAAGAGTGTCCTTAACCCTGTGTATGCTCTAAGTCGATACCTCAAGCTTAGGCAAGGCTTCCTCTTTTTGTTTCTGGCAGCTGAACATAGTGGGGGTGGGGGAAAAGGGAAATATAAGCCGCCATTAAAGTTAACCTGTTTTTTTGCCCCAAATGGACAAAGCACAGGTCCACTTTAAGTCCTATGGCTGGATCTCTCAGAATAACACATCACATCCAGTATTTGTTTAGTAGGCTTTGGATTCATGAGTGGTCTGTTTACCTTCTTAGCTTTCATTCTCTTTCTTTTTCCAGGTAAGAAGTTTGGTGGTTCTGGAGACCTGCGAAGGCATGTTAGATCTCATACAGGGGAGAAGCCATATAGTTGTGATGTATGCAGCAAAAGCTTCTCCCGCTCAGCTGTCCTCAGACGTCATAAGAAAATGCACTGCAAGGCTGGAGATGGCGATCAGGTCGCAGCAGATGAGTTTGACAATCCTGCAGGATCTTCCAGTTTGGATAAAACTCAGAATTTAGATTCTGTTACACAGAACATTTCTGTAGCTTTTATACAAGATCAGGGGCATTCAGTGGAGAACACAAGTAGTGACTATGAGGGAAGTACAGCAAACGCCTACTGCAAATTACAAAGCATGATTCAGCAAGATACTGGACAGGACAAGAATATCTCGGAGCGTACAAAAGCCGCAAAGTCTCACTTGGCAGACACAGGCGAGGCCTATACATTCACCGAGGTAGAGGTGTCAGAGGACAGTCTACCCTCTGACATATCTATGATACGTTCCTCATTAGTGACTATAGAGAATAACTGCCATGAGTCACTAAATAACCGAGCCTCATCCAATGGATACAGAAGCTCCGATGGCCCTTTCTTCACCAGTATGTCTCTCTGGGGTCTTGCTATGAAGACACTTCAGAATGAAACTGACATGGAACCGTAACTAGTGCAAGTCTCTAGAGTGGATACAAAAACTCCTAAAAACAAAGTATTATTAATCAGGGTACTAAATGCATTATTTTTATAATTCAATAAATCTAAAATATGTATTTCTGGAGTTTTCTGATGCAACAAACATAATCCAACACATTTTTGTTATCAAAGGGCTCCTTTATGGTCAAATAAACAATTGGCTTAGGAGATCCATAGATATGCAATAAAGATGCAATTGCTGTGTAATTCAGGGCACAGTTGTATGAATGTAAGCTGAATGTGACCTCTGACCAGCTGATCTCAGGGGAATAATAATTTATACAAAGTGGATATTTCCAACCAGTCGCTATTGTTCCCCCATGATAAGGCAAGGGGGCTGATTTATTCAAGGATTTGAGAACCCTCAAACAATGAAATGTGTGAAAATTCACTTTAGATATCCAATAGTGAAAAGGAAATTCCTGTTTTCTTATTTCATGTTTATGATTAGATAATTGAAGTAAGCATTCACATATAATGTATGCATTACATATATATTTATATAACACCAGCAATCTACCCAGCACTTTACATTCAAATTAACCCCTACCATCAAGGAACTTACAATCTAAGGTCCCTATCTTGCATGCATACATACACCTACTAGGGCTATTTTAGAGAGGATCCCATTAACATAACATCATGTCTTTGGAGTGTGGTGGAAGGAAACCAGAGTACCTTCGTGCAAGCACTAGGAGAACATACAAACTCCATGCAGATAGTGTCCTGACCAGAATTTAAACCAGGAAGAAAGGGGGGAGGATATGCAAAGAATTTCCAGTACACAAATAGGTAGGCTGAGAGTAGGCATGCCAGCACTCTGAACCAATTACTGCAAGTTACACTGGCTAATCACTGTAAGTGGCTGTGCAAAAACAGAGCGGTCTAACATATATTAGGAATTAGGGGTGGAAAGGCTGATGTTGGGGCAATTATAGTTAAGCTGCAGAGTGAGGGTGGAAAAATGACAATACATGGAGCAGCGTTGCTAGCTCTATATTGGGTTTTAGTGGGGGCAGGATATCCAGCATTGCAAGAGGAATTTGAATTACATATCCTTTGGCAGATAAAATGGTTCACATACAGTGCCTTGAAAAAGTATTCATACCCCTTGGCATTTTCCACATTTTATCATGTTACAACCAAAAACGTAAATGTATTGTATTGAGATTTTATGTGATAGATCAACACAAAGTTGCACATAATTGCTAAGTGGAAGGAAAATGATAAATGGTTTCAAATTTTTTTACAAATAAATATTTGAAAAGTGTGGCGTGCATTTGTATTCAGCCCCCTTTACTCTGATACCCCTCACTAAAATCTAGTGGAACCAATTGCCTTCAGAAGTTACCTATTTAATAAAAAAAAACCTGTGTGTAATTTAATCTCAGTATAAATACAGCTGTTCCGTGAAGCCCTCAAAGGTTTGTTCGAGAACCTTAGTGAACAAACAGCATCATGAAGGCCAAATAAACACACCAGACAGGTCAGGGATAAAGTTGTGGAGAAATTTAAAGCAGGGTCAGGTTATAAAAAAAATATCCCAAGCTTTGAACATCTCACGGAGCACTGTTCAATCCATCATCCGAAAATGGAAAGAGTTTGGCACAACTGCAAACTTACCAAGACCTGGCCATCCACCTAAACTGACAGGCCGGGCAAGAAGAGCATTAATCAGATAACCATCCAAGAGGCCCATGGTAACTCTGGAGGAGCTGCAGAGATCCACAGCTCAGGTGTTAGAATCTGTCCACAGGACAACTATTAGTTGTGCTCTCCACAAATCTGGTCTTTATGGAAGAGTGACAAGAAGAAAGCTTTTGTTGAAAAAAAGCCATAAGAAGTCCTGTTTGCAGTTTGCGAGAGGCCATGTGGGGGACACAGCAAACATGTGGAAGAAGGTGCTCTGTTTAGACGAGACCAAAATTTTACTTTTTGGCCTAAAATAAAAATGCTATGTGTTGTGGAAAACTAACACTGCACTTCACCCTAAACACACCATCCCCACCGTAAAACATGGTGGTGGCAGCATCATGTTGTAGGGATGCTTTTCTTCAGCAGGGACAGGGAAGCTGGTCAGAGTTGATGAGAAGATGGATGGAGCCAAATACAGGGCAATCTTAGAAGAAAACCTGTTAGAGTCTGCAAAAGACTTGAGACTGGGGTGGAGGTTCACCTTCCAGCAGGACAACGACCCTAAACATACAGCCAGAGCTACAATGGAATGATTTAGTTCAAAGTATATTCATGTGTTAGAGTGGCCCAGTCAAAGACCAGAGCTAAATCCAGTTGAAAATCTGTGGCAAGACTTGAAAATTACTGTTCACAGACGCTCTCCATCCAATGTGACAGAGCTTGAGCTATTTTGCAAAGAAGAATAGGCAAAAATCTCACTCTCTTGATGTGCAAAGGTGGTAGAGATCCCCAAAAAGACTTGAAGTTGTAATTGCCGTGAAAGGTGGTTCTACAAAGTATTGACTCGGGGAGCTGAATATAAATGCACACCACACTTTTTACATATTTATTTGTAAAAAATGCTGAAAACAATTTATGATTTTCCTTCCACTTCACAATTATGTGCCACTTTGTGTTGGTCTATCACTTAAAACCTCAACAAAATACATTTACGTTTTGGTTGTAACATGACAAAATGTGGAAAATTTCAGGGGGTATGAATACTTTTTCAAGGCACTGTATACTTTTAGGGTCCATAATGTAGAATGTGTGCAATAGGAATACTTTTGTGTGGCCATAGCAACCAATCAGCTTCCAACTGTCATTTGAAGGAAACCTGTTATGAGAAAAACATGTTACTAATGTCTCCTTTACTAAATTTAAAGCAGAACTTTACCCATAACAACTTGATAAAATATAATGTTCTTTAACAAGGAACATACATTCCACATTTATAATTAAGCTACCAAAATTTTTTTTAAACAACAAGGTTGGTCTTTATTAAAAAAAAAGGGAATTAAATTGGTACGATACACATCGGTCTGGACAATGGGTAAATGCAGTTATAGCCATACAAGGAGCATAAAAGCTACCAAAATTAGTGTTAGCTGTAAACTGCCTCCAGCATTGCTCCTGTTTCTTCTTGCTGGGGGAGATTGCCATTTTGCTGAAGCCTAGAGCCCCTGAGCAGCAGTAAATATTTACACTGTCAGCAGATCATCCTCTAGTGGCTCAGATTTTCAGCACAATGCCAAAAAAGGAGAGCAACTGAGTATGTGCCGAGCAGGGTTAGATCGTATATTGCTGGATTTCAAACAGTATAGACCCTTATTTTTAATGCTTTACATAACTATACCTGCACAAGGGGCCAGCCTGAAGTGATCTAGCAGGACTTATTTTCTGACTAAAGTTCCCTAAACTGCCTTGCTGTCATGCTGATCCAGTGAATTTGTTTACTCCTCTTTTTATTGTAAAAGTTTAAAGTGGTTCTAAAGGCTGAAGCTAATTTACCTCCATGCATTATGTGAATGAAGGTAAAAAAAAAAAAAACCCCTCTGTGCAGCAGCCCCCCCCCCCCCCCCCCCCCAGCACTCCCTAATACTTAAGCCCCATCCCAATCCAGCGATTTAAACAAGGGCTTTGGCTCTCTGGGGACTCTCCCTCCTTGTTGGCTAAGAGCTGTCAATCAAAGCCAATAAGGAGAGAGGGGGGCAGGCCAAGCCACAGCACTGTGTGTGAATGGACATGCAGAGCCACGGATCGGGAATGAACCAGCTTGGGTGCCCCCATTGCAAGCTGCTTGCTATGGGGGCAAGAGGGAGGGTTCAGGAGCAACAGTGGGGGACCCGAGAAGAGGAGGATTGGGGCTGCTCTGTGTAAAACTACTGCACAGAGCAGGTAAGTATAATATGTTTGTTATTTGAAAAAAAAAAGAAATCATTTAATATCACTTTAAACAATTCACACACACATACAAGGCTGTGAAAAAGTATTTGCCCCCTTTCTGATTTTTAATTTTTTTGCATATTTATCACACTTAAATTACTCAGATCATCAAACAACTTGTATTATTACATTACACTATAAAGATGACCCGAGTAAATACAAAATGCAGTTTTTAAATGATGGTTTAATTTATTAAGGCAAAAAAGCCATCCAAACCTGCCTGGCTTTATGTGAAAAAGTAATTGCCCCCTAAACCTAATAACTGGTTGTGCCACCCTTGGCGGCAACAACTGCAATCAAGCATTTGCGATAACTGTCATTGAGTCCTTCACATTGCTGTGGAGCAATTTTGGCCCACTCTTGTTTGCAGAATTGTTTTAATTCAGCCACATTGGAGGGTTTTCCAGCATGAACGGCCTGTGTAAGGTCATGATACAGAATCTCAATTGGATTTAAGTCCGGGCTTTGACTAGGCCACTCCAAAACCTAAATTTTGCTTTTTTGAACCATTTGGAGGTGGACTTGCTGTTGTGTTTCGGCTCATTGTCCTGCTGCATAACCCAAGTGCACTTGAGCTTGAGGTCACAAACTGATGGCCGGACATTCTCCTTTAGGTTTTTTTGGTAGAGCTCAGAATTCATGGTTCAATCAATTATGGTAAGTCGTCCAGGTCCTGAAGCTGCAAAGCAGCCCCAGACCATCACGCTACCACCACCATGTCTGACTGTTGGTATGATGTTCTTGTTATGAAATTCTGTATTAGTTTTATGCCAGAAGTAACTGGATGCACACCTTCCAAAAAATAACATTTTTTTTCTCATCAGTCCACAGAATATTTGCCTAAAAGTCTTGGGGATAATCAAGATGTTTTTTGGTAAATGTGAGATGAGCCTTTATGTTCTTTTTAGTCAGCAGTGGCTTTGGCCTTGGAACTCTCCCATGGATGCTATTTTTGCCCAGTCTCTTTCTTATTGTTGAATTATGAACACTGATCTTATCTGAGGCAAGTGAGGCCTGCAGTTCTTTAGATGAGTCGTCGTCATACTCTTTGAGTAATTTTTGTAGGCCGGTCCCTCCTGGGAAGGTTCACCACTGTTCCAAGTTATCTCCATTTGTGGATAATGGCTCTCCTAGTGGTTCACTGGAGTTCCAAAGCCTTAGAAATGGCTTTGAAACCCTTCCTAGACCAATACATGTACATTACTTTGTTTCTAATCTATTCTTTAATTTTTTTAGATTATGGCATGATGTGTGGCTTTTTTGTTATCTGTTAGCGTGCTTCACTTTGTCAGACAGCTTCTATTTATGTGATTTCTTGATTCAACAGGTCTGGTAGTAATCAGGCCTGGGTGTGGCAAGTGAAATTTCACTCCGCTTTCCAAAAAATTTTGGTTAATCACAGTTCATTCATGATTCAGCATGGGAGGGGGCAATTACTTTTTCACATAGGGCCAGGCAGGTTTGAACAGCTTTTTTCCCTTAATAAATGAAATAATAATTTAAAAACTGCATCTTGGATTTATTCGGGTTATCTTTGTGTAATATTAAAATTTGTTTGATGATCTGAATCATTTAAGTGTGAGAAATATGCAAAAAATTTAAAAATCAGGAAGAGGGCAAATACTTTTTCACATCACTGAAGGTAGTATGTCAATATGCATGCAATATGTCCATCTTAAGATACAAGTAGTAAGTACAATGGACTGTGCACATATAATGCATGGTCAGAAAGAATAAACTATATCAATGAGTATAAAAACACTGCGTATAACAAAGGCACTATAGTGAAACATCTCAAACATTGATAGCTTAGCTCAAATACAGTCCAAGCTAGATCAATATGAAGAAGTGGCCAATGAAGCCTATGTAATTTATATATTAAAAGTACTGCCAAATACACGTCAGCATGTTCCGGCCACCGACAGGACACCCAAACAGCCACAGTAAGATGGCATCCACAAACCCATAACAAGGCAGCCTAAGCCTATAGCATAAGAAAGATAGTAGAAAGAAAGTTCAGAGAGACAAGCAGGGACAAAAAAAAAAGGGTGGGGTGGTTTCTCTTCTCTTTTGAAGTCCACTTTCTCCACACTCATACCCATGGCATGTAAGTGTCAATCAGAAGCACTGTAGAAAATGGGGTGGGCTAACAAGCCAGACTACAAGATATAAAGGATTCAAAATCTGCCGAATGTTGGAACTGAGGTCCCACTGTCCCCTGAGCCCATATGACTCCATTTTGTCTTCATCCCAAACAACTATATGTTCGATATGGTTAATGTTTTCTACTTCACACGCCCATTCGGCAGTAAGGGATGGTCAGGTTTACACCAGTGTCTAGCGATCGCTGCTTGTGCAGCTGCTATAAAATGTCTCTGATTCAGTGAATTTAAAGGGGAACTAAAGGGTGAATACTTACCTTTCCAATGGTCCCTCACTGGCCCTGACCTCTTCTGAGTGCCAGTCTTTGGGCCTCTTCATTGGCAGGTGGGTGCTGATGTCACACCTGTGCAGGCGCAGGGGCTAGTCATCCTGGCATTTTGAGACTGATCGGGGACTGTAAGCTGAGCTGCGCAGAAGCTCAGCCTGTGTACCGAACAGTCAGCGGGTGCTGGCAGACATTGGGTCCGCGAGACCCGCTGATCAGGTCCCACTGTGTAGTTCTACACAGCGGGAGCAACCCGCCGATACTGTGCACTCGCGCCCAATACCCAGAAGTGCAGGATCACATGTATATAAGTGATCCTACGTAGCGCGGCCGCCCTGTAGGATTAAAACTGCTATACGGTGGTCGGCAAGTGGTTAACTATTCAAATTGAATTTGATATCTGTTATTGATACTTTTTTTATTTGCAAAAACTAGGGTTGTCCCGATACCACTTTTTTAGGACCGAGTACAAGTACCGATACTTTTTTCAAGTACTCGCCGATACTGATTACCGATACTTTTTTTTTAATGTCACGTGACAGTGTTTTTTTTTTTTTTTTTTTTTTAACAGTGTTTTCTTTTTTTTGGGGGGGGGGGGGGGGTGAACGGTGTATGTGTTTGTGTTTTTTTTTTTTTTTTTTTTTTTACAATTTTTATTTTTTACAATAATATTTTTTTTATTCTTTATATGTTTTTTTGTTTTTTTGTTTTTTTTTTTAATCGGCCCTGTTGGGGGGCTTTGGTGAGATATCAGGGGTCTTAACAGACCTCTGATATCTCCCCCATGAGACAGAGAAAGAGACAGAGGATAGAGATCCCCAGTCCCTTTCTCTGCAGCCTCAGCTGCACTGAGAATGAATGGAGAAAAGACAGCGGCTCCTCTCCATTCATAAACTGACACATCGTAATCACAGGAGATTACAATGTTTCAATTATGTGAATGGACAGAGTCAGCTGACTCTATCCATACACACAGCGGAGAGAGACAGCAGAACGGAGGGGACAGAGAAGGAGAGAGGAACGGAGGGGACAGCGGAGAGGCACAGGGAAGGAGAGAGGAACGGAGGGGGACAGCGGAGAGGCACAGGGTAGGAGAGAGGAACGGAGGGGGACAGCGGAGAGGCACAGGGAAGGAGAGAGGAACGGAGGGGGACAGCGGAGAGGCACAGGAAAGGAGAGAGGAACGGAGGGGGACAGCGGAGAGGCACAGGGAAGGAGAGAGGAACGGAGGGGGACAGCGGAGGGGGACAGAGGAAAGGAGGGGGCATGGAGGAGGATGCAGTGACATACATGTCACTAAAGCTGCTGAAAGCCGCTGGGGGAGAATCTTGTAACTCCCCCACCGCCGATCACAGCTGACTTCCAGGTATCGGCGGAAGCATCGGGAGCATTTGCCCGAGTACAAGTACTTGGGCAAATGCTCGGTATCGGTGCCGATACCGATACTAGTGTCGGTATCGGGACAACCCTAGCAAAAACGTCCACATTTTCAGGACAAGCTTTCAGGGTGTGCCCCCTTCTTCAAGGTCCAGGGCACTATTACAGTTAAAATCAATTGTTATATCTGTTAGATACAATGGAACTTTGGATTACGAGCATAATTCGTTCCAGAAGAATGCTTGTAATCCAAAGCACTCGTATACCAAAGCGAGTTTCCCCATAGAGGTCAATGGAAACTCAGATAATTCGTTCCACAGTGACAACTATGGTATGCAGTACTGCATGTGGCAAGAGGTGGGGGCGCCAGAGATACTCGGAAACTGCTCGGATGGACTCAGAAAGACTCGAAAACACTCGGGAACCGAGTGTTTTCAAGTGGCTCCGAATGCATCCGATCGGCTCCGAATGTCACCGGCGCCCCCACACCTCTGGCCAAATGCAGTACTGCACACCGCAGAGGCTTGAATTCTGCTCATCTTGCGAGACAACGCTCGCAAACTGAGTCAGGATTTTAAAAAAATAATAGCTCGTATTGTGAAACGCTCGTTAACCGCGTTATTCGCTATCCGAGGTATTACTGTACATTCAAAAAAATATATCTGTTGATTGTAATGGAAATCTTGTCAGCTGATATTGTCTGTAGTCTCTTCCTGTTCCTGTTCTGATACAGTAGGTTGGGTGAGAGCTGTCCCTTCCTGTTCTTGTTCTGATACAGTAGGGTGGGTGAGAGCTGTCCCTTCCTGTTCCTGTTCTGATACAGTAGGGTGGGTGAGAGCTGTCCCTTCCTGTTCCTGTTCTGATACAGTAGGGTGGGTATGAGCTGTCCCTTCCTGTTCTTGTTCTGATACAGTAGGGTGGGTGAGAGCTGTCCCTTCCTGTTCCTGTTCTGATACAGTAGGGTGGGTGAGAGCTGTCCCTTCCTGTTCTGATACAGTAGGGTGGGTGAGAGCTGTCCCTTCCTGTTCTGATACAGTAGGGTGGGTGAGAGCTGTCCCTTCCTGTTCTGATACAGTAGGGTGGGTGAGAGCTGTCCCTTCCTGTTCCTGTTCTGATACAGTAGGGTGGGTGAGAGCTGTCCCTTCCTGTTCCTGTTCTGATACAGTAGGGTGGGTGAGAGCTGTCCCTTCCTGTTCCTGTTCTGATACAGTAGGATGGGTGAGCTGGGAATGGTCCGTTCCCGGAAGCGGAAAACACCTCACAATTAGATTTAGGGTTATTTTTAACTAAGGTTAGTACAGCCTGTAGTTTTTTACTTAATGATTTTTCATGAGGCTAATCAAGCCCACAATTTGATTTCCTCTATTTAGCTTTTATTTTACTCCTGTCAGAAATGGTATGAGTGTCCCCATGCAGCGGCCCCATCTAATTGTGAGGCGTTTTCCGCTTCCGGGAACGGACCATTCCCAGCTGACAGGCGGCAGCTATTTGAGGAGCGAGGGTGACTCACAGACTCTACCCTCGCTGATGAAGTCTGTATAGACGTAACGCCGCATACGGGGGGCGGAGTCTACCTGTGACGTCACCCGCAGCCTTCTCAGCTGTTTGGACGCGAACAGCTGAGTATCTCACTGGATTGTTCCTAATAAACTTTTATTGCCTTTTTACACCGCGCTTCAGCGCTTTTTATGTTATTTCCCCTGAAGGTCTATAATTAAAGTAGCATACAGTCTGCACTTAGAGGACTCCTTTCTTTTATTATTTTTTTGGGCATCCCATCGATGTTGTTTCTCATACATCTTACTGAGGGTCCCATCAAGGAGAATCAGAGCGCTATATCAAGAATTATATGGTCTCCAGCTTGCAAGAGGTATGGGCGGATGAGGATAATTATCCAAGGGATCCTAGCCGTTTTTGCTGATGTTTCTGGTTATCAGGCTCGTTTGACCTCCTTTAATTTAGAGGTCCATCTCTTCTGGTAAGCGCAATTTCCTACAGTTCTATTTGCAAGAGTTACTGAGAAGGAATTATCTGTCCTATTTCAATCAAGAGTGGGAGTGTATTCCTTCTATGAATATTAAGGACTTTTTACATTTTTCTTAGATATTCCTTCATTATTTTATGTGTGTATATTTTCATTGCGCTGCACTTGCCTTAGACTTCTCAGACATACACACACTCCCAATGACTGCAGGCACCAGGAGTGTGGGGGAAAAACCCCCAAGTGAGAAAAATTAGCTGCACACCAACATCCGTCCAACAGATTTATTGAAAGACTGCCACCAGGACTTTGAAGAAGCACAATGTATGTGTGAAATGGCGTCACGCCTTGCTCCGTTGTTTTAGTCCTGGTGGCAGTCTTTCAATAAACCTGTTGTATGGATGTTGGTGTGCATCTAATTTTTATCACTTGGTCTACATGTTTACGGTTGGGAGCCGGAGCTAGCACCCAGCCCTTCCTTTTTGGTGGATTATTATACTCACCTGGAGCGGTGATTTCATTACTCCTGTCTGTAATCACCCCCCCTGCTGTCCGTACTATACGACGTACAGACTTTGCAGCAAAAGGCTTACTGATAGCTTCGCAAATACTTTGTAAGGCCTCTTTCACATGGGTGGTCTGGGGGTGTTAAAAACAGGTGGCTGAGCCGTGATTTTGCCAGCCACCCTCCCGAGCTGTGAAATAACAGGATGGGGCTATTTACATGCCACTGCTGCAATGCTTTGCTTCTTGGCCACAGCGCAACTGCTTTGAGTTCCATGGGGCCGCGCTGCAAGTGCGTGCAATGTACTTAATCTTGGAGCAGTAGTGCAGCATTGTAGGATTAAAGGATAAGTTCACCTTTGTAAAAAAAAGGTAAACTTATTCTTTAACCACTCCCCCCCCCCGCCGGCCGTCATATGACATCCTTGAGTTTATGCAGGTATATCTGAATGATGCCTGCAGCTACAGGCATCATTCAGATATCGGCTTTTTCAGATGGCGATTCCCTACACCATAAGAATGACCATATTGGCTGTTCCGCCGTTTGATCGTTCTTACAGGCGACAAGAGGGGACGTCCCCCCCTCCTGCCGCCCTCCGGTGCTTCTACCGACTCACCGCTTCCATCGGTGCATCGGAGACAGGATCCATCGGCCCCGGGTGTTTACTATCTGGTCCGCCAGAGTCTCTATGATCGTTCGGAGGCCGGGCGCGATGTTATGACGTCACGCCCGGCCTCTGCATTCAAACAAATGGCGCCGCCTCAGCTGGGAAGCCGAGATCGTTTTTTTTTTTTGTTTGTTTGATGAGGGTCTTATTGACCCCATATCTCACTGTAAAGAGGACCAATCATGCCACATTCCTATTACAAGAGATGTTTACATTCCTTGTAATAGGAATAAAAGTGATCAAAAAAATTTTTTTTTTTTTTTTAAAGTGTCAAACTAAAAAAAAAAAAATAAATAAATAAAGTAAAATGAACAATAAAAAAAAAAAAATTAAGGGGCCCCTGTCCCCGTGTGGTCGCACACATAAGCGAACGCATACGTAAGTCCCGCCCACATATGAAAACGGTGTTCAAACTGCACATGTGAGGTATCGCCGCAAACGTTAGAGCAAGAGCAATAATTCTAGCCCTAGCCCTCCTCTGTAACTCAAAACATGCAACCTGTAAAAAATTTTAAACCGTCGCCTATGGGGATTTTTAAGTAACAAAGTTTGGCGCCATTCCACGAGCGCGTGCAATTTTGAAGCGTGACATGTTGTGTATCTATTTACTTGGCGTAACTTCATCTTTCACATTATGCAAAAAATTGGGCTAACTTTAATGTTTTTTTTTTTTTATAAAGCACAAAGCTGTTTTTTTTTTCCAAAAAAAAGGCGTTCCAAAAATTGCTGCGCATATACCGTGCGAGAGAAAAAGTTGCAATGACCGCTATTGTATTCTCTAGGGTCTTTGCTAAAAAAAACATATATATATATATATATATATATATATATATATATATATATATATATATATATATATATATGTGTATATGTATATATATATATGTGTATATGTATATATATATATATATATATATATATATATATATATATATATATATATATATATATAAAATGTTTGGGGGTTCTTTGTAATTTTCTAGCAAAAAAATGACGATTTGTACACGTAGGAGAGAAATGTCAGAATTGGCCTGGGTAGCAAGTGGCTAAGTAAGTTCAACGCAATTGTTTTCTGCTGCTTTATTTATTTATTTATTTTTTTAGATTCATAAAAGAAAAAAAAAATACTATTTTCTATTTCATTTTGTTTTTTTTAGCTAAGATAATGACACTGTACAAATAAAATATTATATCCCATATTTGATCTCCTTAAATATCTGCAGTAATATGCCTGTTAATTATTTTCTTATGCTGGATCACATAAAACCATTATGTGTCTTTATGAGCGGTTACAATTAGCATGCAGACGTGTTCTTCAGCTGACCCCCTCGGAGCATCGTTGCTTTTCTTTAGAGGGAAAATGATTTTATTTTCCAGCTCAGTAATTTGACCTGTCTTGTAAATCAGCAATTACATCTGAAAAAACGCAATTAACCTGCTCTTGATGAGTTTACTTTCCCATCCCAGAGGCCAGCTGATGAAGAGCAGCACATTCAGAGGACTTGTGTTACTTTAGCCTTTGGCTTTAACATTTCTTAATGAAGTCAATTTACAAGTTGTAATCATTAGCAAAGTGGTTTTATGTACTTCTTGTAATATCTGCTAAAGTTTCACAAACCAAGCCCTTTATTAAGGCAAAGACCAATGTACTAAGAGCAAGGTTGCAAAGCATACAACTAGCAATTGTCTTTCACTACACTAACCTGAGAGCCCAAATGTGATTGGTTGTTTTAGGTCATTGAACAGCCCCCATATTCCCATCCTCACAGGTTCACTTCAGGCTTTACCTATTACATTATTCATAAGTCATAACTTCTTCTCGTCAATAGTCTGTATCCATCTAATTATCTCTTTGAAAAACACATGTAATTACAATAATAATAAAAACTCAGATAAAAATGCAAATGCAGCGTTTGAATAGAATAATATATCACTTTAGGCATATTTGCATAATGTAAATGGGGTTTTGAGAAATGACTATAATCAGGTATTTGAGCATAGGTGTTCATATGCTAATTTGAGTGGAACTGCAACGGTTGCAATAAGTTAATATCAACTATTATAAGAGTTCCATATTCAAAATTGCTTTTTAAAGGTTGTGAACATAAATAGCAAGAGGTCAGTTCTACGCCTTCTTCAGGCTCTAAGCCAAGTTCGGAATGCAATGAACATGGGTGAATGACGAATTGCCAACCTAAACTCTAGTTCCTGCCACATCAACATTCTGCCTTGTAGAGCACCTCAAAATCATACCAGCCAGGGGGCGCTCTGGGGCTGCATAAGGCAGTTGTGTAGCTTCTGGCTCTGCAGGAGCACCCACAAAACTTCTATACATTGACCTCAAATGCAGAACAGCGCATTGCTGATAGAAGCTCTCCCTGGCTCATCCGCCACACAATCAAGGGTCATATGGCAAGACTTCAGCTCACTCTGCGAGGCATTGTTCTGCATCTGAGGTCTGGGGAGTGTTTGTTGGGAGATTTTTGCTGAGAGGGAAGAAGAAGAATAGGGATTTTTGCTGGGGGGTGGTGTAGAGATAATGTTTTTGCTAGGAAAAGGGGGGCGATTGTTTCTGGGGTGCAGGGAAAATGGGAAGGTATTTTTTTTCGGAGGGGTGGTTCAATTGGTGGTATGGGGAGTTGCCCATACATTACCACATTTGCATAACGGCCATTTGTTGCCCACATATTTTAACAACAGTTTTTTGCCTGTGTATAGAATTACCTATTCATGACACATGTGCACTATATTACCGAAAGTATTGGGACGCCTGACTTTAAACGCACATGAACTTTATTGGCATCCCAGTCTTAGTCCATAGGGTTCAATATTGAGATGGCCCACCCTTTGCAGCTATAACAGCTTCAACTCTTCTGGGAGGGCTATCCACACGGTTTAGGAGTGTGTCTATGGGAATGTTTGACCATTCTTTCAGAAGCGCATTTGTAAGGTCAGGCACTGATGTTGGACGAGAAGGCCTGGCTCACAGTCTCCGCTCTAATTCATTCCAAAGGTGTTCTATGGAGTTGAGGTCAGGACTCAGTGCAGGCCAGTCATGTTCCTCCTTCCCAAACTCTCTTATCCATATCTTTATGGACCTTGCTTTGTGCACTGGTCCGAATCATTTGGTGGAGGGGGGATTATGGTGTGGGGTTGTTTTTCAGGGGTTGGGCTTGGCCCCTTATTGCCAGTGAAGGGAACACTTAAGGCAGTGATGGCGAACCTTGGCACCCCAGATGTTTGGAACTACATTTCCCATGATGCTCAACTACACTGCAGAATGCATGAGCATCATGGGAAATGTAGTTCCAAAACATTTGGGGTGCCAAGGTTCACCATCACTGTCTTAAGGCGTCAGCATACCAAGACATTTTGGACAATTTCATGCTCCCAACTTTGTGGGAACAGATTGGGGATGGCCTCTTCCTGTTCTAACATGACTGCGCACCAGTGCACAAAGCATGGTCCATAAAGACATGGATGGTGTCCTGACCTCAACCTGATAGAACACCTTTGGGATGAATTCGAGTGGAGACTACGAGCCAGGCCTTCTCGTCCAACATCAGTGCCTGACCTCACAAATGCGCTTCTGGAAGAATGGTCAAACATTCCCATAGACACACTCCTAAACCTTGTGGACAGCCTTCCCAGAAGAGTTGAAGCTGTTATAGCTACGAAGGGTGGGCCAATTCAATATTGAACCTGTGGACTAAGACTGGGATACCATTAAAGTTCATGTGTGTGTAAAGGCAGGCGTCCCAGGTAATTTAGTGTTCTTTCAAACTTACATTTTTTGCCTACATAATGTCACATTGATACTAGCCATACTGATACTGGTACTGGAGTAACATAATACTATAATGTAATCCCCTGCATGCCTGACACTTTAAAAGCATATTGATATTATCCCCATGTTTTACAGCAGCAAAACTATTAAAGCTTTAAATCTTATTTTTTATGATTTATATATTTAACAATTGGAAAAACACTGTCTCCATTTCTTTTCTTGCATTTGTTAGTAATTATTTAATTTCATCATTGTTACTAAAGATTATAAGTACTACTAAGTATAGAGGAGCATTAGGGGGTTTATTTAACTGCTTATTAAAGATTTTTAAGGAAAATACAAATGTAAGTAGTTTCAGCAGATGTGGATGTACAATAAAATAGCATTACAGTAGAGCATCACAAGAAAATTAGCTAAGAACACCATAAAGCAAAGGTCCAGAATTTGGTGCCTTGACATGAACACACTCAAGTATAACTAATTGAATAGTATTTAGCTCAGATATCTGACAAAATTAGTAATGGTATTACCCTAAGATTATATACAGAGAGATAGCAAGCATATTCTCCAACGCTGCAGCGCGAGTGGAGGCAAATAACTCATGTCCGCAGCAATAAAAACTGTATCCTTACAACTTAAATAAAGAAATAGTAAATATAAGAAATAAGACAGATAACAGAATAGAAACACAGGGAGAGATAACGAAGGAAGGAGGTTGGGGTGAGAGAGGGGGTTGTGACCCTTCCTGATGGATTATTCCAAATATCCCAATATAGTGCAATGAGGAAAGAAGGGTACTGTGACGGACCCCCGTACTCAAGATGTCCACAGTAAATGTTTCCTTTGTCCGGTACCAAACAATCCAAGACCCCTAAGCTTTCCAATTCGCTAGTCATAGCTCAGTGTAGGGTAAAACATCAGACCACACCAGTCTTGGAGTACATCAGGAAGAGCCTTTTATTTGAGATCTCACACAAATATATACAGCTTGTTGACAATACAAATTGTAACCAGAAACCTAATTAACATGAGCAATTATCTAATCCTTTAGACAGCCTAGGTGACTAAGAGACATGACCTTTAGGACAGACTTGCCGTCTGTTAGCTCAGAAGACTCAATCAACATTATCATAAATCAACACAGAACTCCCCTATACAATAGGAGAAATGTAAATAATTGCCTTGCATCTAGCACATATGTTGGAACCACATCCCTTAAATAATGAAATATAGAAAATGTGGAGAAATGAGACTTTGAAGGTGCAATAGGTAACACACAAATTATATAAAAATTCACATTGTATTTAGAAAAATTGGTAAAAAAGAGTTTACATTCAATGTAACAATACAGTTTTTAATAGTGCAACCGAAGGATTTATTTCTCAACATGTTTCACCACATGCCGTGGCTTCTTCAGGAGAATAATGTTTATCAGGCACTAAAGAGAGTAATATAGAAATTACAAAATAAACAAACAAGATATGAAACAAACAGTCAGTCAAAATACAAATAAAGAGTGATACCAATATCTGATCTGCCCAATGCAATACTGCAGTCAAAGGGATATATTTACCTGTATATAGATCTTTCAAAAAATTGAATATAAACTCTAGTATTTGAACCACATAAATCAAGAGGCGGGCCCAGCCAATGGATCATCTGATCATCCTGTTCTACCTATTTAGGAGCCATTACTCTCTTTAGTGCCTGATAAACATTATTCTCCTGAAGAAGCCACGGCATGTTATGAAACATGTTGAGAAATAAATCCTTCGGTTGCACTATTAAAAACTGTATTATTACATTGAATGTAAACTCTTTTTTACTAACATGTTTTTACCAATTTTTCTAAATAAAATGTGAATTTTTATATAATTTGTGTGTTACCTATTGCACCTTCAAAGTCCCATTTCTCCACATTTTCTATTTTCCCCTATACAATAGCAAGGTTAATTAGCACAAACAACAATGGGTTAGAAGAAAACAACAGGAGATCCAGGGCTTTCCAGATCTCTTTAATCAGCATTCCTTTCACATACATCTGCTATATGAGTCCCAAGCATGCAGAGACCATCATGGCCTCCTTAATAATGTCCTTTTGCATTACATAACAGAGTATCTTCCTAAATGCTTGTAGCTTCCTCAAATGCCAGGACCCATAGTCGGTAGGCAAGAGGCTTGCATTCAGTCCTCTCCAAAAGCCTCTTTATCGGCTAGGTCTGTCACAGGTACATTGCCAAATATAGTTTAAGAGCGGGTCTATTAGATGGAAGGAGCACCATATTTTATTGAATTTAGAAATAGTGTTGAGCCGATTCAAGTATTCCATATTACAGACAGTCCCTGGGTTACAAACAAGATAGGTTCTTTAGGCTTGTTTATAAGTTGAATTTGTATGTAAGTTGGAACAGGTACATTTTTTAATTTTTTTAAGTGTAACTCCAGCAAAAAAAGTAATATGTTTTTTGGATAGCATAGGGATAGCATAGGGAAGGGTTAACACCCCTGTAACGTTTGTTTTGCTGCCCCTCTGTTTGTAAGTACAAGTCGTTCGTAACTCAGGGACTGCCTGTATAGACATTAGGAACGTTTTAAAGATCTCCTGAAGAGGTTGGTTGATTGTTTACCAACGTGGTTTATCAGCTTGGTAGCAAGTTTGGCCGTATTCGGCTTGGACAACCCCAGGAGGTGCATCAGAGGGTTTAAAAAAGAATCCACCCCAGATTCTTTGGGAGAACAAGGTGGCAAGCTTTTTGATTTCATGTGTAGCCTTTTTGGTGATTTAGTCAGATGCTTCCGTATGGCCACTACCATTTGTTGTACCATAATTTATCTGAAGGCTAAGCCTCTGTTCATTCGGAAGCATGTGACTATTTCCTTTGACTATCTTCTGTATCACAAATCAAAGACCCTTTCTGCATGTTTATTTAGAAATTCCCCATTTGGATTGAACTCTTCAGGGATTGGCCAGATGATAAATATGCAGAGTTAATTCCCTAAAACACATCTCCCACAGTACTAATCAGGATCGTTTTTCAAGAGTTGGCAAAAAAACATCTTAACCAGAAAGCCCTGAGCACAGCAAAACTGGCAGAGACTTTGCAAACAAATTCAGTGTTTAGTAGGCACTAGTGAACCACATGTGAAATATTTATACTGTGTTTTCTGTGTTGGCATCCGGAGACAGAGTACTGGAGAACTGCTGCTATATCGATATATAGTCAACATCCAAAATGAACAATAGAGATGAGGTTTGGGTCTGCAGCTGTTCAAATGTTCTAAATTTGTGGTCCCAGCTAATTATTATGGAAAATTGCCACATCAAATTCTTTTTAATCATAATGCACGGTCCAGCCCTTGTACTTAGGTTTTCTGATTTAGAGGGCCAATAATTTTGGATGAGCTAGCTCCTCATTATAAAAGGGTGAAGTCACAGCAGCCATATTGGCATTGTGCTTTATCTGTGTTAGAGAAAGTATAAGGTGTGCTGTTGATTAAATGCACAGGAAGAGATTAGTGTAGGACTTGTAGATAATGGCAGGTCTGTTCAAGTAGGTGTAAACCCTTACTGAATGTCATGTAGGTAGCAAAACGCTGTGTATCTTAGAGAATTAAGGGTTACCATTTTATGTGTTAATACTGATGATATCCCGCAGACTCTTAACCACTTGACCACTGGGCATTTAAACCAGCTTAATAACCAGACCAATTTTCAGCTTTCAGTGCTCTCACATTTTGAATGACAAGTACTCAGTCATGCAACACAGAAATTTTTGTCCTTTTTTCACACAAATAGAGCTTTCTTTTGGTGGTACTTAATCACCGCTGGGTTCTTTATTTTTTGCGCTATAAAAGAAAAAAGACCAGAAATTCTGTAAAAAAAAAAAATGCATTTTTCTTAGTTTCTGTTATACAATTTAGCAAATTAGTAAATTTTCTTAATATATTTTAGCCAAAATTTATACCGCTACATATCTTTGGTAAAAATAACCCAAATCCGTGTATATTATTTGGTCTTTGTGAAAGTTATAGAGTACTGACGGCTAAATTCTTGAGACCCTAACATGCCAGAAAAGTACAAATACCCCCAAATGACCCCTTTTTGGAAAGAAGACATTCCAAGGTATTTAGAAAGATGCATGGTGAGTTTTTTGAAGTTGTCATTTTTTCCCACAATTCTTTGCAAAATCAAGATTTCTTTTTTCTTTTTTTTTCACAAAATTCATATTCTCACACACAGCATATGCATACCACAAATTACACCCCAAAACACATTCTGCTATTACTCCCGAGTATGGCGATACCACATGTGTGAGACTTTTGCACAGCGTGGCCACATACAGAGGCCCAACATGTAGGGAGCACCTTCAGGCATTCTGGAGCACCCAGGCCAATTCTGACATTTCTCTCCTACATGTAAAAATCATCATTTATTTGCTAGAAAATTACATAGAACCCCAAAACATTATATATGTTTTTTTAAGCAAAGACCCTAGAGAATACAATGGCAGTCGTTGCAACTTTTTATCTTGCACTGTATTTGCGCAGCAATTTTTCGACGCCCTTTTTTTGGAAAAAAAACAGTTTTGTGCTTTAAAAAAAAACAAAACGGTAAAGTTAGCTTTTAGTTTAGTTTTTCCATAATGTGAAAGATGAAGTTATGCCGAGTAAATAGCTGACATGTCACCCTTCCAAATTGCACACACTTGTGGAATGGCGCCAAACTTTGCTACTTAAAAATCCCCATAGGTGACGTTTTAAAATTTTTTACTGGTTACATGTTTTGAGTTACAGAGGGGGTCTAGGGTCAAAATTATTGCTCTCGCTCTACCGATCGCAGCGATACCTCACATGTGTGGTTTGAACACCGTTTTCATATGTGGGCGGGACTTACGTATGCGCTCGCTTCTGCATGCGAGCACAAGGGGACAGGGGCGCTTTAATTTTTTTTTTTTTTTTTTTATTGTTCATTTACTTTATTTATTTTAGTTGAAGCTTTTTTCAAAAAATACATTTTTTGGTCACTTTTATTCCTATTACAAGGAATGTAAACATCCCTTGTAATAGGAATATGGCATGACAGGTCCTCTTTACAGTGAGATATGGGGTGAATAAGACCTCACATCTCACCTCTAGGCTGGGAAGCCTGAATAAAAAAAAAAAAAAACGATCCTGGCTTCGATCATAGTGGTGAGTCGGTAGAAGCACCGGAGAGGGGCGCGGGAGGGGGTTGTCCCCTCTCGCCTCCCATAAGAACAATCAAGCAGTGGAACAGCTGCTATGATCATTCTTATGGTGTAGGGAATCGCCGGCTGAAAAAGCTGATATCTTAATGATGCCTGTAACTGCAGGCATCATTCAGATATCCCTGCACAACGTCAAGGGACGTCGTATGACGGCTGGCGGGCGGGAAGTGGTTAAAACGCATTTTTTTTTAACACAAAGTTGTCCATTTATACAATATTTCTAACACATAGCATGTACATACCAAACATGACACCCCAAAATAGATTCTCCTACTCCTCCTGAGTACGGGGATACCACATGTGTGAGACTTCCACAGCCTGACGACATACAGAGGACGAGTATGGCAGAGTATGGCAGAGTATAGCCGAGTATGGCTGAGCATGGCAGAGTATGGCTGAGCATGGCAGAGCATGGCAGAGTATGGCTGAGCATGGCAGAGTATGGCTGAGCATGGCAGAGTATGGCTGAGCATGGCAGAGTATGGCCCGCATGGCTGGGTATGGCTGAGTATGGCAGGGTATTGCAGGGTATCACCGAGTATGACTGGGTATGGCAGAGTATGGCTGGGTATCACAAAGTATTGCAGAGTATGGCTGGGTATTGCAGAATATGGCTGGGTATTGCAGAATATGGCTGGGTATTGCAGAGTATGGCAGGGTATTGTGGGGTTTTGCAGGGTATGGCAGGGTATTGCAGGGTATTGCAGAGTATGGCACGGTATTGCAGAGTATGGCAGGGTATTGGAGGGTATGGCAGAGTATTGCAGAGTATTGCAGAGTATTGCGGGGTATTGCAGGGTATTGCAGAGTATTGCAGAGTATTGTGTAGTATTGCAGGGTATTGCAGAGATTTGTGGGGTATTGCAGGGTATTGCAGAGTATTGTGGGGTATTGCGAGGTATTTCAGAGTATTGCAGGGTATTGCAGAGTATTTAACTAAACAAATGAAAGTGCAGCGCAAACTGTTAAAAGCATTAAATAAAAGCATTAAATAAAAAGTCCATCTAGCAAGACATATATTAAATTTTTCTTGACACAAACAGACTGGTCCCCTTTTCCTGCGTCTCAGATGTCATATACAAAATCGTATGGGTACGCTTACCGGAAAGGATGGACCCCTTAATTACAGGGGGTCAGACACGCCTGGATGAATATCTGATGGGCAGCTGCCTTAGATCTTGTCTGCGGTGGTCGGTCAAACAGTATATCTGAAGTGAAGCCGTAACCTCTTTTGCAAGTAAAATATTTTGTTTCAGTAAATCTCCAATAAAGATTTACAAGGAGCCTGGGATATAGTGCAGTTTTCTTGGTCTGAGGTCCCAACAGAGTTGCTGGATACTGGGAACTCATCACATGTATCTTCACTGTGCAAAGTATTGCAGAGTATTGCGGGGTATTGCAGAGTATTGCGGGGTATTGCAGAGTATTATAATATGGCTGAGCATGGAGGGATGGCTGAGCATGGAGGGATGGATGGCTGGATGTTACTGCAATTGTCACAGAGCAGTGACACTACAGATCCAGCCCACAGCGCTGCTGCCATCTGATCCCTCCCCCTCTCCTCTCACACTGTACCGATCGGTACACAGAGGGAAGAGAGGAACCGGCGTCATGGCATGACGCTGGTTTGTTTACATGTGATCGCTCCATCATGTGACGGAGCGATCACATGGTAAACGGCCGCGATCAGCGGCCGTTTACCGTGATCCGTGATGCGCTGGGTCAGGTCACGGATGTTCCCAGGGGGCGCACGAGAGCGGGATTCTGGGAGGACGTCAATGTGCACCCTCCCAGAGATAAGCAACCGCCCTGTAGCCGTCATTCGGCTATGGGCCGGTTGCTAAGTGGTTAACAGCTTGCACCTATGCACATGCACTACAGTGATAACAAGCTGCATGTTTTTTTTTTCATAGGGCTTATTTCTTAATTGCTCCTAGCTGCAATTTTTTTTCACAGGCCTTTTTTTAAAATGTTGACAACAGTGAAATATTGCCAGGCAATGTATTGCAGCATGGACGCCTGTAGTTTACTTTGGGACAGGAGATTAACAGGCAGGATACTGTGAGACACAGGGTCAGAGCATTGTCATCTCATAATAGAGAGTACCCGAGCAAGGCCCTTTATATCAGTATCACCAACTTTTATTTTAACCTCCCTACTGGCCACTGTATACAGTGGGCCAAAAAAGTATTTAGTCAGCCATCAATTGTGCAAGTTCTCCCACTTAAAAAGATGAGAGAGGCCTGTAATTGTCATCATAGGTATACCTCAACTATGAGAGACAAAATGTGGAAACAAATCCAGACAATCACATTGTCTGATTTGGAAAGAACTTATTTGCAAATTATGGTGGAAAAATGTATTTTGTCAATATCAAAAGTTCATCTCAATACTTTGTTATATATCCTTTGTTGGCAATGACAGAGGTCAAACGTTTTCTGAAAGTCTTCACAAGGTTGTCACACACTGTTGCTGGTATGTTGGCCCATTCCTCCATGCAGATCTCCTCTAGAGCAGTGATGTTTTGGGGCTGTCGCTGGGCAACACGGACTTTTAACTCCCTCCAAAGGTTTTCTATGGGGTTGAGATCTGGAGACTGGCTAGGCCACTCCAGGACCTTGAAATGCTTCTTACGAAGCCACTCCTTTGTTGCCCGGGTGGTGTGTTTGGGATCATTGTCATGCTGAAAGACCCAGCCACGTTTCATCTTCAATGCCCTTGCTGATGGGTGGAGGTTTGCACTCAAAATACACGATACATGGCCCCATTCATTCTTTCATGTACACGGATCAGTCGTCATGTTCCCTTTGCAGAGAAACAGCCCCAAAGCATGATGTTGCCACCCCCATGCTTCACAGTAGGTATGGTGTTTTTAGAACATGTTTAAGAAAATAACATAAAAAAATGCCCTTGTTGCAAAATAAACATGAAAAATAAAAAATGTACCTAAAATAAAGTGAACTGTACAGCAGCACTCAAACACTTATATACAGCTGTAAACAGCTGTGTAAACATCTAAATAACATTTTTTTTGCGCTATACCTTTAAACACATTCAACATGTATATCAACCATAAGTGTATACACATGTGACCAAGTCCATAAAACATTTGATATAATTGTGATCCAATACTGTAAGGACTTCTCCCAGATCCTTTGAGAATCCACTACCAATAAATGAAATATCAGCCTTTTACAAAATGAAAAAAATTAAAGGTATAAGAGGTCAATTCACATTCAAATGCCTGAGGATCTTTACAGCATAGCCCCTCAAGGATTAGGAACTACAAGGCACACCAGCAGGGATCAATAGATTTCAGCTAAAACTCACACCACTGCTCAGCAATGATCAGGATTCCGCCATAAGAAACAAAGTATCAAACTCCGATTTTTGTGAATCCACTTAATGTATTTATTTTTAAAAAGGCAGAGGTACTCACATTCAGCATGAACAGTAGAATAAACCAGCTGCTGCTTGGTCCAGCGGAGTGATGACGGCAACACAGGCTCCGCTCTGACATGTTTTGTCGTAGGAAATGTTCTCAAGTGGCCTGCCCACACGAGCCACAACTTGGCTTATCTTACAGAGAGACCTGTTTTAAAAAATGTCTGCTCTTACTATTTATATGTTAAATGTGGCAAAAGCCTGTATACCCTTGCTATGCAAACAGCCCTCTCCACCTACCAAATTTCTTTGGAATACCAAATTGAATAAGATTCTTTATACAGAAGATCTTTCTGCCATTCTACATAATTCAGCAGAGACGTTTGGGGCAGCCTGGAGACCCTGACAGTATTTTACAACCACAGACCAATACTTACGTGTTATGTCTCAAAATTCTAGCTCTATGCCTTTATATAACTAATCCGGAAGGTGTCATCTTATTCATTCTTCAAAGTCTTCCCTCAGGGGGGATCTGCTCTTGCTTCTTGCTCTTTGCTTGCACCTTTTCTATCTTACGCTAACACCCCCTCCCCTTCCCCCTCCCTGAGTTTTATGTTCTAGACCTCTGATTGTAATACACCTTACTACTGACTCTTCTTTGATATTCCAGCCATGCAACCACCCCACCTCTCCTTTCTTGGAAGGTCTGACATCCTAGATTTGTTAGTACAGCAAAATAAGACGTTGTGGTTTCCGGAGATGACGATACTTCTAACCTGTTAAATTCTTCTCTTTCCATGTAAATCATGCTCAAGAGTAAACTGACCGTGTTGTGTCAATATTTGCATATGGCTCTGCGTTTGATATACATGCTCTAATCATCAGTGTTTTCTACCATCTCTGTTATCTGTATCTACAGTTTTATGTGTTGTTGCAAAACACTGAGGCCGGGTTCATACTGTAATGCGCTGCGGATCGCACAGGAGCGATGTGCGTCCCTGTTCCCCGTTTCAGGGAGGATTCATTTGAAATGGAGCCAAAGATGCACAAAAGACGCAGTGCGCTCCACAGCCCCAACGGAGATATGTGAACCGGCTCCATAGGGAGCCGGTCACATTCTCCTGCTATGCGAATTGGATGCTATTTTTATCGGTGCTTTACCGTCAATTTCGCGGTGCTATTCTGCCGCTAGCGGGGTGCTTTTACCCACCCCCGCTAGCGGCTGAGAAAGGGTATAGCCGCGCTGCCCCATTGATTTTAATTTTAACCGTTCCTTCACGCTCCAAAGGACTTTTCTTATCGTCCTGCCAGCGCACCACTCCAGTGTGAAAGCCCTCGAGGCTTTTACATTGGAGAGACAGCAGAGGCTCTTTCAGGGCGCTTTGCAGACACTATTTTTAGCACTGTGGCGCCTACAAAGCACCCCAGTGTGAAAGGGGTCATATTGTAGCTGCTGACCTTTAATAAAAGGATACTTACCGTGTTTCCCCAAAAATAAATAAAATAATAAAATATATTAATTTTGACTACAGGAAACACACTAGCTTAAAAAAAAATACCCTAAAAAAAAATAATTAAAAAAAAAAAAAAATATATATATATATATATATATATATATATATATATATATAATGTGCAGTGTGTCTCCTTCTGTACCTTTTTTTGTGGAAAATACCTTCTTTACAGCGCCGCTGGGCGCTCACGTGACCCGCCGGAGCTCTTCTTCCTTGCTCCGAATATTGCAGAGTGAGAGGCCAAGATCCCCACTGTTGTCAGCCCCGCTCCATGCACTGCAGAGGGAGGGGCCACTGACATCAGCTGGGAGGAGAAGAGAAGATATCCAGCGGGTCACGTGAGCACCCAGCGGCACTTCAAATAAGGTATTTTCCACAATAAAGTTACAAAAGGAGACACACTGCACATTATAATATTTTTACAAAAAGGACCTTGACAACGACTTTAACCAGGGCTTATTTTTTTTGGGGGGGGGGGGCTTTTTGCGGGGAAACGGTACTTGCCCAAGGATCCAGCACAATCCTCAGCGGGGTTGGTTCTTCGCTGGTCTTTGGTTAGTGTTACTCCTTGCAGCTTGAAGAACTGGCCCTGCTAAGACTGGCGCTGGATCCTTGGACAGGTAAGTATCCTTTTATAAAGGCTGGGTTCACACATGCTACAGAAACGGTTCACAGCAAGGGGTTCTCTGCGTCCCTGTTCTCCGGTTCAGGTCCTAATTATTTTGCTGATATGGTACACAGATGATACGCCCCTTTCTGTGTGCCAAACACTGCGCTTATGGGGTGAGCCCCTCCCTCTGAGCAGCTGCTTAAAATCAAAAACTCATGTGATATAAAATAAATGATACACTATATAATCGCCCTCACCAATAGTGTGATCAAATAGCAGCGCTGAATACCTAAAACATACCCTAATTCAAAAAAATTGTATATACAGTGATTGCTCAATGTGATAACTAAAAGTGATAATATTATGTGTCCATAATAAAGAACCAAACAGTGTTTCTAATGAACACTCCTCATGCAATTAATTGGTGTATAACAGCAAAAAATCAAAAAAATCAATAAAAAAGTCCAAACATAAATAGTGACATAGTAAAGTGGTAGTGACAATATCAAAATTATAATTTTCAATGATGATATCTTCCACCACACCGCTGTGAATGTGATTCCACTCCCCTTCAGCGAGCAAACTCACCAGCTTTTTTTGCCTTACACTCTCGTGTTTGGCTTGTAGGCTTTTCCCACACAGTGGGGGTAAAGTGATCACCTCCAATCAATATCCGTATGGTAAACCGCAGTATATAAGCAAATGCTCTCTGCTCTGGCTTTACTCTTTAGGTCTTTTGTCTGTCTCTTGCAGACTGTTCGCTCACCAACTCAGTGCACACAGCTAGCAGCTTCTTGCTACACTGGCTCCCACCTCTCTCATAGCTCCTGGACCAGATCACCTGTTTGTCAGGCTTCACCCTGACAAACAGGTGATCTGGTCCAGGAGCTATGAGAGAGGTGGGAGCCAGTGTAGCAAGAAGCTGCTAGCTGTGTGCACTGAGTTGGTGAGCGAACAGTCTGCAAGAGACAGACAAAAGACCTAAAGAGTAAAGCCAGAGCAGAGAGCATTTGCTTATATACTGCGGTTTACCATACGGATATTGATTGGAGGTGATCACTTTACCCCCACTGTGTGGGAAAAGCCTACAAGCCAAACACGAGAGTGTAAGGCAAAAAAAGCTGGTGAGTTTGCTCGCTGAAGGGGAGTGGAATCACATTCACAGCGGTGTGGTGGAAGATATCATCATTGAAGATTATAATTTTGATATTGTCACTACCACTTTACTATGTCACTATTTATGTTAGGTCCTAATTATTGCCTGAATTTGCATCTGAATCAAAACCAAAGATGCACAGGACCATTTTCAAATGTGGACCATGGCCACCCCGGAGCTGTGTGAACCGACTCCACAGAGAGCCGGTCACACTCTCCTGTCATGCAAATTGGATGCGGGAAAACACGCATCCAATTCGCATACTGTATATGTGAACCCAGCCTAAAAGTTTTAATAAGCCAGCTGTGACACCTTGCAGCTTCACAGCCAGCTTCCCACTGCGCATGCACGAGCTGTGACATTTCCAAGAGGTTGCAGGAAGTGAAAGAGGGCCAAACTTCTGGTGGAAACACCTAGGCGATCCAACCGAAAGTGGCAGCAGGTACCTACCAAAATTGGTAACCATTCCCCCCCCCCCATCAAAAAATATGCAAGTGTTATAGGAGAGGGGGAAGGAGGACATAAAGTGGAACTTCCCCTTTAGGGTGAGGTTCCCCTTTAAACAAATAAAACACTGAGGAAAAAAGTAAAAAATTAGGTAATTTTGCCAAAATCCAGAATATAGCGTTAGTATTTTAACATCTTCTTCCTCTTTTTCCATCATTTTCAATCCTCTTTTTTTTTTTTTTCTTTTTTCTTTTTTTTTTAGGTTTTGTTGAGTGTTTTTAGTTGGAGGTGGGGGACTGGCACATAAGCTGACCTTGCATTTTTACAATTAAAACTGAAAGCTAAATTTTCATTTAAAAGTTAACATTTTCCTTTAAAAATAAATACTTTTGTTCCAATCTGAACATTTATTAACGTTATCAAATGCTACTGACTCCCCTCACAGCTTATTTCGCAAGCATTTTCTGACACACACATTTATTAAAACTTCCCAGAGGACACAGCTAAGGATCAGGCATATATCATCCGCTCATTTGCAAGTAATTTAGGTATTTAGCTGCTTTATATATACCTGTAGGAAGACAGATGATTAATGAATTGAATGTAGGAAATGAAATGCTTTGTCTAGGTGCATCCTCCTGGTATAGAAGGTATTTTCATGTCACAGTTGGGAGCTTTAATGCCGCGTACACACGATCGGACTTTACGGCACACTTGGTCCGGCATACCGGATTTCGTCGGACAATTTGATCGTGTGTGGGCTCCAGTGGACTTTGTTTTCTCAAAAGTTTGACGGACTTAGATTTGAAACATGTTTCAAATCTATCCGATGGACTCGAGTCCGGTCGAAAAGTCTGCTCGTCTGTATGCTATTCCGACGGACAAAAACCGACGCTAATGCAGCTATTGGCTACTGGTTATGAACTTCCTTGTTTTAGTCCGGTCATACACGTACGAATCCATCGGACTTTGGTTGATCGTGTGTAGGCAAGTCCATTCATTCGGAAAGTCTGTCGAAAAGTCCGCCGGGCAAAGTATGCCGTCAAGTCCGGTCGTGTGTACGCGGCAGAAGAGTCTTGTTCATCCTAAATTGTAATTCAGAATAAAAATGTCCCACAGGATCCCCTGTTATCCTCAGATGCAGAGCGGACCTCATTCTCACCATTGTGGCCTGCAGTAGGTAGACCTGCCATAGAGGATGATGAGATCCCTGCTATAGTCAGGTGCACACATGCTTAGTAGGGATGAGCTTTCTGTTCGGGTCGAACATGAGTTCGATTCAAACATTGGCTGTTCGCTGTTCGTCGAAAACCAAACATTATGGGCCGTTCGCGCCAAATTCAAGTGGCGCGTGATGGCCCATAATGTACTGCGGGTGCGCAGCTCATTGCTGTATGATGATTGGCCAGAGCATGCACCATGACCTGCATGCTTTGGCCAATCACAGCACCCTCAGCTAAGACAGCCATAATTGGCCAAATGCAGGGTGCCTTTTGCCAATCATGGCTCAGGGGGACTAAGTCCACGCCCCACACTATATAAGGCCGCCTGCACGTCGACCTCGTGTAGTGTGTTGTTGGCGTGGACGGAGAGTGTCGTTTAGATTGGGCAGGCAGGCAGGCAGATTATTCAGTTAGCTGCAGTGTATTTAATATATATATATATATATACACAGACAGTCTTATATATATACCCACTGTATCCAGTTTAGCTAGATCTGACTGCAGTGCGTTCCTGGTGTACTGTTTCTAATATAGTTCAGGCAGGCAGGTGATTCAGTTAACTGCAGTGTATTTAATATATATATAAACAGATAGTCTCGTGTGTGTGTGTATATATATATATATATATATATATATATATATATATATATATATATATCCACTGCTACAGTTTAGCTATATCTCACTGCAGGGGTTCCTGGTGTACTGTTTCTAATATACTTCAGGCGGTGTACACAGTACCGTGCACCCCTAGTGCAGTTGCTACTACTTTTTTGGTGGTGTACACAGTACACAATACATACAGTGCACCCATAGTTGCTATTAGACTTCTGGTGGTGTACACAATACCGTGCACCCATAGTGCGGTTGCTAATACTTTTTTGTTGGTGTACACAATACAGTACACCCATAGTTGTTATTACACTTCAGTTGGTGTACACAGTACCGTGCACCCATAGTGCAGTTGCTACTACTTTTCTGGTGGTGTACACAGTACACAATACATACAGTGCACCTATATTGCTATTAGACTTCTGGTGGTGTACACAATACCGTGCACCCATAGTGCAGTTGCTACTACTTTTCTGGTGGTGTACATAGTACACAATACAGTGTAGTGTGGTGTTGCAAAATAAAATCCCCATCATGTCCAGAAGGCCACCAAGGAGATGCAGATGCTCACAGGCCACTAAAAGAGGGCAAGCAGGCTCTGTGTCTACAGTCCACAGTGCTGGTCATGGACATGGTGCATCTTCTGCAGGTGGCCGTGGGGCACGCTTGTCCTTTTTTCTGCTGCTGGGACAAGGGCAGAAAAATTGGGCCTTTGGTGGTGGTAGTGCTACAACACTGTAACCCCTCACAGATACTCTTGTTGGGTGCAGGAACGGCCCTGCTGTGAAATATTAGATCAGAAATTGTAATTACATGCCCCTGTTAAACAGGGACAGAAAAACTGGGCCTTAGGCAGTGGTGGTGGTGGTGCCCTAACCCAAAAATATTGTTGGAAGCTAGCATCATCAAGATTGAGGAGGAATAGTATAGTCACTCAGCATAGGCAGTCCTCAAGGGATCTCACATCCATAGAAAAATCAATCAGTTACATCAGCATCAGGTGCTTGATAGCTGCTGCTGATCCAAGACAGATTCGTTTTTATGAATGTGAGGGAGTCTGTGGACAGGCGTACTCTATGATCCGTTACAAACCCTTCAGCAGCACTGGATGTGCGTTCAGAAAGAACGCTAGATGCAAGACAGGACAGAAGATCAATTGCATATTGAGCAAGTTTTGGCCAGTGGTCCATCCTCAAGACCCAGTAACCCAGTGGATGCTCTGTTGGAAAGGTCTCCAAGTCTGCTCTTGCTCCTAGATATTCCTGCGCCATGTATTGCAGACGCTGGCTATGGTTGCTTGAACCGATCAGACCTTGGCACTGAGGACTGAAAAATTGTCTAAAGGCATCGGTCAGCCGGCCAACTTCTCCACTGCTCTTCCTCTGTCTGAACAAAGCTGTCATGGTTATGCAGTAATCTTTGTCTGTCAGCTTACCTCTCCTTCATGTGTTGACCTTTAGAGGCCAGCCACTCTCACCTGGCTACTTAAATAATCTCTCCTCAAAGCATGGCTCCACCTCAGCCCCATCAGGGAACTCTATATTAACCTGTGCACTGCAAGCCTGCCTTGCTGATCAACCTCTGTGTGTTTAGCTTCCAAGTGCATCTTGCTGTGTCTTCTACAGTACGTCTGATTCCAGTTACCAATCTTGCCTTGTTCTCGACTATCCCTGCCTGCTTGTGACCCTGACCTTTGACGTGTTCTATGTTTATCCTTGTCTGCTAGTTGCCCCGACCTTTGGCTTATTCCCTTACTATCTCTGTCCTCCTGTAGCCTACTGTTGGCATAAGCTGGGAGACCCTGGGGGTCGCAACTTGGAGCCAGTTGCAGCCCAGTCCATCCTCACCACTAGAGGATCTGGTGAACACCTGCTGGCTCTTAGACTCTGGGGAATCTTACGCTCTAGCTCCTGTGGGATCCGTGATGGTGTTCCAGCGGACCTGCCTTCCTTAACCACCTAGACTCCCATTCACAGCAGTCAGCCGTAGGGTCCACTACCTTTGCAGTGCACTCCTGACCCCAACGGTGTGCATCTGTCACCTGGCCACTGGTGACCTGACAGAAGCCTCAACAACACGTTGTCCAGCACCAGGAAATTGTAACCTCACAGGGTCTGGAAATGCATTGCACAACCCTTTCTTCAAGGACTCCTGAAGATGTTTCATCCTCTGCTCCCTCTGCGAAGGCAGGATGAGTTCTGCAACCTTACCCTTGTAACGTGGATCAAGAAGGGTCGCCAGCCAGTAATGATTCCTTCTCTTTTATACCACAAATCCTAGGGTCCTTATTCTGCATGTCCTCCCAGATTCTGCAAAGCCTGTGAAAGTTTGCAGAGGCATTCGATTCTGAGTCCTCTGGGTCACTATAGATCACATGATCCGTAACAATCTCCTCCCAGCCACGTACAACTCCTTGGGTTTCTGGGGACTGAAAACCATCCCTTGAAGACTGCTGCTGATTGTTATCCTTCATGTTCATGCTGACACAATCCTCTTCATCTTCCTGTGTGTTTGGCGGGCCTGCAGGAATAATATCTGGATAAAGGGGGCCTTGAGAGGTAAGGAAGTCCTCCTCTTCCTCACACTGTTCTGCCTCAAGTGCCCTGTCCATTATTCCATGAAGCGTGTGCTCCAACAGGAAAACAAGAGGGACAGTATCACTGATGCATGCATTGTCGCTGCTCACCATCCTCGTGGCATCATCAAATGGTGACAGGACAGTGCATGCATCCTTGATCAGTAGCCACTGGCGTGGCGAAAAGGAGCCAAGCTCCCCTGACCCTGTCCTGGTGCCATACTCACACAGGTCATTGATGGCCCTCTGCTGCGTGTACAGCCGCTGCAGCATTGCCAACATTGACTTCCACCTGGTGGACATGTCACAAATGAGGCAGTTGGTGGGCAGGTTTCATTCCCTTTGAATGTCAGCCAGCCAAGCACTGGCATTGTATGACCGTTGGAAATGACCACAGATTTTTCTGGCCTGCCTCAGGAGATCTTGTAAGCCTGGGTACCTGCTAAAGAACCGCTGCACCACCAAATTCAGGATGTGTGCCAAACATGAAACATGGGTCAAGTGTCCCTGTCGGAGGGCGGAGAGAACGTTGGTGCCATTGACGCATACAACCATTACTGGCTGAAGCTGGTGTGGCGTCAACCACCTCTGAGCCTGCCCCTGCAGAGCTGACAGAATCTCTGTCCCAGTGTGGCTCCTGTCCCCTAAGCAGTGGTTTAACCTAAAACTACAAAGAGGGTTCTTTATTGTAAGAGTGGCAAGGATGTGGAATTCCCTTCCACAGGCGATGGTTTCAGCGGGGGGCATCGATAGTTTCAAGAAACTATTAAATAAGCACCTGAACGACATATATACAATGTAATACTGACATATAATCACACACATAGGTTGGACTTGATGGACTTGTGTCTTTTTTCAACGTCACCTACTATGTAACTATGTAACTCATGCACCACATGGCATCTTTTTGCCTGAGTGCTTCCGTAGCCCCTTGAACGCTTACGGAGCACCACTGGTTCAGAGAACAAATCTGCAGAAGAGGCCATAGAGGAAGAAGAAGAGGAGGGGGTGGAGGAGAGAGCTGTGGCAGAATCACCGCTAGCATTTTGGAGGCGTGGTGGCGGAACAAGCTCCAAAAATACTGAACCCTGTCCTGCATCCTTCCCAGCTGCCAGCAGAGTTACCCAGTGCGCTGTGAAGGAAAGGTAGCATCCATGCCCATGCCTGCTAGACCAGGAGTCATAATATACACCATACTGCTGACCGCCCTATCCAACAAGACAAAAATATTGCCTTCCACATGCCGGTAGAGAGCTGGAATGGTCTTCCATGAAAAGAAATGGCGTTTTGGAACCTGCAACTGAGGTACAGCACATTCCACAAATTCACGAAAGGGGGCAGAGTCTACCAGCTGAAAAGGCAGTAGTTGCAGTGCTAGAAATTTGGCCAAGCTGGCATTCAAGCTAGCATTCAGACTGTGAGCATGTGGATGGCTGGGACCGAATTTCTTTTTACGGTTTAGCAACTGGGGTAGGGAAATTTGCCTGCTAAAATTAGATGGTGGTGTACTGCTAGCAGATTGGCTGCTAGTACATGGGACACATATTGCTATACCTTCATTCCTCTCAGGTTTTTGAGAGGACTGGAGTAGGGTTGGAGATCCCAGATGAGGAGCAAGGAGAAGTCTGCCTTTTTTCTTTGATGTGGGTCTTTCAAGTGCTGTTGCCAACGGATATTGTAATTATGAATATATTTAATTTATATTTTATTTATATTTAATTTATTTATATTTAATGAATATATTTAATTTATATTTAATTTATTTATCTTTAATGAATATATTTAATTTATCATTTATCTATGTAGAGCAGAACATATTATCATCACAGAAATCTCTGGTAGACCAGACAAGTCGGTGCCTAGGCTTGTGTATACAAAAAAATCGGCTCCAAACCTCATTGTTTTACACATACTCACTTCAAAGGATCCCATGCTGGGATATGCAATGAAGGGAGGCCAAACCATAATCAATACTTAACTTTCCGGGAAAATTCAAGTTAAGCTCCTGCTCAGAAGAGTCACAAGGATTTGCATTAAAGGGGGCTGACTTATGCAAAGTATAGGGATTGGAGATGTAGCCAGTGCTTAACCAGGAATAGGGAAGCTCACCAATCAGAGCCACGCTATGCCAACCAATGAAGCATCAGCATGTAATGATATACACAGACTAGATGGGAGGGAAACACACACTTTTATGGGAGAGCAACCATCAGAATGGAACCTTGGTGCAAAGGGTACTTATGGACTGCATTTTACTTGTAACTAAATATGTTTGCAGATTAATGTTTTCAGGAATATACTCTGTATTCCTTCATGTAATTCTCTTATTTTAACCTAATATTTTCTTACTTGGTGTAGACTATAGATAGATGGTTGTGTATTAGATAGACTTTCAACTACTCACCAATAAATGTTGTTATTGTGTTAAAGCTTTCACTTATGGTCAAAGAACTCTCATTTAACCCAAATCATATCTGAGAGATATTAAATCTCAAATATAGTATACAGGAAAAAGACTACATGGGAGGTCATCATATGTCTGGTCAAGCATGTGGTGCCCAAGTGGCTGCTGTTGTGACCACTCTTGATCTGCTTCAGACATAGGTTGCAAACAGCAATGGTGCGATCTGCTGCACACGTGTCCAAAAAGGCCCACACCAAGGAACTTTTCAAAATCAGCGGATCAGCAGCGCCCTGCACCTGCGGAGCTCTGCGGTGTGATGCAGTAGGGTGGCTGCCCTTGAGCTGCCCCCTAGAGCACATCCTGCCTCGTTGGAGTTGTGCCTCCTCCTCTATTCTATCAGGCACCCAAGAAGAGTTAGTGACTTCATCATCCCCTCCCTCCTCATCACTGGAGCAAACTTGGCACTATGCTGCAGCTGGGGAAACATGACTGCCAGTTTCTTGTCCTTCTTGGGCACCCCTTCTCTCTAGGCTCACGTTACTCCCTTCCTCAACCTGGGAACCAACATCATAGTTACATAGTTACATAGTAGGTGAGGTTGAAAAAAGACACAAGTCCGTTAAGTCCAACCTATGTGTGTGATTATGTGTCAGTATTGCATTGTATATCCCTGTATGTTGTGGTCATTCAGGTGCTTATCTAATAGTTTCTTGAAGCTATCAATGCTCCCCGCTGAGACCACCGCCTGTGGAAGGGAATTCCACATCCTTGCCGCTCTTACAGTAAAGAACCCTCTACGTAGTTTAAGGTTAAACCTCTTTTCTTCTAATTTTAATGAGTGGCCACGAGTCTTGGTAAACTCTCTTCTGCGAAAAAGTTTTATTCCTATTGTGGGGTCACCAGTCCGGTATTTGTAAATTGAAATCATATCCCCTCTCAAGCGTCTCTTTTCCAGAGAGAATAAGTTCAGTGCTTGCAACCTTTCCTCATAACTAAGATCCTCCAGACCCTTTATTAGCTTTGTTGCCCTTCTTTGTACTCGCTCCATTTCCAGTACATCCTTCCTGAGGACTGGTGCCCAGAACTGGACCGCATACCCTAGGTGCGGCCGGACCAGAGTCTTGTAGAGCGGGAGAATTATCCTTTTATCTCTGGAGTTGATCCCCTTTTAATGCATGCCAATATTCTGTTTGCTTTGTTAGCAGCAGCTTGGCATTGCCTGCCATTGCTGAGCCTATCATCTACTAGGACCCCCAGGTCCTTTTCCATCCTAGATTCCAGCAGAGGTTCTCCCCCCAGTGTATAGATTGCATTCATATTTTTGCCACCCAAATGCATTATTTTACATTTTTCTACATTGAACCTCATTTGCCATGTAGTCGCCCACCCCATTAATTTGTTCAGGTCTTTTTGCAAGGTTTCCACATCCTGCGGAGAAGTTATTGCCCTGCTTAGCTTAGTATTGTCTGCAAATACAGAGATTGAACTGTTTATCCCATCCTCCAGATCGTTTATGAACAAATTAAATAGGATTGGTCCCAGCACAGAACTCTGGGGAACCCCACTACCCACCCCTGAACATTCTGAGTACTCCCCATTTATCACCACCCTCTGAACTCGCCCTTGTAGCCAGTTTTCAATCCATGTACTCACCCTATGGTCCATGCCAACGGACCTTATTTTGTACAGTAAATGTTTATGGGGAACTGTGTCAAATGCTTTTGCAAAATCCAGATACACCACGTCTACAGGCCTTCCTTTATCTAGATGGCAACTCACCTCCTCATAGAAGGTTAATAGATTGGTTTGGCAAGAACGATTTTTCATGAATCCATGCTGATTACTGCTAATGATATAGTTCGTATTACTAAAATCCTGTATATAGTCCCTTATCATCCCCTCCAAGAGTTTACATACTATCGATGTTAGGCTAACTGGTCTGTAATTCCCAGGGATGTATTTTGGGCCCTTTTTAAATATAGGTGCTACATTGGCTTTTCTCCAATCAGCTGGTACCATTCCAGTCAGTAGACTATCTGTAAAAATTAGGAACAGTCTGGCAATCACTTGACTGAGTTCCCTAAGTACCCTCGGATGCAAGCCATCTGGTCCCGGTGATGTATTAATGTTAAGTTTCTCAAGTCTAATTTTAATTCCGTCCTCTGTTAACCATGGAGGTGCTTCCTGTGTTGTGTCATGAGGATAAACACTGCAGTTTTGGTTACTGAAGCCCCCCGATTCACTCGTGAAGACTGAGGAGAAGAATAAATTCAATACCTTCGCCATCTCCCCATCCTTTGTAACCAGATGTCCTTCCTCATTCTTTATGGGGCCAATATGGTCTGTCCTCCCTTTTTTACTGTTTACATACTTAAAGAATTTCTTGGGATTTTTTTTGCTCTCCTCCGCTATGTGTCTTTCATGTTCTATCTTAGCTGTCCTAATTGCACCCTTACATTTCCTGTTGCATTCTTTATAAAGTCTGAATGCTGAGGATGATCTCTCAACCTTGTATTTTTTGAAGGCCTTCTCCTTTGCTTTTATATGCATTTTTACATTGGAGTTAAGCCATCCAGGACTTTTGTTCGCTCTTTTAAATTTATTACCCAATGGGATACATTGACTAATGCCCTTATTTAATATGCTCTTAAAGCAAACCCATCTCTCCTCCGTATTCTTTGTTCCTAATATTTTATCCCAGTTTATGCCTTTTAGCAAGGTTTGTAGTTTAGGGAAGTTGGCTCTTTTGAAATTCAGCGTCTTTGTATTCCCTTTATGTTTCTTATTTGTGTGATTTATACTGAAACTAATTGACCTGTGATCGCTGTTACCTAAATTGCCCCGCATTTCCACATCCGTGATCAGGTCTGTATTGTTGGTAATCAGTAGATCCAGTAATGTTTTATTTCTAGTTGGTGCGTCTACCATCTGACCCATAAAATTATCCTGCAAGACATTAAGAAACTGGCGAGCCTTAAATGAATGCGCGGTACCCGCCGCCCAGTCTATGTCTGGATAATTAAAATCCCCCATTATGATAACACTTACCATCCTTGCTGCTACTCCAATTTGTGATAGGAGATCCGTCTCCACTTCCTCCCTCAGGTTAGGGGGCCTATAGCATACTCCCAGCATGATTTTCCCCTTAGCTTTATCCCTTTGGAGCTCTACTCATAAGGATTCCACCTCCTCTCTAGCTCCCTCAGTGATGTCATCTCTCACATTCACTTGTACATTATTCTTGATATATAGGCATACCCCTCCCCCTTTTTTACCCTCTCTATCCTTGCGGTATAGGGTATACTCTTGAATGTTTGCCAGCCAATCATGAGAGCTGTTGAACCAGGTCTCTGAAATTCCCACAAAATCCAAATCCCCCTCATACAACAGTATCTCTAGTTCACCCATCTTGTCCGCCATGCTCCTGGCATTGGTGAACATGCCACATAGTTTAGACCGGTCGCATATTGTCTTCGTATTGGGTGTTTCGAGATTGCAACTAGGACTTGCTACTATACTTACCTTGTGTTTTTGTGCTTTGGTTAACCTACCACTAATGCCCCCAATACTACCCTCTGGAATATCTTCCGCACTGGCTATCTCTGCCTCTGGACCCTCCCCCCCATCGCCTAGTTTAAAAACCCCTCTAACTTTTTGGCCATCTTCCTTCCCAGCAGATCTGCACCCTCCTCATTTAGGTGCAGTCCGTCCCTTCTATAGTACCGGTTACCGACTGAGAAGTCGGCCCAGTCCTCCAGGAACCCAAACCCCTCCTTACTACACCAGCTCTTCAGCCACCTGTTTACTTCCCTAATCTCCCTCTTCCTTTCTGGTGTGGCTCGATGTACCGGTAGTATTCCTGAGAATACTACCTTGGAGGTCCTTTTCCTCAATTTAGCTCCTAAGTCCCTAAAATCGTTCTTTAGGACACTCTATCTGCCTCTGACTTTGTCATTGGTGCCAACGTGCACCATGACAGCCGGGTCTTCCCCAGCCCCTCCCAGTAATCTGTCCACAAGATCCGTGATGTGCCAAACCCGAGCGCCCGGTAGACAACATACTGTTCGGCGCTTCAGGTCTTGGTTACAGATTGCCCTCTCTGTCCTTCTAAGAATTGAGTCCCCTACCACCAGAATCTGTCTTTCCTTTCCCTTTGCTGCCCCCCCACTCTCACTGGAGGAGTTCTTCCCCCGGCAGCTAGGAGAGTCCCTCAGCTCCAGCAGTGCTGGTCCCTGACTGGTTTCACCAATGTCACTCAAAGTAGCGTACTTATTGGGATGGATCGTCCTGGATCGGCCTCCCTGGCACTTCCCCCTGTACCCCTCCTGACTGTCACCCATCTACTCTTTGCTAGTGCCAGCACCTCTTTGTCTCCACCCGCCTCTGTGCTGGCCCCTGCCGGCACCTGCTGTGTACGTTCCTGGCTCTCCTTTAGTATGGAGGGACTTCTCAGTGCTGACAGTTGCTTCCCCAGATTCAGAACCTGGGCTTCCAGGGAAACAATGTGCTTACATTTTGCACAGCAGTATTCGCCCTCGATCGGATGATCAAGGAACGCATACATGCGGCAAGATGTACAAAGAGTCGCCTCTCCAAACCCGCCGGGCATCGTACCTATTAAATTTAGTGAGGATTGGGGATTTTACCCTGTCCAAATTACCTAACAGCTAGCTTCCTGGCACTAATACTCAAGACAATACACAGGTACACAACAAAACAATACACAGGTACACAGGTACACAAGACAATACACAGGTACTCACAGACCTACGTGCAATCGCAGAACAGTCGCAGACCTATGTACACTCGCAATACTCAAGTATACAATACACAATACACAAGTACTAACGATCCACACACACTACTCAGACAACACTCATGTACTCACACTACACAGGTACTATGATCCCTGTTATAATCTCCTGTTTTAAACTCTGGTTTTTAACTCACCACTTAGAAAAGTTCCACTTGGTTTAAGTTCCAGTAATCTCCCAATGAGCAGGCTCAGGATGAGTCCTACACACAGTTATATAGACTGCAGGCACCTGTGAGCAATTACCCCCTCCCCCTAATTAATAGCCTGAAGGAACCAAAGAAGAAAAAAAAAAAAAAAAAAGCCTTCAAATCTCTGCGCATCCTCCAGCAGCATGTACCCGACACTGTGGTCGAATAGTTCGGGGGACTCCTCCGTGCATGATGGTTGGGCTACGGAAGGAGTGACTGTAGACAAGGAGCCGGTGGAATAGGCCGCTTTGGCAGCTGCATAGGAAGGAAAACTACTCTGAGCCTGGGTGTCGAGGATGAGGAGGATGAGGACGGCTTTGTTATGCACTCCACCAACTCTTCTGCATGTTCTGGCTCAATAACACGGCCAGCAGCAGAAAAAAGGACAAGTGTGCCCCATGGCCACCGGCAGAGGATGCACCATGTCCATGACCAGCACTGTTGATTGTAGACACAGAGCCTGCTTGCCCTCTTTTAGTGGCCTGTGAGCATCTGCCTCTCCTTGGTGGCCTTCTGGATATGATGTATATATTTCGTTTTGCAACACCGCACTACACTGTATTGTGTACTGTGTACACCACCAGAAAAGTATAGCAACTGCACTACGGCTGCGCTGTATTGTAATCACAATTTTTGATCTAATATTTCACAGCAGGGCCCGTTCCTGTGCTCAACAAGGGTATCTGTGAGGCTTTACAGTGTTGTGCCACCACCATCCACCACCACCACCGCCTAAGGTCCAATTTTTCTGCCCCTGTTTAACAGGGGCGAGTAATTATATTTTTTGATCTAATATTTCAGAGCAGGGCCTGTTCCTGCGCTCAACAAAAGTATCTGTGAGGCTTTACAGTGTTGTGCCCCCACCACCACCACCACCGCCTAAGGCCCAATTTTTCTGCCCCTGTTTAACAGGGGCATGTAATTACAATTCTTGATATAATATTTCACAGCAGGGCCCGTTCCAGCGCCCACCAAGAGTAACTGTGAGGGCTTGCAGTGTTCTGGTACCACCAACACCTAAGGCACAATTTTCTGCAGAGTGTTTAGGGCAGGCCGTATAGTATATACAGGCGGTCCCCTGTTTTCAAACATCCAACTTAAAAAGGACTCCTATTTACAAACCGAGGGAGACAACAGGAAGTGAGAGGAAATCTACCGCTAGGAAGGGAAATTCTCTCTGTAAGAGTTAATATGGGAAAAAGGTGTCTCCACTGTTGCTTTATCACCAATATTTGTTTCCCTAATAACCCAAAATTGTAAAAATCCAATTGTCATTGGGAAATCTTCTGAACAGGGGCACAGACAGCAAAAAAATGTTACATGGGTGATAACCCTGCCCTATATTATCCAAAAAGCTTAAAAATAGATTTTTGGGCTGGAGCTACACTTAAAAAATGTACCTGTTCCAAATTACAAACAGATTCAACTTAACAACAAACCTACAGTCTCTATCTTGTTTGTAACCCGCGGACCGCCTGTATATTGCTGTTCAGAGTATATAGGGCCTAGGGGCCCCACGCCTTTTTTTTTTATTTGGGTGCGGGGTTTCCCTTAATATCCATACCAGACCCAAAGGGTCCGGTAATGGGCTGGGGGGGCAACATTACATTACAGCCACAAGCAGTTTTAAATGACTTTTTTTCCTTTAGAAATGTCATTTTGTGCAGGGACTGTTCTAAACACGGGAAAAATGCGCCACTTTACAGGCATACTATAGACACCCCCAGGCACAAGATTTAAAGGAATATTACACTTTTATTGTTTCACTTTTAGCATTATTAAAAACACTGCTCCCGCAAAAATGGCGTTTTTAAAACTTTTTTTTGCATTGATACATGTACCCTGGGGCAGGACCCAGGTCCCCAAACACTTTTTATGACAATAACTTGCACATTAGCCTTTAAAATTAGCACTTTTGATTTTTCACGTTCGAGTCCCATAGTCTTTAATGGGGTTCGCGCGTTCGCACTAATTTTTGGTCTGTTAGCATGTTCTGCCGCGGACCAAACCGGGGGGGGGGGGGGGGGTGTTTGGCTCATCCCTAATGCTTAGTATTGCCGAGGCATCCAGGTCCCAAGAGGCTTGTAAACAGAGGAAAGACACAGTGGTGACAATCAGGTTCACTCTGCGTCTGAGGCGTTTATTTATTATGGATGGTGGAAAGGCATTTCTGATGGATTTTCATTCCAAACTACAATTATTCTTTCAAGCTTGAAATTAAATATCACCATTTAATGCAGCTTTATAGTAATTAAAGCTCTAACACAAAAAAAAACACATTTTAGATATTTCATTTGTAAAAAATAAATCACTCTAATGATGGATATCCCATCATGCTGCGTTATGTAAAACTCATCTTGTCACTAATTTAGGTGCCAAACTTCCAGCACGGAAACTTACAGTTCCAGCTTTCATACAGTGCATGCAGTAAAGTATAGTGAATTGCTTGCACATAACCTCATCCATTCACAAAACCTTTGTTATTCTTTTCACAAAATGTAAGATTTTTTGTGATTGAATGATGGTAGGCATAGGCGTGTGCACAAGGTGTGCCCAGTGTGCCTGGGCACACCCTAATCACTCCATGCGCATTAGCATTATCACTATGTGTGCCGTTAGGAAGATGGGAAAGATCTTCCTCTTACCGGCTCTGCCAAAAGAGAAGTGCTTACGCACTTCTCTTTCACTGTTCCGGCAGGGAGATCAATGTACCGGGACCATATATATGTAGACACACACATGTGTGTTTGAGCTTTAGGGTGCTCACCCTAATGCAATAGGCTGCACACACTTATGATGGTAGGGGAGAGGCAGATAAAGGTCACAATCTCCATTCATCCAATCACAGAACGTCTTGTATTCTGTAAAAAAAAAAAAAAGTTTTGTGAATGGACATGGTTGAGTGGCAGGTGAATATTATGTTTTTTATGTTGGCTGGTAGGGCTGAGAGCTGGGGAATTTATTTTATACCTTACACTTATAATGAATTGGCCTTCCCATCTTCCCTGCCAATCATAAAATGATAAGCTTTCCAATTAAAAAGCAAACTCGTGGCAGCCTGAGCACTTTTGTCCCAGCACTAAGGCTCGGTTCACACTTATGCAGAGGTAATGACTAAGCTCTAACTTTTGCACGAAGCACGTCTACCGCTTTGTCCCCTGCTCCATTTACCAACCACTTGTCATATGAAGCTTCAATAAAAAGGATTATTGTAAGTGCAGCTGTCCAGAATAATTATCTTATGTTACACAGCATGTGAGCTGGGCTAGCACCTGACTAGTATGTGTGGGGGTTAACCAGAGACTCACTCACCTGGAGCTGCTTTTTTTGTTTCATTGGTTCACGCCTATGCAGTTTGCTTTTGATCTTTTCTGCAGTGCTTTTTGCAGTGCCTTTTTTTGTTTTTGCACGCTTTTTTATGCATTTTGCATTTTAATGCTTTTTTTGGCCAATTTGTTGTTGGATGGATTAAAAATCACAGCAAAACCTCGGTAAAATTGCATAAAAAATACACTACATGCTTTTCTGCAGCTTCTCCATTGAAGTCTATTGAACCAAAAATGCACCGTTTTGCTTTTTAAAAAGTCTTTGACCCTTTCCAAAAATACAGCAACTGAAAAAAGCATAGATGTGAACCTGTCCCATAGGAAATCGTGTTAGATGGACTTTAGTGCGTTTTTCCAAAGAGCATTAAAAAACGCATAGGTTTTTTTTTTCAGCCTAAACTGAATTGGCAGTGATGCCATTGTATAAAAGTTATTGCTCTGTTGTGTTTATTACATTCTGTAGACTTGCACAATTGTGTGCTGTTGTGTTTTTTATGTTACCGCTGTGTTTTGTAACTGCTAGACATGGGTTACGAACAGCGGCGGCCGGTCCATAAGGGGCGCAGGGGCGCCGCCCCCTAATCTCCATGCGGGACAATATTTGCTATCGTCTGCAGGCTTATCCTCCCAGCCAATCAGGACAGGAGGTGGATCTTAAGACCGGATTAGCCGAGAGGATAAGCCTGGGAAGCCGCGACCTGGATGGTGTAAGTGCGGACCTGGTGGGGGGGGGGGGTTGTTTGCTGCCCCCACAAAAAACAGAGCACCAGGTGCCACTGTTTCCGAAAGATTGTGGTGATCACTATAGTCATTCTCCACTCTGCAATCCCACAGGTATGGAATATACTGCTAGACCAATGTAACTATGCAACGAACCATGCCTGGAATTTAGCTTTAATAAATACAGAAAGTGATACTAAACACACGCTATTTAATTTACATTGTCCCTTCTATTTCTGTATATGGATGATGGCATAGTAATTATTTTAAGTAAAAAAAAAAAAAAGATCTAAGTATCTTCTTTCCTAATCGATATACAGCTGTCACATGACCCAGCTCTCTCCCAGCTGTCTGCAGGGAAACATAAGCAGGAGCTTCTAGTCCTCTGCTGCTGATCACATGTTTAAAAAAAAATGGAATACAGAGTAAAAATAAATAATTAATATCAAGAAACCGTTTAAAATTGTCATACAAATATAAATTAGAAATTAAATCTTTATTATTTTTTAGCAATAATATGATGTGGGCAGATTTCCTGCCAGTCAGAGGCTGTGTCATGCCCCTCCAGCCTGTGTCTTAGAATAAGAGGGGGTGAAGCCTCCATCAATCTACATGTAATATTCCACCCCCCTATTGTGTTTAGCTGGTTAGTGGGTATGGAGGAGAAGGGAGGGAGTTTACCACTGTTTATACACCCACATGTGTGACTCTATAGTCACATGGGCTGTTCAGATGTTATAGAGAGGAAATGCTCAGCATGGAAACTCACTGAAAACTGAGCATGTGCAGAGTTGCCACCACAGCTGCAAAATCCCCAGCTAAATTGGGGACATGGACAGAAGGTGGATATAGAGAACAGCAGGATCAACCATGTTTTTTGCGGAATACAGAAAACAAATCTCTTAGTGACTGAGTGAGTATGATTATTGATCAGTTTTTTTGATGATGTGGGTTTAGTGACACTTTAAATGCAGCAATAACAATAAAAAATATTTGCTCACTAGAAACACACTTTCCCAACACACTTGTCTGAGGTCACATGTGGCCCTGTAGCATGTCAAATGATTGCTTTGCCTCTTTATTGAAGCAGAACTACACTGTGTATGAGCATCACAAACCAAAAACACTATTTAATTCATTTTTAATATTCAAAGCAAGCTCCCCACACCCATCTGTCAGGAAGGCACTGGTCATAGTACAGATGAAGCCTCAAGACATACACAGTTGTGAAGGCGTAGATGTGCAGTTGCACATTTGCCTGTGAATAACCATTTCCGAACGCATATGTGCATGTGTGAACGCACACTCTCGCACATGTGCTGCTAATGTTGGTGTCAATGGCACTATTTTACAGGAGAAGTTCCAGTGCTGTCTGATCTACAGCTATTACCCATGCTCCTGTTTCTGTTCCTGTGCTGACTTCTGTTATTGACCTGGCTTGCCCTGACCTTGCTGGAACACTTCCCGCCCTGACCTTGGCCTATCTCTAGATTTGCTTTGCCTTCTGCTCATCTGCCTGATTCTACGTTGCTGACATCTGCGTGTACCCTGACCATTGTCTGCCTGCCATTTATGCCTGTACCTGACCGTGTGTTGCTAACCTGGCTCGTATGACCTTGTATCCAGTTATCCTGCTCTGCATGCTACCTGGTCCCTGCTGGTCCTGTACCTGCTACCTGCCAGCTGCTTGTCAAGAACTTGCTGTGTGCCCAATCCCGGGCTGCTGTCCCTGCTGCTGTCTGCCCAATCCGGGGTCTTCTGTCCCTGCTGCCATCTGCCTGTTACAGCGATCTGGCCCCTCTCTGGCAAAGCACCTGCTACCCACTGCCGCGGCTGATGGACATCTCACAGGCACTCATACCTCACCACGCTCTCACAGCCACTGTCGCAACATCAGTGGTCTCAGAGCCGGGGCTGTATTAGAGTCCTCCCTCCAGACGTCAGGCTTTGCCACAAGGTACGTAACAACATCCGTGTCTCCATGCTTTATTTTACTGAGAAATTACTTTAAGAAACACCCCCCTAGCATTTCTGGCCATGCCCATCTTGAGTAAGAGCAGAAAATTCATGTAGAATTTACTTCCTGGAATCAATCTGCCCTTAGCTCAGGCATGCAGGCAGGAGGATGTGCTTAGCTGAGAAAACCCCTCCTCACCTACTGAAGGCTCCTGGGATGGATGATATCATTTGCCAAGGCAAGGAACCAGGAAGTAACTGAAAAAATGTAAAAAAAAAACAAGTTTAAAACAAGCAAATATGATATACTTTCCTAACTATTTACTAATGCTAGAAGCATAAGGATTAAAATAGTCAATGTTAATTGAGAGAGTGAAGTTCTACTTTAAAAGGGCCCTGCTTGAATCAATGTTTGTTAAATCTGTTTAATAATGTAGCTCCATTGGCTTTTGCAAGTCAGTGTATCTCCTGTCACAGTGATGGGGCATTGCATAAGTCGCAGTGTTCTCCTGAGCAGGGAGGATGGCATGTACACCTCTCTGGGGAGATGACTTAGCTGATTAGATGGCCTGCCTAAGTGTCTGGGATCCTTCGGAGGCACAGATTACAAGATAAGTGCAATTAGTAGGAAACTGTATGCCAGGCACGCCTTAAACAGTCACAAACACTTAAATTTCACACTTTGATTTCTATCATTGGACGGAAGCATAAGCCCTTAATTTACTGATGTACTTTGCAGCTCTTTAACTGTACAGGAAGCATTGGTATGCTGAGTTATTTTATTGCACAACGAGCTAAGGTATATATTCAAAAAGGTTGTGAGGGCAAAATTAAAACGCTGTCATTAAAGTGTATTTTAATTACTAGAGCTTATTAAACACTGCTTGCATAACAAGCCATGCCTGTTCAATAACTGTGTTTGTATTATGTAAGGCTTGCCATCCACAAAGGGATAGCAAGAAGGAAACATAAGGGGAATACAAAGACACTGAATTTCAAAAGAGCCAACTTCCCTAAACTTTGAATCTTGCTAGAAGATATTAATTGGCATAAAATCTTAGGAACAAAGAACACGGAGAAGAGATGGGTTTGCTTTGAGAGCATATTAAATAAGGGCATTAGCCATTGCATCAAATTGGGAAATAAATTTAAAAGAGCGAATAAAAGTCCTGGGTGGTTTTACTCCAATGTAAAAATGCATATAAAAGCAAAGGAGAAGACCTTAAAAAAATTCAAGGCTGAGGGATCATCATCAGCATTCAAACTTTACAAAGAATGCAACAAGAAATGTAAGGGTGCAATTAGGGCGGCTAAGATAGAACACGAAAGGCACATAGCGGAGGAGAGCAAAAAAAATCCAAAGAAATTCTTTAAGTATATAAACAGTAAAAGAGGGAGGACAGACCATATTGGCCCCATAAAGAATGAGGAAGGTGAGATGGTGCAAGGTATTGAATTTATTCTTCTCCTCAGTCTTCACGAGGGAATCAGGGGGCATCAGTAACCAAAACTGCAGTGTTTATCCTCATGACACAACACAGGAAGCACCTCCATGGTTACCAGAGGACAGAATTAGAAATAGATTTGAAAAACGTAACATTAATTAAGTCACCGGGACCAGATGGCTTGCACCCGAGGGTCCTTAGGGAACTTAGTCAAGTAATTGCCAGATCATTGTTCTTAATTTTTACTGACAGTCTACTGACTGGAATGGTACCAGCTGATTGGAGAAAAGCCAATGTAGCACCAATATTTAAAAAAGGGCCAAAATACATCCCTACAGACCAGTTAGCTTAACATCAATAGTATACAAGCTCTTGGAGGGGATGATAAGAGACTATATACAAGATTCTAGTAAATAAAACTATCATTAGCAGTAATCAGCATGGATTCATGAAGAATCGTTCTTGCCAAACCAATCTATTAACCTTCTATGAGGAGGTGAGCTGCCATGTAGATAAAGGGAGGCCTGTAGATGTGGTGTATCTGGATTTTACAAAAGCATTTGATACAGTTGCCCATAAGCATTTACTGTAGAAAGTAAGGTCCGTTGGCATAGACTATAGGGTGAGTAAATGGACTGAAAACTGGCTACAAGGGCGAGTTCAGAGGGTGGTGATAAATGGGGAGTATTCGGAATGGTCAGGGGTGGAAAGTGGAGTCCCCCAGGGTTCTGTCCTGGGACCAATCCTATTTAATTTGTTCATAAACTACCTGGAGGATGGGGTTAACAGTTCAATCTATGTTATTGCAGACGATACTAAGCTAAGCAGGGCAATAACTTCTCCACAGGATGTGGAAACCTTGCAAGAAGATCTGAACAAATTAATGGGGTGGGCAACTACATGGCAAATGAGGTTTAATGTGGAAAAATGTAAAATAAAGCATTTGGGTGGCAAAAATATGAATGCAATCTATACACTGGGGTGAGAACCTCTGGGGGAATCAAGGATGGAAAAGCCAAGCTGCTTCAAACAAAGCAAACAGAATTTTGGCATGCATTAAAAAGGGGATTAACTCTAGAGATAATGTGATATTTCCCCCCACTCTACACGACTCTGGTCCAGTCGCACCTAGAGTATGCTGTCCAGTTCTGGGCACCAGTCCTCAGGAAGGATGTGCTGGAAATGGAGCGAGTACAGAGAAGGGCAACAAAACTAATAAAGGGGCTGAAGGACATTAGTTATGAAGAAAGATTACGAGCACTGAACTTATTTTGGTCTGTAGAAGAGACGCTTGGGAGGGGATATGATTTCAATTTACAAATGCCGTACTGGTGACCCCACAATAGGGATAAAACTTTTCCATGAAAGGGAGTTTAATAAGACACGTGGCCACACATTAAAATTACTTTAGTTTTTAATTTCTTTACTGTAAGAGCGGCAAGGATGTGGAATTCCCTTCCACAGGCGGTGGTTTCAGCGGGGAGCATCGATACTTTCAAAAAACTATTAGATAAGCACCCGAACGACCGCAACTCCCCCTACTCCCTCCCATATATTCCCCTCGCTAGTCCCATGTTAACTAGCTTGACAAAGGAGTGCAGCCGTCATGTCACTCACGGCTAGCTGACTCAGGAAACGCGTTGCATAGTGTGTGACGTCATCGCTCTTCGCCTGGATTACTGTTTGCTCTCCAAGCCTCACTCTGGTATTCCTCCATCGCTGCCGGCCGGTGTATTTAGCACACTGAAGACCAGTCTGATGACACAAATCCAAATCTAAATAAATCCAATAAACTCAATTCAGGCACATGTTTTTGGTAAAAAAAAATGTCAATAAGCGTATATTTATTGGTTTGCGCAAAAGTTAAAGTGTCTACAAACTAGAGTATATTTTCTGGAATTTACGCAGCTTTTAGTTTATGACTGTCTATCTCTTTTCTTGAGGTGCTAAAATGGCAGGGCAGTACAACCCCCCCCCCCCAAATGACCCCATTTTGAAAAGTAGACATCCCAAGGAAATTTCTGAGAGACATGTTGAGCCCATTGAATATTTTATTTTTTTGTCACAAGTGATTGAAAAATGAAAAAAAAAAAAAATGAACACAAAGTTGCTGATAGCGGGGGATTTTAATGCCATTCTGTGTGCCGCAATGGATTCATCTAATGCATCTAGGGCGGCATCGATTGATTTGGCTGCATGGGCAGATACGGCATCCTTGACAGAGGTATGGCGCTGGAAGAACCCAATTACAAGGAGTTTTTCATATTTATCTAAAACACATAAGTCTTCTTCCCGGATAGACTTAGCATTTGCTAATTCACTCATGTTGCAGCTGATAAAGGGTGCAAATTATCTGGCTGGGGGCCTATCAGATCATACACCACTATCTATACACATGAGTCTGCCTTCAAGACTTAGAGGAGGAGCATGGAGATTGAACCCGGGCTGGATAGAGGTAGAGTCCGTGGCATCGCAGGTGACACCTTATGTTTCTAGTTACTGGGAGGACAACCTAGGTTCAGCATCTTTGCCCATTGTATGGGATGCCTTTAAGGCGTGCATGCGGGGGCAATACATTTCGGCCATCAAAAAAGCAAGGAATAACTTTAATAAGAAAACGCAAGAGTTACAGGAGGCAGAGAGGGCACGTGAAGCAGCACATGCCAAAGATCATTCAGATGTCACATACTTGGAGCTCTTGGAGGTGCGACGGGTGTTGGCGTTGCACTTCACAGAGTTGACACATACTTCCTGGACAAGGAGGGCGGAGTCCATTTTTGAAAAGGGGGATAAAAATGGGAAACTATTGGCCATCTTGGCTGCGGAGCAGAGACTTCAGACAAATATACCGTGCATTAGGAACAGACAGGGTAATCTTCTTACAGATCCCAATGACATTTTAGAAACATTTGTAGATTACTATAGATCCCTATATACCCCCATACCTACTTATAGTTCACAGGAGTTGGAAACGTTGCTAACTTCTCTAGAAATCCCTATGCTCTCAGAATCTGATGGGTCTGACCTGGAGGCTGAGATCACTGAAAAAGAGATCGAAACGGCCATCAAATCATTCCCACCGCATAAATCACCAGGGCCTGACGGTCTATGTATTGAATGGTACAGGGCAAACATAGAGGCTTTGGTCCCACGACTCAAAACTATCTATCTTTTCTGTCTCAAAAACGAGATTTTACCGGAGTCACTGTTGGAGGCTCAGGTTATCCTATTACCTAAACCAGGGAAGGATCTGTTGGAGTGCTCTTCATATAGCATTATTTAACCAAGACCTCAAGATCTTAACCAAAATTTTGGCCACTAGACTATCAAAAGTCATCACTAGTTTAGTATCCATAGATCAAACAGGCTTTATCCCACAGAAATCCACAGACACAAACCTACGCAGGCTATATACAAACCTACAGATTGATCATGTTAATAAAGGGACTAGGGTGGTCTTGTCCCTAGATATGGCTAAAGCGTTTGATTCTGTGGATTGGAACTATATGTCAGCAGTGTTACGTCACATGGGATTTGGGGCAACATTTAGGACATGGATATCACTACTTTACAGTAAGCCAAAGGCAGCAATTAAATTGGGTGTCTCTGTTTCGCAGCCATTCGAGGTGGGCAGGGGAACGCGGCAGGGTTGTCCCCTGTCGCCGTCCCTGTTCGCTCTAGCAATAGAGCCACTGGCTATAGCGCTCCGTAAATCCCAGGATGTACAGGCACTAAGGGTGGGGGGCATTCGCGAGTGTACTGCCCTGTACGCGGACGATATGCTTCTCTTCCTACAAGACCCAGGTCCGTCTCTGGAGGGAGTATTCAAAATACTGGAGGAATTTTCGAGATTCTCAGGGTTGTGTGTGAACTGGGAGAAGTCTAGTGCGATGGCCATTGATCCTGGGGCACGGGTGGTGGCAACACAACGGGTCCCCATAACCTGGGTAACACAGTTTAAATACCTTGGTATCAATATAACGCCTAAAGTGAGTGATTATATGTCAATAAATCTTATGCCGGCACTGGCAAAAACTAAAATACAGCTGGAAGCATGGAAGCACCTACCACTCTCGCTTATAGGAAAAGTCAACCTTATTAAAATGAAGGTGTTGCCGGTTTTCTTGTACTTTCTGAGAAACTCCCCAGTCTGGGTCCCGGCAAAGTTTTTCAGAAAGATAAACAGTATATTTGGGTCTTTTATCTGGTCTGAAAAACACCCCAGAATAGGCCTTAGGACGCTGCAGGAGCCCTGGGGGCAGGGAGGGCTTGCTCTCCCAGACTTATTTAAATATTTTATAGCCGGACAAATGGTTGTGGCCAGAAGATGGTTGCTGCGTGATGACGGGGACGCGGCAAATGTGTTGGAAGCAGCCCATTTGGGGTCCTTTGAGAGCCTTTCATTTTTGCTACATAGAGGAACATCAGCTATGTCATCTCCGACTGATTCAATGCGAGTAACAATTCGCGCATGGGTCAGAGTGAGGGCGTTGATGAAGTCTCAATCTGATGTGTGGTCCCCAGACACTCCCCTGTGGTTCAACCCCAAACTCCCGCATTTGAACACAATTCCCGATCCAATCATTTGGGCCAGAGTTGGTATAAAACAATTGAAACATATAGTGGGTGGTAATAAACTTTTTACTTTTAACCAGCTGAAAGACAGGCACAAACTGCCTAACTGGTACTTTTTCCGCTATTTGCAACTTAGCCACGCGTTTAAGTCACAATTTGGATCAGACTCTCTAGTTATAGGTACATCTCCCATAGAATCATTATTGAGTGAGGAAAATTTAAAGAAACCTTTATCAGAGGTTTACAAAGGGCTATTTGTTGAAACACCAAAAATGCTTAATAAATGCAGAGACACTTGGAGTGCGCTAATCCCTGATTTTGGGAGAGACAACTGGGATGATATGTGGGACCACACATTTGGTATTTTAGTATCAACTAGAGACAGACTTATCCAATTCAAGCTGTTGCATAGGATTTATTATACTCCGGCGAAGCTAGCGAGCATATATGGCACTGGTACAAGTGAGTGCTGGCGTTGTGCGTACAGCCCAGCGGACTTTGACCATATTTTTTGGCATTGTCAGGAGATCAGGAAGTTCTGGACGGGGGTAACTAGCACTGTCCAGTCCTTGCTGAAAATGCCTATTCCACTCACGGTGTCGGTATGCCTGCTGGGCTTGCTGGAAGGTGTTGCGCCAAGAAGAGCTCAGAGGACATTGATTTCTATTGTTTTGTTTTATGCACGTAAAGCCATAGTAAGCTATTGGAAGAAGCCCGAGCCACCAACGGTACCCTTTTGGAAAGATATGATAAACAAGGTTCTCCCATTATATAAAGCTACATATTTAAGCAGGGGCTGCCCTACGAAATTTGAGAAGGTGTGGCAGTGTTGGATTGATGTTAATGAGACCCTAGCATAATGACTAAATGTATTACAAAGTGAGGGACATTATGGTAATATTGAAATCTAGGCGTGATTAGGTAGAAGATCCTTCTCTTTGTGAGTCTGTTACAGTGAAATATTGTATTAAATAGAATGTAAGGTTACTATCTCAAACACCATGATATGAGAATATGTTCCTATACCGGGTAGGGTCGCTGCACGGGATAGGGGGGAGGGGGGGTTGGGAATGCAAGTTATGTTATGTTTTGTATGTATGTTTTTAAAAAACTGTGAATAAACATAATTTTTCAAAAAAAACACAATAAAGCACAGTAAAAAGTTCTAAAATACAGTAACAATCCAGAGAGAACAATAGATATAGAACAATAGAGAGCAACCCCAACACTCTTACACAAATACTTCCCAATGACACCTGAACTCTGCTGGAGATGCCAAGCAGAAAAAGGGACATTATTACACATATTCTGGTCGTGCCCTAAACTGACGAACTTCTGGCATACAATACAGACAATTATACAGAAATTTACAGACTATAACATTACTAATGACCCGGCATTTTTTCTCTTACATGCATCCAATATACCCACCAAAATATATAAAAAGTCTGTGCTTCGCCACCTTCTGGACGCAGCTAAAGCCTGCATACCGCTCCACCGGAAATCCCAGACACCCCCAACTTTAGGCTTGTGGATCAAAAAAGTAGAAGAAATCAAAAGAATGGAAGACCTTATACACACAGCTCAAAACAGACAGGAAAAATTCTCCAAGACATGGCAGTTGTGGAATATGTTTATTTATTCCAGCGAGGGCCAAACCCTGCTAGAGACCTGAATAACCCTCCAATCAACCACATGGTAAATTAACAAACGAGACACACATCTGTGTCACAAGTACAGTCATGCCTCGGAGAGTTCTTTAAATACTCCGTGATTGCGAGGCACGTGTCCACTCCCCCCCCCCCCCCCCCACATCCTATCCCCACCTCTCTACTCCTACTCTCGCTCTTACTCTTTTTCTAATCTTAGGACTTTAAAGTAATAATGGTAGGAGGGGAGCCTGATGGACTGCACCACTTAATACAAGAATACTTAAAGAATACGTAGAATATTCCTCTTCTGGTTTATATTCTTGTTTTTTCCTATATTCTAATTGTTACCAAAGCGTTGAGATGACAGATGTTAACAGAAAGAACTAACAGGCTTAACTGTATATTGGATTATATGATTGTGCTCAACGTTATGACTGTTAACGTGTTGATGTTTATTATTTGTATGTCGGTCCATGCGGGCCCCCTTGCCTGATATAAATAAAAAATTAAAAAAAAAAAAAAAAAAAAGAACAATAGAGAGCAAACAATAAATCGTACAATAGAGAACGAACATAAGAGAGAGAACATAGAGAGAGAATAAAAATAAAACAACAACTCTTGGCTTTTTTATTTTTTATTTTTTTGTGTTTTTTTTTGTGTTTTTTATTTTATTTTTTTTGCACTTTTATATGAACTGTAAACTGTAAACGTTCCAGATTAGGGTCTCCCAAAATGTGATGGCCATCTCATCTTTCGCGACCCTGTGTACGTGCACCCTAGGACTGTGTAGTACTGTACCCTATGCTAATACTCCACTAGTGTGTGGTAACGTTTGAAACAGTCACCGATGCAAAGACCAGATTGGTCAGGACAGGAGGGGCAATAAAATCGGGTGTCACGCTTAAATCCACGTTTTATGCAGACACGACATCTTCTTTGGGGTGTTCTTTGAGCATGGGTACCAGGGAGGACATACGGAAAATGCCTCTCATGCAGCTGGCTTACTGCATTTGTGTTGGGAAGTTGGGCCACAGCACAGTCTGGTAACAGAAGGGTTGTGATGATCTCTTCCTGGAATTTTAGGAAGGATCCAGCTCATGCTGAAACTTTGTATAGCACATAAGCGTTCAGCAGAGCCAATTGAAATAAATATACAGACGCTTTTTTTGTACCAGCACCTGGCATTACGGGCAATTAAGTACGGCACCAACACCTGGTCGTTGAGGTCCACCCCACCCATGTTAAGGTTGTATTTGTGGACATAGAGGGGTTTCTCCATAACATCAGTCGCCATTGGAATTTGGACTGTCACATTTGCGTGAAGGGAGGACAGAACGAAAACATTCCGATTATCCCTCCACTTCCCTGCGAGCAAATTATTACATCTCAAGCAGGCTCTCCCCCCCCCCCCCGTCTAAGTCGGGACTCTACAAGCCGTTTGGGAAGCCCCGGTGATTAGATCGCATGGTGCCACATGCGCCAATTCCACAATCAATACGGTGACTAAAAAAGTGGCACGCTTGTGTAATAATTGTCCACGTACAAGTGGTACCCCTTTCCGAATAAGGGTGACATCATGTCCCACACAATCTTACCAGCGCTCCCTATGTAGTCTGGGCAGTTCTCCGGCTCCATGTGACTATCTCTTCCCTTGTAAACCATAAAACTATATGTATAGCCTGTTGCCCTGTCACAGAGCTTATACATCTGTACCCCATATCTGGCACGCTTGCTGGAAAGATACTGTTGGATAGACAAGCGGCCAGAAAATGTTATTAGGGACTCATCAACGCAGACAACTTGATCAGGACTAAACAAGGCTGCAAACCGTTGGTTGAAGTGGTTTACGAGGGGACGAATTTTGTAGAGCCGATCAAATCCAGGGTCACCCTGAGGACGACAGAGTTTATTGTCATTGAAGTGCATAAATCACAAGATCTGCTCGTATTGTATCCTGGTCATGCAAGCAGAGAACACGGGCATATGATGAATTGGGTCACTGGACCAATATGACCGCAACTCACTTTTTTAGATATGCCCATGAGGAGGGATAGGCCAAGGAAGGTCTTAAAGTGGAGTTCCACTCCTAAAATTTTTTTTGCATTATTAAGCTGCATTAAAAACAATAACATTTGGAAAAAAAAAATTTCATGACTGTTGCTAGGGGGTCCCTCGTAATCTGCCTCTTCCTCTCCCTGGCACCAGACGTCATTTCCCTCGGCACCCATGCTCGCCAGTGCTCCTGGGAGATGCTTGTCATCATTTCCCAGGAGTCAGTGGGGATCGCCCAGGGCTTCGTTGCCATCACAATGGGGGCGTGCACTTCCGACGATGACGCCCGTTATGATGGCAATGTCAGAAGTGTACAGTGCTGCGCCGTACATACAGCGCATGCACGAGAACGGGCAGTGTATGCTGGTCGCTCAGCTGCACCAGAGCCTAGAAGATAGTGCTTGTGGGCTTCACATGCCCGCAAGCACTATGGAAACTGCCAGCAAAGAGGAATATAAGATATATTCCTCTTTGAAATCGGCAATTGAGCGCAGATTGAGCACAGAAAAGTGAGTGCTCTAAATAATTGTTTTAATCAAAACATATTAATGATAAAAAAAAAAAAAAATGTTAACAGTGGGAAATCCGCTTTAAATTCTGAAACCGTAATAGGTTTCCAATCTCTGGCAAGGGCCAACTGGGGATTAGCGGTAATGAACTGACCAGCATACAAATTGCTTTGGTCCACAATAGATCTATAGAGATCTTACGTGAAAGACAGCGAATAAAAATCAAGCGATTTAAAATCAACAGTTTCTACCTGAATTCCAGGTTGGCCAGTGAATGGGGGAAGTATGGGTGCTGCAGAAGTGGTGGCCTCCCAATTCGGTTTGACAAATGCAGCGGGAAGGGCAGTATGGGCACGACGGGCCTGTGTTTGTCTTCTTGATGGCTGAGGGACACTACTTGTGCTTGCCACCTCACCAGCTTGAACTGCACTTATGGGAGTCGCCACATCACCAAGTGTTACTGCAGTTCTGGATGTACGACCAGGGTGTACTAGGCTGCTGGTGCTTGCCAGTTAACCAGAAGGATGATCAGCACTAGTACTGGCTTTCTGCTCCATATGAGAGCCCTGCGGTCCTTGCACCTCAACAACAGCAGAAGAACGGGGTCGGGTATGCCTGACCTTGGCAGGGACCACTACTCCTTCGTCAGAGCTATCTGTCAGGGTGTCGCTGCTGTCTACCGGTTCGAATACTAAGCCTAAATCTTGACAGATGGGTGACTTCCTCTTCACTCTCATCTGTCATGCTCAGAAACGTGTAGCCCTCTTCACTACTGTACCTTCGATTGGACATTGTGGCCTCTAAATTTACTGGTACAACTACAAGAAAAAAGAGCACCTGATTGTCAGTGACTGCTTAAAACGCTACTGAAAAAACTGTTAGCGTTCGCAGGGATCAGGCCTGACTCTGCGAACGCTGCAGTTATGTGTTTTGTATTTTGTAAGTGACAGTGATAGATTGATACTGCACTTGGGTGGGCTGGGCTGGGCGGAGGGGCTAAACGCAGGTACTAGCAGGTATCTGGGCTGATCCCATTAACGCTGCATTTTTGGGAACCCTAAACGAATGGGGACGCTAGTATAGATCTAATCAGATCAAATATATTGATCTGTTCACACTATAAAACTAAGGGTTGTGTATGGTGCGTGCGTAGGTGTTAGGGCTACTGGCACTAATCTGACGCTGCCTCGGGCTGACGCGGACCCTAACTGATGCTAAAACCTAACTGATGTCACCCGCCGGGTGATCAGGGGGTTAAACCTTTATTGGGTAATATATGGCAGGTACCCTGACGCTATAAAAACCTGACGATGACAGTAACTAGCTAACTGGTTAACTGCACACACTTACAGGGGGTGATCAAGGGTTTAAACCTTTATTAGGGGGTTTAGGGGGGTCCCTAGACCAATCTGGGACTACTACTAAGTACCCTAACGCTAATTGGTGTCACAAATGACACCAGTACGGTGATCAAAGAAAAATATGAAAATTGCACTTGGTGACACTGTGACAACAAGGAGTGAAGGGGTTAACTGGGGGGGGCGATCGGGGGTTAAATGTGTGCCTATGTGTACTGTGTCAGTGTAGTGTTGATGCAACTCACGTTTAGATGTTCTCTCTTCCTGGAATGGAAAAGAATTCCAGAGAGGGAGATGACATCGCTTCCCCTGCCTGTGTTTACACTTACAGGCAGGGGACAGTCTTCCATTCGCCAGAACCGATCACCAGGTCCAGGCCAATGATTTCTGGAGACTGATCGGTTCTGAAGCAAATCCGATCGCCGTATACAGCTACAACGCCTCGCCCCCAGGAGAGCCAACCTGCCGCAATATAACTACGGCAGCTGGTTCCGGAACCGGATAATCTTTTTATATGGACTATAAACTGAAGGACTTATGAATAAATGGTTGTGGAACGAATCATCTGAGTTTCCATTATTTCTTATGGGGAAATTCGCTTTTATATACAAGTGCCTTGGATTACAAGCATGTTTCCGGAACAAATTATGCTCGCAATCCAAGGTTTTACTGTATTCTTTCTATTCCATTCTATTCTATTGTTTTTTTCTATTCTATACTATTATATTCTTTTATTTTATTTTCTATTTTATTCTTTTCTTTTCCATATTATATTCTATTCTTTTCAATTCTAGTCAAATTTATTCTATTTTAATTTCGGAAATTGGTCATATTCTTTCTATTCTATACTATTGTTTATTCTATTCTAGGGACGTATTAAACTGCATATTGGGATGATGGGATGATTGGATTATTGGCTGCAATACTGAAAACTCTCACTAAATGTCAGTGTACCATATACACCTATATATGGTAATGACTCTGTTGTTTCTCAAAATATGTTATTCTTTACTGCAGTGCTTGATACAATGTTGCAAGAAGCAGTTGCTAATGTTTAACTCTTCACTTGCTGATATATATGCAGCTGTACAACAGTTGCTGATATAAATGCAGCTGTACAACAGGATACAGAAGTAATATAAAAATGACATTTGACCTGTTTTTGATGGGAATATGGGTACAATTATTATTGCTCATGGGGATTATTGGAGGAATATCATGTTAACACCCGACAATGAACATATTTAATTAACAATAATAATATGCATATACTTTTTCTACATAGGTATTATGGGTGGAATATTGTAGTTAGACATACATAGGAATATATTAAACCTATTTCTGATATAAATATGCATATAATTATTTTTCTACATGGGGATTATTGGTGGAATATTGTTTATAAATATACATAGCAGCATATTAAACCCATTTCTGATGAGAATATGCATATAATTATTTTTCTACATGGGGATTATTGGTGGAATATTGTTTAAAAATATACATAGCAACATATTAAACCCATTTCTAATGGGAATATGCATATAATTATATTTCTACATGTGGATTATTGGTGGAATATTGTAATATTGTTTATAAATATACATACCAACATATTAAACCCATTTCTGATGAGAAAATGCATATAAATATATTTCTACATGGGGATTATTGGTGGAATATTGTTTATAAATATACATAGCAAAATATTAAACCCATTTCTGATGAGAATATGCATATAATTATTTTTCTACATGGGGATTATTGGTGGAATATTGTTTAAAAATATACATAGCAACATATTAAACCCATTTCCAATGAGAATATGCATATAATTATATTTCTACATGTGGATTATTGGTGGAATATTGTTTATAAATATACATAGCAACATATTAAACCCATTTCTAAAGAGAATATGCATATAATTATTTTTCTACATGGGGATTATTGGTGGAATATTGTTTAAAAATATACATAGCAACATATTAAACCCATTTCTGATGAGAATATGCATATAATTATTTTTCTACATGGGGATTATTGGTGGAATATTGTTTAAAAATATACATAGCAACATATTAAACCCATTTCTAATGAGAATATGCATATAATTATATTTCTACATGTGGATTATTGGTGGAATATTGTTTATAAATATACATAGCAACATATTAAACCCATTTCTGATGAGAATATGAATATAATTATTTTTCTACATGGGGATTATTGGTGGAATATTGTTTAAAAATATACATAGCAACATATTAAACCCATTTCCAATGAGAATATGCATATAATTATATTTCTACATGTGGATTATTGGTGGAATATTGTTTATAAATATACATAGCAACATATTAAACCCATTTCTGATGAGAATATGCATATAATTATAATTCTACATGGGGATTATTGGTGGAATATTGCTTATAAATATACATAGCAACATATTAAACCCATTTCTGATGAGAAAATGCATATAATTATTTTTCTACATGGAGATTATTGGTGGAATATTGTTTATAAGTATACATGCTATGTATATTTATAAACAATATTCCACCAATAATCCCCATGTAGAAAAATAATTACATGCATATTCATATCATAAATGGGTTTAATATGTTGCTATGTATATTTATAAACAACATTCCACCAATAATCCCCATATAGAATTATAATTATATGCATATTCTCATTAGAAATGTGTTTAATACGTTGCTATGTATATTTTTAAACAATATTCCACCAATAATCTCCATGTAGAAAAATAATTATATGCATTTTCTCATCAGAAATGTGTTTAATATGTTGCTATGTAAATTTATGAACAATATTCCACCAATAATCCCCATGTAGAAAAATTATTATATGCATATTCTCATCAGAAATGGGTTTAATATGTTGCTATGTATATTTATAAGCAATATTCCACCAATAATCCCCATGTAGAAAAATAATTATATGCATATTCTCATCAGAAATGGGTTTAATATGCTGCTATGTATATTTATAAACAATATTCCACCAATAATCTCCATGTAGAAAAATAATTACATGCATCTTTATATCATAAATGGGTTAAATATGTTGCTATGTATATTTATAAGCAATATTCCACCAATAATCCCCATGTAGAATTATAATTATATGCATATTCTCATTAGAAATGGGTTTAATATGTTGCTATGTATATTTTTAAACAATATTCCACCAATAATCCCCATGTAGAAAAATAATTATATGCATATTCTCTTTAGAAATGGGTTTAATATGTTGCTATGTATATTTATAAACAATATTCCACCAATAATCCACATGTAGAAATATAATTATATGCATATTCTCATTGGAAATGGGTTTAATATGTTGCTATGTATATTTTTAAACAATATTCCACCAATAATCCCCATGTAGAAAAATAATTATATGCATATTCTCATCAGAAATGGGTTTAATATGTTGCTATGTATATTTATAAACAATATTCCACCAATAATCCCCATGTAGAAAAATAATTACATGCATATTCATATCATAAATGGGTTTAATATGTTGCTATGTATATTTATAAACAATATTCCACCAATAATCTCCATGTAGAAAAATAATTATATGCATTTTCTCATCAGAAATGGGTTTAATATGTTGCTATGTAAATTTATGAACAATATTCCACCAATAATCCCCATGTAGAAAAATTATTATATGCATATTCTCATCAGAAATGGGTTTAATATGTTGCTATGTATATTTTTAAGCAATAATCCCCATGTAGAAAAATAATTATATGCATATTCTCATCAGAAATGGGTTTAATATGCTGCTATGTATATTTATAAACAATATTCCACCAATAATCTCCATGTAGAAAAATAATTACATGCATCTTTATATCATAAATGGGTTAAATATGTTGCTATGTATATTTATAAGCAATATTCCACCAATAATCCCCATGTAGAATTATAATTATATGCATATTCTCATTAGAAATGGGTTTAATATGTTGCTATGTATATTTTTAAACAATTTTCCACCAATAATCCCCATGTAGAAAAATAATTATATGCGTATTCTCTTTAGAAATGGGTTTAATATGTTGCTATGTATATTTATAAACAATATTCCACCAATAATCCACATGTAGAAATATAATTATATGCATATTCTCATTGGAAATGGGTTTAATATGTTGCTATGTATATTTTTAAACAATATTCCACCAATAATCCCCATGTAGAAAAATAATTACATGCATATTCATATCATAAATGGGTTTAATATGTTGCTATGTATATTTATAAACAACATTCCACCAATAATCCCCATATAGAATTATAATTATATGCATATTCTCATTAGAAATGTGTTTAATACATTGCTATGTATATTTTTAAACAATATTCCACCAATAATCTCCATGTAGAAAAATAATTATATGCATTTTCTCATCAGAAATTTGTTTAATATGTTGCTATGTAAATTTATGAACAATATTCCACCAATAATCCCCATGTAGAAAAATTATTATATGCATATTCTCATCAGAAATGGGTTTAATATGTTGCTATGTATATTTATAAGCAATATTCCACCAATAATCCCCATGTAGAAAAATAATTATATGCATATTCTCATCAGAAATGGGTTTAATATGCTGCTATGTATATTTATAAACAATATTCCACCAATAATCTCCATGTAGAAAAATAATTACATGCATCTTTATATCATAAATGGGTTAAATATGTTGCTATGTATATTTATAAGCAATATTCCACCAATAATCCCCATGTAGAATTATAATTATATGCATATTCTCTTTAGAAATGGGTTTAATATGTTGCTATGTATATTTATAAACAATATTCCACCAATAATCCACATGTAGAAATATAATTATATGCATATTCTCATTGGAAATGGGTTTAATATGTTGCTATGTATATTTTTAAACAATATTCCACCAATAATCCCCATGTAGAAAAATAATTATATGCATATTCTCATCAGAAATGGGTTTAATATGTTGCTATGTATATTTATAAACAATATTCCACCAATAATCCCCATGTAGAAAAATAATTACATGCATATTCATATCATAAATGGGTTTAATATGTTGCTATGTATATTTATAAACAATATTCCACCAATAATCTCCATGTAGAAAAATAATTATATGCATTTTCTCATCAGAAATGGGTTTAATATGTTGCTATGTAAATTTATGAACAATATTCCACCAATAATCCCCATGTAGAAAAATTATTATATGCATATTCTCATCAGAAATGGGTTTAATATGTTGCTATGTATATTTTTAAGCAATAATCCCCATGTAGAAAAATAATTATATGCATATTCTCATCAGAAATGGGTTTAATATGCTGCTATGTATATTTATAAACAATATTCCACCAATAATCTCCATGTAGAAAAATAATTACATGCATCTTTATATCATAAATGGGTTAAATATGTTGCTATGTATATTTATAAGCAATATTCCACCAATAATCCCCATGTAGAATTATAATTATATGCATATTCTCATTAGAAATGGGTTTAATATGTTGCTATGTATATTTTTAAACAATTTTCCACCAATAATCCCCATGTAGAAAAATAATTATATGCGTATTCTCTTTAGAAATGGGTTTAATATGTTGCTATGTATATTTATAAACAATATTCCACCAATAATCCACATGTAGAAATATAATTATATGCATATTCTCATTGGAAATGGGTTTAATATGTTGCTATGTATATTTTTAAACAATATTCCACCAATAATCCCCATGTAGAAAAATAATTATATGCATATTCTCATCAGAAATGGGTTTAATATGTTGCTATGTATATTTATAAACAATATTCCACCAATAATCCCCATGTAGAAAAATAATTACATGCATATTCATATCATAAATGGGTTTAATATGTTGCTATGTATATTTATAAACAATATTCCACCAATAATCTCCATGTAGAAAAATAATTATATGCATTTTCTCATCAGAAATGGGTTTAATATGTTGCTATGTAAATTTATGAACAATATTCCACCAATAATCCCCATGTAGAAAAATTATTATATGCATATTCTCATCAGAAATGGGTTTAATATGTTGCTATGTATATTTTTAAGCAATAATCCCCATGTAGAAAAATAATTATATGCATATTCTCATCAGAAATGGGTTTAATATGCTGCTATGTATATTTATAAACAATATTCCACCAATAATCTCCATGTAGAAAAATAATTACATGCATCTTTATATCATAAATGGGTTAAATATGTTGCTATGTATATTTATAAGCAATATTCCACCAATAATCCCCATGTAGAATTATAATTATATGCATATTCTCATTAGAAATGGGTTTAATATGTTGCTATGTATATTTTTAAACAATTTTCCACCAATAATCCCCATGTAGAAAAATAATTATATGCGTATTCTCTTTAGAAATGGGTTTAATATGTTGCTATGTATATTTATAAACAATATTCCACCAATAATCCACATGTAGAAATATAATTATATACATATTCTCATTGGAAATGGGTTTAATATGTTGCTATGTATATTTTTAAACAATATTCCACCAATAATCCCCATGTAGAAAAATAATTACATGCATATTCATATCATAAATGGGTTTAATATGTTGCTATGTATATTTATAAACAACATTCCACCAATAATCCCCATATAGAATTATAATTATATGCATATTCTCATTAGAAATGTGTTTAATACATTGCTATGTATATTTTTAAACAATATTCCACCAATAATCTCCATGTAGAAAAATAATTATATGCATTTTCTCATCAGAAATTTGTTTAATATGTTGCTATGTAAATTTATGAACAATATTCCACCAATAATCCCCATGTAGAAAAATTATTATATGCATATTCTCATCAGAAATGGGTTTAATATGTTGCTATGTATATTTATAAGCAATATTCCACCAATAATCCCCATGTAGAAAAATAATTATATGCATATTCTCATCAGAAATGGGTTTAATATGCTGCTATGTATATTTATAAACAATATTCCACCAATAATCTCCATGTAGAAAAATAATTACATGCATCTTTATATCATAAATGGGTTAAATATGTTGCTATGTATATTTATAAGCAATATTCCACCAATAATCCCCATGTAGAATTATAATTATATGCATATTCTCATTAGAAATGGGTTTAATATGTTGCTATGTATATTTTTAAACAATATTCCACCAATAATCCCCATGTAGAAAAATAATTATATGCGTATTCTCTTTAGAAATGGGTTTAATATGTTGCTATGTATATTTATAAACAATATTCCACCAATAATCCACATGTAGAAATATAATTATATGCATATTCTCATTGGAAATGGGTTTAATATGTTGCTATGTATATTTTTAAACAATATTCCACCAATAATCCCCATGTAGAAAAATAATTATATGCATATTCTCATCAGAAATGGGTTTAATATGTTGCTATGTATATTTATAAACAATATTCCACCAATAATCCCCATGTAGAAAAATAATTACATGCATATTCATATCATAAATGGGTTTAATATGTTGCTATGTATATTTATAAACAATATTCCACCAATAATCTCCATGTAGAAAAATAATTATATGCATTTTCTCATCAGAAATGGGTTTAATATGTTGCTATGTAAATTTATGAACAATATTCCACCAATAATCCCCATGTAGAAAAATTATTATATGCATATTCTCATCAGAAATGGGTTTAATATGTTGCTATGTATATTTTTAAGCAATAATCCCCATGTAGAAAAATAATTATATGCATATTCTCATCAGAAATGGGTTTAATATGCTGCTATGTATATTTATAAACAATATTCCACCAATAATCTCCATGTAGAAAAATAATTACATGCATCTTTATATCATAAATGGGTTAAATATGTTGCTATGTATATTTATAAGCAATATTCCACCAATAATCCCCATGTAGAATTATAATTATATGCATATTCTCATTAGAAATGGGTTTAATATGTTGCTATGTATATTTTTAAACAATATTCCACCAATAATCCCCATGTAGAAAAATAATTATATGCGTATTCTCTTTAGAAATGGGTTTAATATGTTGCTATGTATATTTATAAACAATATTCCACCAATAATCCACATGTAGAAATATAATTATATGCATATTCTCATTGGAAATGGGTTTAATATGTTGCTATGTATATTTTTAAACAATATTCCACCAATAATCCCCATGTAGAAAAATAATTATATGCATATTCTCATCAGAAATGGGTTTAATATGTTGCTATGTATATTTATAAACAATATTCCACCAATAATCCCCATGTAGAAAAATAATTACATGCATATTCATATCATAAATGGGTTTAATATGTTGCTATGTATATTTATAAACAATATTCCACCAATAATCTCCATGTAGAAAAATAATTATATGCATTTTCTCATCAGAAATGGGTTTAATATGTTGCTATGTAAATTTATGAACAATATTCCACCAATAATCCCCATGTAGAAAAATTATTATATGCATATTCTCATCAGAAATGGGTTTAATATGTTGCTATGTATATTTTTAAGCAATATTCCACCAATAATCCCCATGTAGAAAAATAATTATATGCATTTTCTCATTAGAAATGGGTTTAATATGTTGCTATGTATATTTTTAAACAATATTCCACCAATAATCCCCATGTAGAAAAATAATTATATGCATTTTCTCATCAGAAATGGGTTTAATATGTTGCTATGTATATTTATAAACAATATTCCAACAATAATCCACATGTAGAAATATAATTATATGCATATTCTCATTAGAAATGGGTTTAATATGTTGCTATGTATATTTTTAAACAATATTCCAGCAATAATCCCCATGTAGAAAAATAATTATATGCATTTTCTCATCAGAAATGGGTTTAATATGTTGCTATGTATATTTATAAACAATATTCCACCAATAATCCACATGTAGAAATATAATTATATGCATATTCTCATTAGAAATGGGTTTAATATGTTGCTATGTATATTTTTAAACAATATTCCACCAATAATCCCCATGTAGAAAAATAACTACATGCATCTTCATATCATAAATGGGTTAAATATGTTGCTATCTATATTTATAAGCAATATTCCACCAATAATCCCCATGTAGAATCATAATTATATGCATATTCTCATTAGAAATGGGTTTAATATGTTGCTATGTATATTTTTAAACAATATTCCACCAATAATCCCCATGTAGAAAAATAATTATATGCATATTCTCTTTAGAAATGGGTTTAATATGTTGCTATGTATATTTATAAACAATATTCCACCAATAATCCACATGTAGAAATATAATTATATGCATATTCTCATCAGAAATGGGTTTAATATGTTGCTATGTATATTTTTAAACAATATTCCACCAATAATCCCCATGTAGAAAAATAATTATATGCATTTTCTCATTAGAAATGGGTTTAATATGTTGCTATGTATATTTTTAAACAATATTCCACCAATAATCCCCATGTAGAAAAATAATTATATGCATTTTCTCATCAGAAATGGGTTTAATATGTTGCTATGTATATTTATAAACAATATTCCAACAATAATCCACATGTAGAAATATAATTATATGCATATTCTCATTAGAAATGGGTTTAATATGTTGCTATGTATATTTTTAAACAATATTCCAGCAATAATCCCCATGTAGAAAAATAATTATATGCATTTTCTCATCAGAAATGGGTTTAATATGTTGCTATGTATATTTATAAACAATATTCCAGCAATAATCCACATGTAGAAATATAATTATATGCATATTCTCATTAGAAATGGGTTTAATATGTTGCTATGTATATTTTTAAACAATATTCCACCAATAATCCCCATGTAGAAAAATAACTACATGCATCTTCATATCATAAATGGGTTAAATATGTTGCTATCTATATTTATAAGCAATATTCCACCAATAATCCCCATGTAGAATCATAATTATATGCATATTCTCATTAGAAATGGGTTTAATATGTTGCTATGTATATTTTTAAACAATATTCCATCAATAATCCCCATGTAGAAAAATAATTATATGCATATTCTCTTTAGAAATGGGTTTAATATGTTGCTATGTATATTTATAAACAATATTCCACCAATAATCCACATGTAGAAATATAATTATATGCATATTCTCATCAGAAATGGGTTTAATATGTTGCTATGTATATTTTTAAACAATATTCCACCAATAATCCCCATGTAGAAAAATAATTATATGCATTTTTTCATCAGAAATGGGTTTAATATGTTGCTATGTATATTTTTAAACAATATTCCACCAATAATCCCCATGTAGAAAAATAATTATATGCATTTTCTCATCAGAAATGGGTTTAATATGTTGCTATGTATATTTATAAACAATATTCCAACAATAATCCACATGTAGAAATATAATTATATGCATATTCTCATTAGAAATGGGTTTAATATGTTGCTATGTATATTTTTAAACAATATTCCACCAATAATCCACATGTAGAAAAATAATTATATACATATTTATATCAGAAATAGGTTTAATATATTCTTATGTATGTCTAACTAAAATATTCCACCCATAATCCCTATGTAGAAAAAGTATATGCATATTATTATTGTTAATTAAATATGTTCATTGTCGGGTGTTAACATGATATTCCTCCAATAATCCCCATGAGCAATAATAATTCTACCCATATTCCCATCAAAAACAGGTCAAATGTAATTTTTATATTACTTCTGTATCCTGTTGTACAGCTGCATTTATATCAGCAAGTGAAGAGTTAAACATTAGCAACTGCTTCTTGCAACATTGTATCAAGCACTGCAGTAAAGAATAACATATTTTGAGAAACAACAGAGTCATTACCATATATATGTGTATATGGTACACTACATTTAGTGAGAGTTCTCAGTATTGCAGCCAATAATCCAATCATCCCATCATCCCAATATGCAGTTTAGTATGTCCCCCTCCCCATGAGCAATAATAATTCTACCCATATTCCCATCAAAAACAGGTCAAATGTAATTTTTTTATTACTTCTGTATCCTGTTGTACAGCTGCATATATATCAGCAACTGTTTTACAGCTACATATATATCAGCAAGTGAAGAGTTAAACATTAGCAACTGCTTCTTGCAACATTGTATCAAGCACTGCAGTAAAGAATAACATATTTTGAGAAACAACAGAGTCATTACCATATATATGTGTATATGGTACACTGACATTTAGTGAGAGTTCTCAGTATTGCAGCCAATAATCCAATCATCCCATCATCCCAATATGCAGTTTAGTACGTCCCCCCCTTTATTCTTTTTTAATTCTGTTTTATTGTTTTTTTAATTCTATTCTATTATTTGAATTTCTATTGTTTTCTATTCGAAGTCAAATTTATTCTATTCGAAAATTGAATTTCAGAAGATGGTTATATTCTTTCTATTCTATTCTATTTTATTGTTTTTTTTCTATTCTATTCTAATCTATTCTTTTCTATTTTATTTAAGTTTGAATTTATTCTATTTGAATTTTGGGAAATGGTTATAATTCAATCTATTTTATTTTATTCTGTTGTTTTTTTAATTATATTCTATTGTTTTTTTAAATCTATTCTTTTATTTTCTATTCTATTCTCTTGCATTCTATTCTATTCGAATTTGACTTTTTTTATTCGAATTTCCGAATAAGGTTATATATTTTTTTATTCTATTCCATTCTATTGCTTTTTCTATTCTTTTCTACTATTTTCTATTCTATTCTAATATGTTATATTCTTTTTTTCTCTATTCTATTCTTTTATATTCTATTCTTTTCTATTCAAATTTAAAGTTCACATTTCAGAAGATGGTTATATTCTTTCTATTTTATTCTATTCTTTGTTTTTATTCTATTCTATTCCTTTATTTTCTATTCTATTTTATTCTGATCTTTTATTTTCTATTCTATTTTTTCTGCTTTAACCTAATATATCCTATTCTTTTATTTTCTATTATATTCTTTTCTATTCCATTCCTTTATTTTCTATTCTATTCTCTTCAGAAATTAAAATTCAAATTAGATTCGAAAACTATTCGCATCCGATTTTTGTCCGAAATTTTGTTTTGTTATTTCGGATTCATTTAAACTCGTTACTATTGTAATTTGGAAATTCTCATACCGTAACATGTATACCTGAGATCACAGCATCCCTGTCATTGAGTTACTAAGCAAGCTAAGTAACTAAAAAAGGGTATTAGTTGAGGGATCATTGCCCAAGTGAACGGCTTATTTGTAATTAGAGGTGAGACTGCTCAGAAAGTAGATGAGACCTTGGAAAACCAGACAGAACTTGGGGATGATCTGGGCAAGACCACCTGAAAGGTGAGCATATCAAGCATGGGCCATGGGTAAGTATAAAGACATTTCATAAAAGATTCTTTGGGAGACAATGGAGAAGATGTAAAAAGACACGGTTGTCTGTGGTGAGATGTATGTTACACAGAGCCAGGCAAAAAATGTGTGAGCTGAAGTTGCCAAAATCCTGTTTATTTTGTGTTTAATCATTTTATTTTAGGCCAAGTTTATTTTGCTATTACAGCTATACACTATTCACTTGCCCTTTTTTTTCTTATATATATCTGGCACCAGAACTAAATATCGGGATAATTAAGGTTAAATGATCTCCGCATTCAGCACTAGACATTTTCCAACCAACCAAGTGATGTTCCCACACCTGAAAACAGCAAGGGTCTTTTTCTGTTAATATGCAGGCTGATTTCTGCACAATGGATGGAATTGTTCACATTATGTGATGATTTGATACCATACATGTGTATTTTACATATATATTGTAGTTCAGGTTCAGGCTTACCATGTAGGACTATTTTAGTCCCAGCATGCCAAGGGACTGTGACGGCATAAGGGGGCGGGGTCACCGCCTATATAAGTCAGAGCGGAACGCCCAGAGTGCATTCCAGCCAGAGAGATCGTCGTGTCAACATCAGAAGAAGGGAAGAAGGGAAGAAGGCAGAAGGCAGAAGACCGGGCTCCTCTGCTATAAAAAAGAGCGGCAGAAGAGCAGAAGATAGCGGAGGAGCCCGGCAGAAGACCCGGAGAGTGCAGAGAAGAACCGGAGAGACCCCCGAAGAGAAGAGGGAAGAAGGCAGCAGACCAGGCTCCTCCGCTATAGCAAAAGAGCGGCAAAAGAGCAGAAGATAGCGGAGGAGCCCGGCAGAAGACCCGGAGAGCGCGGAGAAGAACCGGAGAGATCCCTGAAGTCGGAAGAGGACCCCAAAGCCGGAAGAAGACCGCCGGAGCTGTCTAATAAATTACTTTAAAAATCTGTGTAGTTTTTTTTTTTATTGACACTTTTTCCCTAGGTGAATGGGTAGGGGTACCATGTACCCCATACTCATTCACATAGGGTGGGGGGCCGGGATCTGGGGGCCCCCTTATTAAAGGGGGCTCCCGGATTCTGATAAGCCCCCCGCCCGCAGATCCCGACAACCAACGGCCAGGGTTGTCGGGAAGAGGCCCTTGTCCTCATCAACATGGAGACAAGGTGCTTTATGGGGAGGGGGGCCGCAGGCCCCCCCTCCCCCAAAGCACCCACCCCCCATGTTGAGGGCATGCGGCCTGGTACGGCTCAGGAGGGGGGGCGCTCGCCCGTCCCCACCCCCTTTCCTGACCGACCGGGCTGCGTGCTCAGATAAGGGTCTGGTATGGATTTTGGGGGGGACCCCACGTCGTTTTTTCGGCGTAGGGGTTCCTCTTAAAATCCATACCAGACCGAAGGGCCTGGTATGCCCCTGGGGGGGAACCCACGCCATTTTTTTATTTAAAATTTGCCGTGGAGTTCCCCCTCAAGAGTCATACCAAACAGTGTGAGTCGGCACCCTGTCGGGTTGCCATGGAAATGGCAAACCACAGCCAAACGCGACCGCAGCTAATCGCACTGTGCAAATGCAGCTGATCGCAGTGCCTGGAGTCTTGAACTCCACAGGAAAAAAAACATGCTTTTAACTGCGGCAGAATAGCTGTCCGTGTGAAAGGTGCCTAAAGAGAGCGAGAGGTGGTACAAAAGGTAATAGCTCCGGGGATAATCTGATAGAGGTGACTCGGGTACAGTTCTTAGATGAAGGTGGAGTAGGCTTCCCTGAATAAGTGAGTTTTAAGGGGTCGCCTAAAGGCAGACAGGGTAGGGGCTGACCAGACATACTGGGACAGGGAGTTCCAGAGGATGGAACTAGATAGAGCCTGAGGAACATAGGAAATAAATATATCTTTATAACAAGAGATAGAATGTAACAATTTAATGGTTATCAATGTTTCCATTCACTTGCTAATTCCCACAATTGTTTTCTAGAACTGTTACATTGTACCACTTGATACAAATACATATTTCCCATGCTCCTCAGCTCCATCTAGTGGCTATAATGCAGTATTTTATTACTGCAAATAATAAAAGAACATTCATTCAGAAGAGAAAATAGCCTAAACGACATTTGTGTGTTTAATAAATTAATGTACATGCAGATTCACCAAACTAATGGCTAGGCAAATTTTTATAAATAGACTCCTAGTTGATTTGACAAGTGTCTTGTTTTGTTTCTTTTTGTTGCACTTTTTTTTATATCAGTTCCGGATAAGGAGGTACCACCCCCTCCCTTTCTTTCTGACCTCTATGCCCCTAGCTAGTTCCTAGATAAGCAATTGAGCTGCAAGTTTGAAAATGACTTGCTAAGCTAGCACTAGACTTGCCAGGCTTCACAAGTTTGTTGTATAATTGCAGCAAGTCCGCATTACATGACTCCAGATCAACTTTGATTGCAAACATTCTGCAAGCTCCTGCAAGTTCTGGTTCAGTTATGTTGTGTAATAGTCATCCCACCAACGAAGAGCCTTGCCCAAGGGCAAGGCTCTTCGTTCCCTACATTGCTTTTATAATAATTTTTTATAATAATTTTTTATGTGATCACTTTTTATACCATAGTATATTGGTTGGTTCCAATAAACGCACCTTTTTGATCTGCACCATCGGAGCATTCTATTTTTTTCCCCATGCCTTTTGATTCCATGAGGGATCTGAACGTTCCCACTAGATGTGCTGTTTCCTTGTTCTGGTGGACATGATCACAGCTGTTCCAGTCTAGAGGAGATACCTTTGGAGATCTGGGACCCCTATTACTATCTGGGAGAACCATCCATCTGGATTCTTAAGCTTATTTGATTCGGTGTTGTTGGCATTCGAATCCACCTGCTCCGGTAAGAGTGTTTATACCTTCTTTACTTCAAGAGTTATTATTAGACGAATCGTATGTCGGAGGATTTCCTCAGTTCCATTAGATTTGTCATCCATCTCACTGTTTGGACTCCATCACCTTTTTATGTTTTTTCACATATACAATGAACTGGATCATACCTTTTCATCACTGAACTTTGTTAGTTCACACATATGTGTTTTATATACATATTTTGTTTTAGCGCTGCATTTTTCACATTACCTTATTCGAATTTTAGTCACATTCTAGTGTAGCTGCTTGCCATTCTATTTTATTTTATTGGGTTAGCGCAGTTATACCATTTACACTTGATCTTTTTAGTTGTCTGTAAGGGGGGCATTCTTTCCAGTGACCATGAATGTAAAGAACATTTTTATCACTGACTATCAATGTAAGGAGCATTCTTCACATTGACCACCACTGTAAGGGCCATTCTTCCCACTGACCACCACTGTAAGGGACGTTCTTCCCACTGACCACCACTGTAAGGGACATTTTTCCCACTAACCACCACTGTAAGCGACATTCTTCCCACTGACCACCACTGTAAGGGACATTCTTCCCAATGACCACCACTGTAAGGGACATTCTTCCTACTGACAACCAATGGAAGGGACATTCTTCCCACTGACCACCACTGTAAGGGACATTCCTCCCACTGACCACCACTGTAAGGGACATTCTTCCCACTGACCACCACTATAAGGGACATTCTTCCTACTGACAACCAATGGAAGGGACATTCTTCCCACCGACCACCACTGTAAGGGACATTCCTCCCAATGACCACCACTGTAAGGGACATTCTTCCTACTAACCATTAATGGAAGGGACATTCTTCCCACTGACCACCACTGTACTGGAATTTCTTCATACTGACCCCCGATGAATACATTTTAGTGGGTGTTCCCTGAGTACTGAAAATTATTTCACGGCTTCCTCTGTGTTAAAAAGGTTGAAAAAGGCTATTCTACATACATAAACCATTTTTGTAATTACAATCCCCAAGTTAAAATCTTTGCACCAACTTTAATCCTACAGAATTCAGTGTTAGGATTAATTACTCCTGATACTGATGACAAACCAGATACAGAACTCTAAACACCAGAGTTTATATTTTCAAGTTTACTTGTCTTAGCTTAAACATGGAATGTAGGACATAATTAAACGGCAAAGGCTTATCCATTATGAAACTCTCTGAGACATTCTCGGTCTAAGCTCTTAATCACAAAGGAATTTTGTCATGGGGACAGAAAACCACAGAAGTCTCTAGAGGAGGAAACAAAGAGCCTAAGTGCGTAAATGTGGAGACAGATACCGGTAAAACATAATCATACAGGTATGTAATGTGTATTGCCAACTGTACATCTATCCCTACAGGATGTGTGGAAGTAGGCATACCTGTAATAGGCGTTTTTTTTGCCTTAAAGGTAATTAAGGCATACACAGCATTATTAAAGGCCTTCACAATATTGTCTTAAGATAATGGTACAGTGTTTTACTTTTGCTTTTTATTATTTTGTTTTTTTTTTCTTTGTAGTTATTGGACTCAAAGAAGAACTAAAGAATCAAAAACTGTCTGTTATGGTTCTAATTTATCCAGGTCATAATAAAACTAATAGTAATTAGTCACATCCAACTGGACTTGTTCTGTACTTGCATGCAATGGACATCACCACACGTATGTGTATTACCTTTAGTATGAATGCTATAACTATTTTTCTCTTTCTTTCTCATTTATAGAAATAATATTGATGTTCGCTCTATAATAATTTACAATAAGCTCCTGAACAAGCGGAAGTCTATCTGCGAAACATGTCAAGCACCTGATACACAATTAATATATGGAAATCAAATATTCCGCGCTTAGGATCGGTGTCACCAAGGAACTGCAGCCCCCCAGGCAAACCGGAAACACCAAAGTGAAATCCACGTGATACAATGTTCTAAAATAGGGGAATGGCGCTGTTCTCAAACTATAAAACCAAAAACCAACAAACCAAAATAACACCAAGAAAAATGAATGATGAATAATAATGTGTGTATGTGGACAAAAAAAATTTTTTGAAGTGTGCACCGAAGTCCACAGCAAGTGCAATATTCTACATAAACCCCTACAAGCTATTCCACAACATACACAGCATAGGGTGTGGGTGTGCAGATCACCGGCATTAGTGAAAAAATAAAAATAAAAATAAAAAAGCGTGCATGTTGCAAATGTGAATAAAAAATACCATAAAAAATGTGTACATCAACATTTAAAAATCCCACTCATGTGCCCAGTACCATGAAAAATGCATGTGAATGAACCAGATATAAATAAACATTAATACCCCCTCTGACATGAATCGTGAGTACGAGGTGGGTATGTATTAGAAAAAAGATCAAAGAGAATTAATTGGTGATAATAAATAATGAGGTCAAAAAAAACCACCACATAAAAAATACAATGTAAGTGTATGTGCTGCAAACAATATCGTCCAATGAAAATTGTCCAATGAGTGGCGGAAATTCCTCTCCACAGATGGTAAGTGTATTCAACAAATGTGTAATCCCCAACTAATATACAATGGTGATGTGTCCATGTCAAACAGGTCCCCTCTTGTGCCCTCACTCACCAGAGAGCCCAACCCCTGCAGGGGTAAAGGGCATAGATAGATCCTGTGGCCGAAATCCTGGACGCCCGGAATCCCCCTCTCAGGTTCAGTGAGCTCCTTCCCTCTGGGTCCACAGTGTTCTTTAAGTAAGCATCCACCGGACTATTTCCTCCGCATAGTCCACCAGGCTTGCATGAAGATCCCAGGCAGATGAGGGAGGAAGAGATCTAGGAAGTGCTCAGGTTTCCTCTTGGATCGCACGCCTGCAACATGTAAACTTTCAGAACTTCACTGTTGCAAAAATAGTCCGGTGGATGCTTATATATTATATTAAGGTTCGTGCGGTAAAACCAAGGAAGCTTAGACTTCTGTAGTGTATCAATGTTTTACTAAACAGGAAAAGCTGCACATACAACTGTAGGATATAGCAGAGTTAATTAACACAAACAACAATGGGGATCTAATGACTCTTAGAACCCATACTAGAGACTTATTTACAATACACATTTTAGCAGACAACAGACAGACAGGTGCTGGAATTTACATCAGCATCTCCTAACAGTATCTGTCCCAGCATTATGAATCAGCCACTATTCCAATATGGCAAATCCAGGGTCCCCAGAATCTGTGTGTCCTGGGGGACCAGGACCCGAATCCACAGTAATACCACCTCAAGGGTCCCCAGGCATACAGCTCACAAAGAGCACCGTTCCCCCAAATGCAAGGGCCCCCGATCGACGGCAAGAGGCTAGCATACAGTCCCCTCCAAAAGTCTCTCTCCCGGCTAGGTCTGTCACATTTCTCCCCTTTCGGCAGGAGACTAACACAGGAGGAGACCCCAGACGGGTTGACTCCGAAGTTAGTCAGTAGTTCCAGTCCTCTAATGCCTGTACCCACACAGTACCCCAAACAAATTGTTCCAAACAAAGCATTACTCACCCAGCCAACCTCTGCCTCTCTCAGAGAACATATCTGCCGCTGGGGAGAGGCCTGGACTGGCCCTTCTCCCTGGAGTCCTTTCTGCCGATGGAGAGAAGACAGGGTGTCTGGGCTCACACCGTCATGCTGTTGGGGATCTGGGCCGACTGCCCAGCATCCCTGGGGTATACAGGTGGAGACTGAAGTCCCATCCACCTTCACAGGACATCCATCCTCTGTTAGTTGAGGGCAGAGTCCAGCAGTACTCGGCCCTGTTGCCAGCCCTTCTGGTGGAAACCCCACACCATCTGCTCCGGCTAACTGCTGGGGAGGGACGACAAACACCTCCTCTCCCTTCTCCCCCTGTATCCTGATCTGCTGCTGGGAAGTGACCACCTCCTTCTCACCCTGAGCCTCCGGAACCGCCGCAGGTGTAGGGCAGAGATCTTGGACCCTCTGTCCGGTTGCCAGCGCTTCAGCTGGGGAAGTTCCTTGTAACTTCACAGATACTTCTGTTGGTGCTGGGCAGAGCATAGTGAAGTTTGGCCCTAATAACAGCTCCTCTTCTGCTGGAGGCTCACCAGGTTGTTCTTCCTCAGCAGAAAAGTCTATCAAATCCCCTGTCTCTGCAACTGGTGTCTGGGGATAAAGGTTCACCATCTCCTGTCCCCGGAACCCAGAAGATGCTATCAGTGCTGGGCAGAGCACAGTGAAGTTTGGCCCTAATAAAAGCTCTTCTTCTGCTGGAGGCTCACCAGGTTGTTCTTCCTCAGCAGAAAAGTCTATCAAATCCCCTGTCTCTGCAACTGGTGTCTGGGGATAAAGGTTCACCATCTCCTCTCCGTGGAACCCAGAAGATGCTATCAGTGCTGGGCAGAGGTTAGCAGAGCTCTGCCCTGTTGTCAGCACTTCAGGTTTGGGAACGACAATCTTCATCTTTTCCACTGCCGATTCTCTGGCATTCTGCTGGACAGGCACATTCCTCCATCCAAGATCATCCAATGCAGAAACAGGTTCATCAAGGTCAGTCAGCACTTGCTGCATCCGTCATAAGACCTCCCCCTCCATAGCTGCGGGTGCAGGTTGGCAAAGCACACCGTTACTCTGCCACATTGTCAACTCTTCAGCCAGGATTTCAGAGTTGTCAACTGGTATTTCATGATAGTCCCAGGCAAAGGGAGCACCACCCTGCTGCTGAGCAGAGTCTAACAGCTGTTTGTAGGCGATCTCCAACTCCCATTCCTGAACGGCCAGAAACTCCAAATCTTCCAGTGCCCAGTGCACTTCTGAGACATTCAGTCTCTGCTCTCTGTGCTCCATTATTTCCTCCAAACGCCACTCCCAATCACTTCCAAAGTCAGGGTCCCTGGACAGCCTCCAGTATAACAATCCCAGGCCATCTTAGTCAAAGCCTTCCGTGGGGCTGTCATCCGCTGTCCATGGGTACACTTGGGCTACATACCACTGGAGGGCTCTGTAGCTCTCGTCCAACCACATTTCTGCCCGGATCAGCCTGCTTAACTCGGCTGTCCACTCCTGGTTCGGCTGTTCCCCCAAAAACAGCATTCGCACTTCATACTGCGACCAGTACCTCACATGGATGGAGGGGAGAACTTTTCCCTGGTGTCGCTGCTCACGGGCTAGCGCTTCCTTCCAGAGTTCACAGCGGATAGAATCAAACCATCCTAGCAGGACCTGCTCTGATACTGGTCCTCTGTGCTGTATCTCCTTCTCTTGCAACCTCCATCTGAATTCCTCATCCATGGTGGCTGGTATCTCTCCTCTCCTGCTATCCTGCTACCTTGGATCCAGGTGATGGTTTGGATGTGTTCACGGCAAGGAAGCACGATCCCACCATTCCCTCCACGGCTCTCAAGTAAGGCTCTCCTGCAGGCTGGTTTGGAGTGTCCCAGTAACTGGAGAGCAAATCCCACAGCTGCCAACCAATGTAACGAGCCCCTTGCTCGCTCAGTTCCACTCTCCCGACACTCCTCTGCTGCTATAGAATCAGACTGCAGATCGCAACATCTGATTTTCGGTCATCCAATGTTCCGGGATTAGAACTACAGCTATGTGCCGTTCTAACCCAGTTGTGATAGCTCAGAACAAACACCAGGCAGGCTGTATGTAAGTTCAAACAGGAATCTCTTTTATTGCAAAATACAGGCTTTTATAAACTAAAAGTGGAGGTGCAGACCTCCTGCTCATATTACTCTAACAATACAGCTGTAACCTAATTAACCTAATTAACCTAATTAACATGAGCTAATTAACTAATCCCTTTAGACAGCCTAGATGACTCAGACATGACCGTTAGGCCAGACTGGCCGTCTTGTAGTTCAGAAAATCCAATTAACATTATCACAATCAACATAGACATTTCTTCACACAATAGCAGAGTTAATTAACACAAACAACAATGGGGATCTAATGACTCTTAGATCCCATACTAGAGACTTATTTACAATACACATTTTAGCAGACAACAGACAGACAGGTGCTGGAATTTACATCAGCATCTCCTAACAGTATCTGTCCCAGCATTATGAATCAGCCACTATTCCAATATGGCAAATCCAGGGTCCCCAGAGTCTGTGTGTCCTGGGGGACCAGGACCCGAATCCACAGTAATACCACCTCAAGGGTCCCCAGGCATACAGCTCACAAAGAGCACCGTTCCCCCAAATGCAAGGGCCCCCGATCGATCGGCAAGAGGCTAGCATACAGTCCCCTCCAAAAGTCTCTCTCCCGGCTAGGTCTGTCACACTTACAAAATATACCTACAAATATAAGCATGTAAAATATGTATGCATTAGGTAAACCAAACAGTTTCTCGATTTAGGGGTCATGATGTAATGTCCTTCATGGTCCCTTGCTCTGTCTGACTTAAAATTCCTCCAAAGTTATCCAGCTTCTGGTACTCATGTGTTACCCAATCGTCCTTCCAAACATGACTCTTTTCCGAACACATGTTTCTTTTAAAAACTCCCCAAGCCCCTCCCATCAACTTCCTGCCTACCCAGTGCCATCTTAAGAGCATTATAGGCCCCCAAGCAATGCAGTGCACTGGGGCCCTGTCTACACAATTACGCACGAGAATAAAAATCCAAATCATCAATAAGGCTATATTTATTGGTACTTCCAACAAAATCAGTGTTTAAACATTAACACAACGTTTGGACAATATAACACAAGCTTGAAAAGCAAGAAATTGAAAAACAAGAAATTACAGATTGAAATGGGACAGTACAAAAGCACTAATTATGTGTAAGCGGAAGATATTTGTAGGGGGGCACATGGGGGGGCACAGAGTAAAATTGGGGGGGTCGTGGCCCCACGCTGGTGACTCCATTGTGGGGCCCCCGGGCAACTGCCCAGCGTGCCCATGCGAAAAGATGGCCCTGTGCCTACCAACTTCCTCTGCTCAGCTCCAAAACCTATACAACTGGTTTATTTACACATCAAAGAAGGGTAAGAGCCTCTGTAAACATATGCTCTTAAATAATATATCTAACTCCATATTATTGCAATAAAGTCACTATACAAATGACCATAGCAACACATACCACCTCTTGACTTTATAGAATAATATAGGAAACTTCAACATCTCTTAAAGCCTTTTGTCCAGGAAAGGGTGAAATAAACTGACCCCCGTATCTTCTGGGCGGTCAGACTTTTGTTTTGTTGTCCCTGGAAGGCTGCAACATTACTTTTGAGCAGGGTTAACAGTGTCTTTGGCAGTTTGTGTAAAGAAAGTCCCAGATGAAAGTCTCTTGTCCTCTTGGTCATAAGGAAATGCTCAGATGAAAGTCCACTCCAATTCAGCCATCATCAGGAAATCATCCACATCTTCCTCAGGCTCTCTTCTGGTCTGCCTCCTCCCATCTACCATGGTCATCTGCTCTGCATGCTCCACCTCTCAATGCTCAGTACCTGAAAAGAGTAATGCCCCGTACATACAGTCGGATTTTGTTCGGACATTCCGACAACAAAATCCTAGGATTTTTCCGACGGATGTTGGCTCAAACTTGTCTTGCATACACACGGTCAGTTGTTGGAAAATCCGATCGTTCTGAACGCGGTGACGTAAAACACGTATGTCGGGACTATAAACGGGGCAGTGGCCAATAGCTTTCATCTCTTTATTTATTCTGAGCATGCGTGGCACTTTGTCTGTCGGATTTGTGTACACATGATCGGAATTTCCGACAACAGATTTTGTTGTCGGAAAATTTTATATCCTGCTCTCAAACTTTGTGTGTCGGAAAATCCGATGGAAAATTTGTGATGGAGCCTACACACGGTCGGAATTTCCGACAACAAGGTCCTATCACACATTTTCCGTCGGAAAATCCGACCTTGTGTACGGGGCATTAGAGACAAAGCAGATTATATGTTGCTTCCAACTGTGCCAAAAACATAGCTCACTGCTCACATTTCTCTATCTGCCCATTTCTAACCGCAAAACTATTGTAGGTTGCCCACTGAAACACTTTCACGGAAAGGCATTGACTTCCAACGTAACAAATAAACTTGCATGTCTTTCCATGCTGTCCTTTAAAGAACACAGCCCTGCTGTTGTCCAGTCTTCACAGCATGGCACATTTTTGCAAAATGCCCCATTTTATGGCAACAGAAACACTTAATGTGACTGAATCTACCATTCCCAACCACTTGCTTCCACTTCTTAAGCAATTCTGGTGTAGGAATCCCATCTATTTCCTCTCTAGGGACCCCTACCTTAAGTAAATCAATCCACATGTGTCTCCTGGAGATCATAGGCCTTGCCTTCCTTATATCTGAATCAACTTGGTCATTTGAGCTGATCAAATCCTCTGCTTCCCGCTTATGGGAAGTAACAGTGGCACATGTCCTACTTCTGCTTACAGGCTTCGGGCCTTTGTCCTTTGTTAGGGCATCATTAGACTTGTTTATGAGGTCTGCACACCGCTCATTCAAATCTTCAGCTCTGGGAACACACTTCCAAGCCACTGCAGGTTTACCTTTGATTACCCTCCGTTCTAAATCTTTTGCCTTGCTTGCAGCTTCTTCCAAACACTTGGATGCTACTGCAAGCTGTTCCTTCAGTAAATCTCTTTCTAATTCTGCCCTTTCCCTCTTTTCAGATTCAATATGTAGAGCATGCAGGAAGTGCAAACCAAACACAGCAACTGCCCGCATCTTTCCCTTACTGAACCCAAAACTTTTGAGACTAAAATCTGAGGAAAGATGAGAGACTCCATCCCAAGTTCTGTTCAAAGGAGAAGCATATCCAGCCAGCTCCTTTACAACAGACATCCACTGACTATTTCTGGCCCAGATATGAAGGGTTCACGCCTTTAAGTCCTCCACCAGAAACCTTTGCAGCCTTACTCTTCCTGAACAATGTATGGAGCATTTTTCCCCCAGCACAAGCAACAAAACACAACACAGAAAACAGGTCTGCTTCAGTTGAGATTTTAGAACAAATCCTGGCACGAGCCCCCAAATGTTTTGCTTCCGTCTATCTAACAAGGTTACTTTGTGGTATAAGCAAGGAAGCTGAGACCTCTGCGGTGTATAAATGTGCTTTTACTATACAAAGATGCTGTACATACAAAACTATTAAAATATTAGGAATACAATACAAGACTGACAGATATCTATAACAAGCAAAATGCCTAGCAAATAAAGAGCCTATGGTCTGTAACAGTAGAAATACACTTAAAAGTTACTTAAATCCAGTTACCGTGTTCGTGATCTCCAGTGAGAGGACTCAGTTGGTAGTTATTGGAGAATCAGGCAAAAGCATCTTTTTTCTTCAATGGCTGGTTACAGATGAGTCTTTTGATGTTAAAGCATGATGAGCCCTCCTAGCTTATGCCTGAAACCCCCTTTTATGTGTCAGGCTGTTTACCATAATTACCAAACAACAGAAAACATACCTGTGTACTGTAGCTGTAGAGACAATGGACTGCTGAAACTGTCAACAGTTCCCATTGTTTAGGACAGCCTATGTATTCATTACATAGTTACATAGTAGGTGAGGTTGAAAAAAGACACAAGTCCATCAAGTCCAACCTATGTGTGATTATGTGTCAGTATTACATTGTATATCCCTGTATGTTGCGGTCATTCAGGTGCTTATCTAATAGTTTCTTGAAGCTATCAATGCTCCCCGCTGAGACCACCGCCTGTGGAAGGGAATTCCACATCCTTGCCGCTCTTACAGTAAAGAACTGTAAAGAACCCTCTACGTAGTTTAAGGCTAAACCTCTTTTCTTCTAATTTTAATGAGTGGCCACGAGTCTTGTTAAACTCTCTTCTGCAAAAAAGTTTTATTCCTATTGTGGGGTCACCAGTACGGTATTTGTATATTGAAATCATATCCCCTCTCAAGGGTCTCTTCTCTAGAGAGAATAAGTTCAGTGCACGCAACCTTTCCTCATAACTAAGATCCTCCAGACCGTTTATTAGCTTTGTTGCCCTTCTTTGTACCCGCTCCATTTCCAGTACATCCTTCCTGAGGACTGGTGCCCAGAACTGGACAGCATACTCTAGTGCGGCCGGACCAGAGTCTTGTAGAGTGGGAGAATTATCGTTTTATCTCTGGAGTTGATCCCCTTTTTAATGCCTGCCAATATTCAGTTTTCTTTGTTAGCAGCAGCCATTGCTGAGCCTATCATCTACTAGGACCCCCAGGTCCTTTTCCATCCTAGATTCCCCCAGAGGTTCTCCCCCCAGTGTATAGTTTGCATTCATATTTTTGCCACCCAAATGCATTATTTTACATTTTTATACATTGAACCTCATTTGCCATGTAGTTGCCCACCCCATTAATTTGTTCAGATTTTTTTGTGAGGTTTCCACATCCTGCGGAGAAGTTATTGCCCTGCTTAGCTTAGTATCGTCTTCAAATACAGAGATTGAACTGCTTATCCCATCCTCCAGGTCGTTTATGAACAATTTAAATAGGTTTGGTCCCAGCACAGAACCCTGGGGGACCCCACTACCCACCCCTGACCATTCCGAGTACTCCCAATTTATCAACACCCTCTGAACTCACCCTTGTAGCCAGTTTTCAATCCATGTACTCACCCTATGGTCCATGCCAACGGACCTTATTTTGTACAGTAAACGTTTATGGGGAACTGTGTCAAATGCTTTTGCAAAATCCAGATACACCACATCTACGGGCCTTCCTTTATCCAGCTGGCAACTCACCTCCTCATAGAAGGTTAGTAGATTGGTTTGGCAAGAACGATTCTTCATAAATCCATGCTGATTACTGCTAATGATACCGTTCTCATTACTAACTGGTCTGTAATTCCCAGGGATGTATTTTGGACCCTTTTTAAATATTGGTGCTACATTGGCTTTTCTCCAATCAGCTGGTACCATTCCAGTCAGTAGACTTTCTGTAAAAATTAGGAACAACGGTCTGGCAATCACTTGACTGAGTTCCCTAAGTACCCTCGGATGCAAGCCATCTGGTCCCGGTGATTTATTAATGTTAAGTTTCTCAAGTCTAATTTTAATTCTGTCCTCTGTTAACCATGGAGGTGCTTCCTGTGATGTGTCATGAGGATAAACACTGCAGTTTTGGTTACTGAAGCCCCCTGATTCCCTCGTGAAGACTGAGGAGAAGAATACATTCAATACCAAAACATAACATTATGTCACGTACCTGGTAGGAGTCTGAAATGACGAGGTCAGCCTCTCTTGTATCTCCAATCCAAGCCCCACTGGAGATGGACCAGATGATGGCAAGGATCAGGAGGAACACGAGTGCCTGTGAATGCTGCGTGCAGAACTTGCCGGAAGTGTTGCAGACTGGGAAGTGCAGGCAGGGTTTCTGGTGAAGAGCTGGAACCAGCAAAGCTGAGAGGATGGACGGCCAGCACAGGTACTCGGAAACAGCGTTGAGCCAAACAGGAGACAGGAGCGAGGTCATCAGGTAAGCCTGGTTCAGTAACGGGCGGGCAGCGAGGTACCAAGGTATAAACAGGAGCAAGGTCAAACAGGAAGCCAGGATCAGGAACTGGTAATCAGAGTAATCAGAGTCCAGAAACAGGGTCAGGAAGGCCAGGGTTTCAGCAACAGGAAGTCAAGTCAAACAAACAGGGTTTCAGAATCTCAGGACACAGCTGAAGATCAAGCAGCACCTGTCAGAAATCAGAGCAACCCTTAAATAGGCTGTCAGGTGCCAATTGTGGTCAGATGTGTGTTCCTGCGCGTGCACGCAGTGTGACGCGCACGCACATTGGTGCGCAAGGAAATCTGCCAATGCCCGTGAATGCGCGCATGCGCACGTGTGCGTGCCGGGTGCATCCTGACAGTTCTCTTACATTGCCCCCCCCCTTAAGGGCAGCCTCTGGGTGCCCTTCAAGTGTCTTTTCTCTGGGTGGAGTTGAAAAAAGGCTTGCACTAGTTTGGGAGCATGCACATCTGAAGCTGGTTCCCAGGAATTTTCTTCCGACCCATAGCCTTTCCTTTTAATGAGGAACTGTGTTTGGTTATGCCTTCTTCTACAGTCCAACACGGCTTCCACCTCAAATTCCTCATTCCCTTCGATGAGCAGCGAAGGAGGAATTTCAGAAACCCGATCTGGAAATGGATTTGGTACAGCTGGTTTCAACAAAGAGACATGGAATACAGGGTGGATCTTTAGATTCTTGGGTAACACCAACTCGAATGCTACTGCATTGATTTTCCTCTTGACTGGGAAGGGTCCCAAAAATTTGGGGCCAAGTTTTCTTGAAGGACTGCTCAGTTTCAAGTTTGTTGTGGAAATTCAGACCTTGTGTCCAGGTTTAAGGTTCAGATTACCTCTCTTCTTCTTGTCGAAGAACTTTTTATTGCTTGCTTGAGTCTTGGAGATTGTATCTTGCAGTAATTGGTTATTAGTACTGAGGAAGTTTAATCTGTTTTGTATAGAAGGTACAGATGATTCAATGGCCAGCTCAGGTAAGAAAGAGGGGTGGTACCCATAATTGGCAAAAAAGGGTGATTGCTTGGTTGCAGAGTGGATGGAATTATTGTATGAAAATTCTGCCAGTGGGAGAAGTGATAGCCAGTCATCTTGTGCAAAAGAGGAAAAACACCGTAAGTACTGCTTGAGGGTTTGATTGGTTCTTTCAGTTTGTCCATTAGTTTGTGGATGGTAGGCTGTGGAGAGGCGGAGTTCAATGTTCAGTGCTTGGCATAATGCCCTCCAAAATCTAGACGTAAACTGCACCCCACGATCAGAGATGATGCTATCAGGGACACCATGTAATGTTACAATCTCCTTGATGAAAGCTGAGGCGTTCTCTGTGGCCGAAGGAGTTCCTTGTAAGGGTACAAAATGGGCCATCTTGGTTAGGCGATCCACCACAACAAACATGGTGGTGAAGTCTTCAGATGGGGGAGTTCCACGATGAAATCCATGGAGATCATGCTCCATGGTTTCTCAGGTACAGGGAGTGGCTCAAGTAGGCCCCAAGTTTTGGCTCTGTCTGTCTTATTCCGAAGGCATGTCACACAAGAGTTAACATATCTTTTGCAGTCTTGCATCAAGTCTGGCCACCAGAATGTATGAGAGATCAGATCGGCCATTTTGCGAATTCCAAAGTGGCCCGCTAATGGGTAGTCATGACATCGCCTCAGGACAGCAACTCTGAATTGCTCAGGGATAAAGATTTGCTCCTTATGAAAGTACAGACCATCCCTCAATTGAAGAGCCAGATCTTTGGAAGGTGGTTGTTTACCACATCTGCTTTTATCTGAGACGTCAAATCCGCCTGAAGAAGCAAAACATTTTTGGCTGGTAGAATAGTATCAGGTTCTGAGGATACCACTGGGTCGCTGAACATGCGGGACAAGGCATCCGGTTTACCATTCTTTGAGCCAGGACGATAAGTTCTATGGAACATAAAACGAGAGAAGAAAAGTGCCCACCTTGCCTGTCGGGGTCTTAGTCGTCTAGCCGTCCTCAAGTATTCGAGATTTTTATGGTCCGTGAAGATGAAGATGGGGTGAGCTGCTCCTTCCAGGAGGTAGCGCCATTCTTCAAGTGCAGCCTTGTTAGCCAGCAATTCTCGGTCTCCAACATCATAGTTCCTTTCAGAAGGATTTAATTTCTTAGATAAAAAGGCCACAGGATGGAGCAAAGATTTGGGACCTTGGCGTTGAGACAAAATAGCGCCCAGTGCATTCTCAGAGGCATCCACCTCCAAAACGTAGGCTAAGGATGGATCAGGATGTTTTAAGATAGGAGCTGACGTGAATAAAGTTTTTAACTGTTCAAAAGCTGTTTGAGCTTCAGGGGTCCATCAGAAAGGAACATGCTGCTTTGTTAACTGAGTGATGGGAGTGATGATGCCAGAAAAGTTCTTGATAAATTTTCTGTAAAAGTTGGCGAATCCCACAAATCTCTGAACAGCTTTCCTGTCGACAGGGGCAGGCCATTCCAGGACGGAAGTGACTTTCTGTGGGTCCATGGAGATACCGTCAGAAGAGATGACAAGTCCCAGGATATGTATGGTTGGTTTTTCAAAGTCACATTTCTCAGCCTTTGCGTAAGGGCGGTGTTCCATCAGCCGACCCAGTACTTTCTTTACATGAGTCCTATGGGATTCTAGAGTTTCAGAGAATATAAGGATGTCATCCAGATACATGATGACGAATAAATCAAGGAAGTCCCGAAAAACGTCATTAACCAGATGTTGGAATGTGGCAGGGGCGTTGCAGAGTCCGAATGGCATGACTTGATATTTAAAATGACCGAAGCATGTTCGGAAGGCCGTCTTCCATTCATCTCCCTCCCTGATTCTGACAAGATTATAAGCACCTCTCAGATCCAATTTGGAGAACACTCGTGCCCCATGCAGCCTTTGAAAAAGTTCAGGGATCAGAGGCAGAGGGTACCGGTTTTTAACAGTGACCCTGTTAAGGTCACGATAGTCCACACAGGGCCTTAAGGGTATGGTCTTTCTTTTCAACGAAAAAAATACCGGCCCCTGCTGGTGAAGTGGAGGGCCAGATGAACTGTTTTTCAAGGCTTTCATCGATATAAATCCGCAGGGCTTCTAGTTCAGGCTCAGAGAGAGGATAAATTCGGCCAAATGGGATCTCAGCCCCTGGTAAAAGTTCAATAGGACAATCATATGTTCTATGGGGAGGAAGAGTGTCCGCTCCTTTCTTGTTAAATACATCCAGATACTCGTGGTAGGCAGCAGGGACCAGATTAGAGGTTTCATGGTCAGGGAAGATACCCAGGAGGGGTGTGGTATTGAAAGTCTTTTCAGGTAGGCAGTGAATTTGGCAGTAGTCAGAGGAGAAGGAGATGTCTCCGGTAAGCCAGTTAATGTGAGGATTATGTGCCTTCAACCATGGAATGCCAAGGATGACCGGGAACATGGGAGAAGCTATGATATCCAAACGGAGGAATTCATGGTGTCCGGAAGAAGTACGGCAGGAAATAGGTAAAGTCTCTTGGGTAACTGGGCCTGATTTAATGCCGGAACCGTCAGCCAGATGAACATGGAATTCCTGCTTCTTGGCACATACAGGCAGCTGGTGGAGAGAAACAAATGCAGAGTCCATAAAACAACTACAGGCCCCAGAGTCTATGATTGCAAGTACAGGAGGAACAGTCTTTTCAGAAAACTGGAGCACAATGGAAAGAGAGACATGAGACTGGTACCTCCCTGAGAGATGCATCATGTGAGGCTGACGGGAGAAAGACCTGCAGGTCTTTGCCGGGCAAGTCTGTATAAAGTGACCCGCCTCCCCGCAATAGAGACACAGATTGTCCTGTAATCGATGAAGGCGTTCATCAGGAGAAAGGGGTGGTCTTCGAAAACTTCTATGAGGAGTCTTATGCAGTTCCCTCCTTCTGGGGGATGCAACGGATGAGGATGCAGGAATGTCAGACCTTGAAGCCACAGAAAGGGTTCCTTTGGACCTTTCGGATTGCCTTTCACGTAATCACCGATCGATCTGAATGGTTAGATCGATCAGGTTTTCCAGGGATGCTGGAACTCCCACTCTGACAAGCTCATCCTTTAAGGTGTCAGACAGTCCTAGTCGAAACTGGTGGCGAAGTGCGGAATGATTCCATTGGGTATCTGCACTCCATACACAGAAGTCAGTTACATATTCCTCAGCAGGCCTTGGACCTTGCTGTAATTTGCCAAGCATGAATTCGGCAGTCTGCCGGTAGAAGGGATCTGCATAAAGCTGAGCCATGGCTGAGAAGAAAGAACCGTAGTTGTCAGGACAGGGTCATGTTGTTCCCGGATATGATGAGCCCAGGAAAGTGGTTCATCCAATAGTAACGTAATGATAAACCCCACCTTGATGTTTTCAGACGTGAAGGTCCGGGGTAACAGGGAGAAATATAGGAATTCCGGAATGTGCGGAACTTCTTGCGATTAGGGTTGCCACATCATCCCTTTAATCCAGGACACATATGAATTACACAGGTTCTGAGGATGATTTAATGCAGATAAGGCACCAAGTGAGTTTAATTACCACCTTAATGAGCCACAGAACCTGTGTAATTAATATGTGTCCTGTATTAAAGGGATGATGTGGCAACCCTACTTGCGATTTCCAGAGAATCGCTCAGGCATAGGCACCCTGGGTTCAGGAGCGGAAGCAACCTCATGGAACAAGCCGGCTCAGTTTGGGTATATGAATCAGAGACCAAAAGCGGAGCACAGGCCAATGCGATATTGTCATCGTGGGGAAATCGCTCTTCCATGCGACTCAGATTTTCTTGTAACTTCTGCACAATATTGGATAGCACAGAAATAGATCTGTAAATGTCCTCTGGTGGAGAGGCCTCCCTTTCAGACTCCATTTGTTGCTGCTTGATACTGTCACGTACCTGGTAGGAGTCTGAAATGATGAGGTCAGCCTCTCTTGTATCTCCAATCCAAGCCCCACTGGAGATGGAACAGATGGTGGCAAGGATCAGGAGGAACACGAGTGCCTGTGAATGCTGCGAGCAGAACTTGCCGGAAGTGTTGCAGACTGGGAAGTGCAAGCAGGGTTTCTGGTGAAGAGCTGGAAGGATCAGGAACCGGTAATCAGAGTAATCAGTGTCCAGAAACAGGGTCAGGAAGGCCAGGGTTTCAGCAACAGGAAGTCAAGTCAAACAAACAGGGTTTCAGAATCTCAGGACACAGCTGAAGATCAAGCAGCACCTGTCAGAAATCAGAGCAACCCTTAAATAGGCTGTCAGGCGCCAATTGTGGCCAGATATGTGTTCCTGCACGTGCACGCAGTGCGACGCGCACCTGCATTGGTGCGCAAGGAAATCTGCCGATGCCCGTGAATGCGCGCATCGTGACAGTTCTCTTACACATTAGTTCAGCCTCAAACAAACTCAAACATAACCTGGTTTCTGTTTCTGTGAAAACTGATTGAGAAAAATAATGAATTTTATATATATATATATATATATATATATATATATATCTATACACACACAGTGGGGACGGAAAGTATTCAGACCCCTTTAAATTTTTCACTCTTTGTTATATTGCAGCCATTTGCTAAAATCGTTTAGGTTCATTTTTTTCCTCATTATTGTACACACAGCACCCCATAGTGACAGAAAAACACAGAATTGTTGCCATTTTTGCAGATTTATTAAAAAAGAAAAACTGAAATATCACATGGTCCTAAGTATTCAGACCCTTTGCTCAGTATTTAGTATAAGCACCCTTTTGATCTAATACAGCCATGAGTCTTTTTGGGAAAGATGCAACAAGTTTTTCACACCTGGATTTGGGGATCCTCTGCCATTCCTCCTTGCAGATCCTCTCCAGTTCTGTCAGGTTGGATGGTAAACGTTGGTGGACAGCCATTTTTAGGTCTCTCCAGAGATGCTCAATTGGGTTTAAGTCAGGGCTCTAGCTGGGCCATTCAAGAACAGTCACAGAGTTCTTGTGAAGCCACTCCTTCGTTATTTTAGCTGTGTGCTTAGGGTCATTGTCTTGTTGGAAGGTAAACCTTCTGCCCAGTCTGAGGTCCTGAGCACTCTGGAGAAGGTTTTCTTCCAGGATATCCCTGTATTGGCTGCATTCATCTTTCCCTCGATTGCAACCAGTCGTCCTGTCCCTGCAGCTGAAAAACACCCCCGCAGCTGATGCCACCACCATGCTTCACTGTTGGGACTGTATTGGACAGGTGATGAGCAGTGCCTGGTTTTCTCCAGACATACCGCTTAGAAATAAGGCCAAAAAGTTCTATCTTGGTCTCATCAGACCAAAGAATCTTATTTCTCACCATCTTGGAGTCCTTCCGGTGTTTTTTTTTTAGCAAACTCCATGTGGGCTTTTTCATGTATCTTGCACTAAGGAGAGGCTTCCATCGGGCCACTCCACCATAAAGCCCCGACTGGTGGAGGGCTGCAGTGATGGTTGACTTTCTACAACTTTCTCCCATCTCCCGACTGCATCTCTGGAGCTCAGCCACAGTGATCTTTGGGTTCTTCTTTACCTCTCTCACCAAGGCTCTTCTCCCCTGATAGTTCAGTTTGGCCGGACGGCCAGCTCTAGGAAGGGTTCTGGTCATCCCAAACATCTTCCATTTAAGGATTATGGAGGCCACTGTGCTCTTAGGAACTGTAAGTGCAGCAGAAAATTTTTTGTAACCTTGGTCAGATCTGTGCCTTGCCACAATTCTGTCTCTGAGCTCTTCAGGCAGTTCCTTTGACCTCACGATTCTCATTTGCTCTGACATGCACTGTGAGCTGTAAGGTCTTATATAGACAGGTGTGTGGCTTTCCTAATCAAGTCTAATCAGTATAATTAAACACAGCTGAGCTCAAATGAAGGTGTAGAACCATTTCAAGGATGATCAGAAGAAATGGACAGCACCTGAGTTAAATATATGAGTGTCACAGCAAAGGGTCTGAATACTTAGGATCATGTGATATTTCAGTTTTTTTCTTTTTTAATAAATCTGCAAAAATGTCAACAATTCTGTGTTTTTTTGTCAATATAGGGTGCTGTGTGTACATTAATGAGGAAAAAATGAACTTAAATTATTTTAGCAAAAGGCTGAAATACAACAAAGAGTGAAAAATTTAAGGGGGTCTGAATACTTTCCGTCCCCACTGTATATACTCATATCAAACGCAACACATATACTGCATCCTGCCTAAAACACCAGTAAGCATATTTTGTCCTCTAGCTCATCCCGGGCTATGACTTACCCCCTGAATGATACAAGCAATTGGCACCGGCTATTTGTCCACACCAATGGATGGTCTAACTGACACAGACAAAGCCACCTGCTAAAAAAAGGAAATTCCATGCATCCTAGTCTACCAATGTATTATCAGCTTCTCATCTACATTACCCATTCATCTATTAATGAGGTGAAATGTCTACAAACAGTACTTGCATTATTTATTAATATTCTCTATCACTTCAAATGACACGTACAAGAAGGTCTTTAACCACTTCAGCCCCGGAAGGATTTGCCCCCTTAATGACCAGGCCATTTTTTGCGATACGGCACTGCGTCGCTTTAACTGACAATTGCGTGGTCGTGCGACGATGTACCCAAACAAAATTGACGTCCTTTTTTTCCCACAAATAGAGCTTTCTTTTGGTGGTATTTGATCACCTCTGCATTTTTTATTTTTTGCGCTATAAACGAAAGAAGAATGACAATTTTGAAAAAAACACAATATCTTTTACTTCTTTTACTTTTTGCTATAATAAATATCCCACATTTTTTTTTCTAAAACACTAATTTTTTCCTCAATTTAGGCCAATGTGTCTTCTTCTACATATTTTTGGTAAAAAAAAATCTCAATAAGCATATATTGATTGGTTTGCGCAAAAGTTATAGCATCTACAAAATAGGGGATAGATTTATGGCATTTTTATTATTATTATTTTTTTTACTAGTAATGGCAGTGATCTGCGATTTTTATCAGGACTGCAATATTGCGGCGGACAAATTGGACACTTTTGACACATTTTTAGGACCATTGACAATTATACAGGGATCAGTGCTATAAAAATGCACTGATGACTGTATAAATGTCACTGGCAGGGAAGGGGATAACACTAGGGGGTGATTAAGGGGTTAACTGTGTTCCCTCACTCTGTCATGAGCAATCACGTGTGCCCGGTGGTCATCGCTGCGGGCGCGCATGCTCCTAGTGGCAAAAAGGCGAATCGACGTAAGGTAACATTGTTTCGCCCAGCAACGCCATTCTGCCACAGTAAAACTGCAGTGGCTGGTCGGCAACCAGTTAACTGGCAATTGCGCGGACGTGCGACTCTGTACCCAAAGAAAATTGAAGTGTTTTTTTTCCCACAAATAGAGCTTTCTTTTGGTGGTATTTGACCTCTTGCGGTTTTTATTTTTTGAGATATAAACAAACAAAGAGCAACAATTTTGAAAAAAAACAAACTTTTTTTTAACTTTTTGCTATAATACATATTAAAAAAATATATATAAAAAAAACAAATTTATTCATCGGTTTAGACCGATATATATTCTTCTACATATTTTTGGTAAAAAAAAATCCCCATAGGCATATATTGATTGGTTTGCACAAAAGTTATAGTGTCTACAAAATTGGGGATAGATTTATGGCATTTTTATTATTTTTACTAGTAATAGTGGGACTACGACATTGCGTCAGACAGATCGGACACTTTTGACACTTTTTTGGGACCACTGACATTTATACAGCGATCAGTGCTATAAATAGCCACTGATTACTGTGTAAATGTCACTAGCAGGAAAGGGGTTAACACTAGCGGGCGATCAAGGGGTTAAATGTATTCCCTTAGCGTGTTCTAACTGTAGGGGGGATGGGCTACCAGGGACATGACAGAGATCACTGTTCCCGATCACTGGGAACAGTAGATCTCTGACATGTCCCCTGTCAAAACGGGGAATTGCTTTATTTACAAAGGCAGTTCCCCGTCCTGCCTCTGTAATAGGTGGTCGTGGGTCGCTCGACCCGCAGGCATGCTCACGCAGGCCGCTGTACAGCTACGCATGAGAGCCGACCCGCCGTCGTATAACAGCGGTGTCTGGTCGGCAAGCGGTTAAGGTGAATATCATGAAAAAAAAAAGCTTGCATTGTTGACCTGTTTAACATGCAATACATTTGGAGTGAAAGTGGAACCCTTTATTGGCTAGATGTCTAGTTTTTTTCCCCCATCCACACATATGAGGTGGATGGAGGAATCATCCCCACTGCGCCATTGTATTCTGACAGCAGAACAGCTCTCAGAATATGCTGATCAGCAGCTGCAACCGTTAATTGACAAAGGTTTTTCAACAGGAGGCGATCATTAGATCTTCTGTTGAGCAGGAACAACCATAGATGGACCAATTTCCTCCAGTTCCTGCTGATCTGATCCATCTATGGGCAGCTTTAGGCTATAGACATTGGGACCAATTTAGAAGTGTTATTGTTAGATGTTTGGAACATTCTACCTGCCAAGTTCCTTCAAAAACCGTGTACCTAGAAGAATTGATGATGGTTTGAAGCCAAAGGGTGGTCAATATTGATTGACTATTTTTAAAAGCATTCTTACTTTGTAGCATCATTTTTTTTGCACAGTACTGTATGTATGTGTGTGGAGGAATTAACAGCACTGCCACTGGCCACCAATGCTGGGGGAGGGGGTGGGGTGGGGGGTCAACTAACACTGTTAGGCTGGATTCACACCTATGCAGTTTTAGTGCTTTTTGCATTTTGCAGATTTGCACTACAGTCCAACATGGTTTCCTATGAAACACGTTCTGTAGTCCAAACCTGCAAAATGCAAAAAGCACTAAGGCTCCATTCACACTAGCGCGTTTTTTGATGCATTTTGCATTTTGCAGAAATGCATGGGAATTTTTTAACATGGGTTCCTATGGAACATGTTCACATCAATGCTTTTTTGTATCTCTGCGTTTTTGGAAAGGGTCGGGGACTTTTTTTCATGCAAAAAGCAGCGTTTTGCATGTAATGGATTTCAATGGACAAGCATCAAAAACGCAAGTGCACCGTTTTTGCAGCGTTTTTGCAGCGTTTTTGGTGCGTTTTTGGTGCGTTTTTGCCGTTTTTATTTTTTTTTTTTTTTGTAATTTTTTTTTAAGACTGTAAAAAAAAATGAAAAAAAAAAAAAAAAACGCAAAACGCAAATCGCGGCAAAAACGCGGCAAAAACGCTACAAAAACGCTGCTCAAAAACGTGCCAAGCATGAAAAAAAAACCTCCAAAAACGCTCAAAAGCAACATGCATAGGTGTGAATCGAGCCTTACTGTGCAGCAGTGCTGGGGCAGGAGTGTTTTAAATAAAACTACCACTGACCTTCAATGCAGGAACGGGTTAATGGGGGTAGGCGTGAAAGTGGGGCGAAGGGATGAAATAGCACTGTCACTGGCTACTAATGTCGGGGTTATTAAATATTGTTAAAATGTTCATCATCTTCAGTCCCTCCAGTGATGGTTAGTGTGTATACATTTCCAGTTCTGGAACCACTGAACCTGTCTGGGAACGCAAATGGACGACCACTTGTACCATATCCACTTAAGGACCGAGCCTCTTTCTGAGATTTGTTGTTTACAAGTTAAAAAAAAAATTTTAGCTAGAAAATTACTTAGAACCCCGAAACATTATACTTTTTTTTTCTAACACCCTATAGAATAAAATATCGGTCGTTGCAATACTTTCCTTCACACCGTATTTGCGCAGCGATCTTACAAGCGCACTTTTTTTGGAAAAAATACACTTTTTTAAATTCAAAAATAAGTTAACAGTAAAGTTAGCCCAATTTTTTTTCATATTATGAAAGATAATGTTACGCCGAGTAAATTGATACCCAACATGTCACGCTTCAAAATTGCGCCCGCTCAAGGAATGGCGGCAAACTTTTACCCTTAAAAATCTCCATAGGTGACGTTTAAAAAATTCTACAGGTTGCATGTTTTCAGTTACAGAGGAGGTATCTCACATGTGTGGTTTGAACACCGTTTTCATATGCAAGCGCTACTCACATATGCATTCACTTCTGCACGCGAGCTCGGCGGGGCGGGGCATGTTTATAAGAAAAAAAATTTTCTTATTTATTTTACCTTTTATTTTCTATTTTTACACTGTTCTTTTTTTTTTTTTAAAATGGTGTCACTTTTATTCCTATCACAAGGAAAGTAAACATCTCTTGTAATAAAAAAAAAGTATGACAGGACCTCTTAAATATGAGATCTGAGGTCAAAAAGACCTCAGATCTCATATTTACATTAAAATGCAATAAAAAATAAAAATAAACAAATTTTGTCATTTGGGAAAAAATGTCCCCTTAAGAGCTATGGGCGGAAGTGACGTTTTGACGTCGCTTCTGCCCTGCAATGGTATGGAGATGTGTGGGGGCCATCTTCCCCTCACTTGTCTCCATACCTGATCGCCTCCGCCGCTGCCGACAGCTCCGGTAAGCGGCAGAGGGCACCAGAGAGTGGCGGGTGCCCTCTCCTGCCGCCAATAAAAATGATCTTGCGGTGAATCTGCCGCAGAGACCACAATTATCGGAAACCGGACCGCCCGCTGAAGAAGAGGACACCGGGGTTATGGCAGCTAGCTGCTGCCATAACAAAGATATCCCTCTTCCAACAGCCGACGTATAACGGCGTGCGGCGGTCTGGAAGTGGATATATAAGAAGCTTTGGAGGTTGTTGGGGCTTCTGTTAGTACCAGGCTAGGTAGCCCCCTACACCAGTACTGGGTGTACATGTGATGGTGATTGTCTGTCCCGGGGACACAGAGATAGAATACAGAGTCTGAGTCATCACAATTTGTCCACAGAATCCTTAGGATAGGAAGAGACATATTAATTGTTGATCAATGTGCGGTGGATTTTTTTTTTTTTGACCGATTGTATTTTAATTTAAAATTTTTAATTATCTTTTTTTTTTTTTTTTAAAGACACAAATTTTCATGCGTAATAAAGTGGGGAGAAGGAGAAGGTAGACTGGTGCAGTTTTGCTTCTTCACCCTGGGCATTGGACGACCTTGTCCTGGAACAGAATGCAACTATTTTTCTTGAATGGTATTGGTTATTGTAAATTATTAGAATAATTATGTCATTTTTGATTTATAGACTAGGAGATGAGAAGTCCAGCCCGGCAAATGTACCACCTTATTGAGGACAAGGGTCCTTTTGAACTGTCCAACTACTTTTGATCAAAGGCTTAAGGAAAAGACACTGTGAGAAGTCAAAAATGTGTTTTAACCCAAAGTGAGATCTTTCCAATAATATCCATGATGTGATCATGAACAGCATCTTTTGGCCCTCATCCAGTCTATTTATACACAGTTTTGATTCTAAAAATGAACTGAATGTAATTTTCCCTGCAACTGCCTTTCCTGGACACCAAAGCAAATGGCAGATCAATAAAAGTAATTTTCTGAGGGTGCAATTAATCCAGAAGACAGCTATTTGCTACAAAGGCCATCAAGTACCAGGCTCACAAACAGAACATATCCACAAATTATAACGCTAGCCCTGCTTCGCCCTAGCACGCACAGTGTAATAACAACTGCTAGATTGAGCGTTTCTCACTGTCCATTTAATGGAATGGCAGTAAAGCATCCATTGTTCTTTTAGAGGTAGTAGAATACAGAGAACGGTATCAGTTGGATGCTGCTGCTATAGTGATTCCCAGCCCTCCGAAACAAACTGAACATCCTACAACATAATCTCTGCCTGTACTGGTGAGAGACAATTATGAATATACAGTTTGTTAAATTGCTAAAGAAGATTACCAGCAAGCTGGCTGCCAGTAAAGGTGACCGTAATCCCATACGGTCCAGATGGGCTTAAGCTTTGGGACCCTTAAAGGGAACCCACCATGAGAGAAACAAGGAATCTTTTTAAAATCATATCTACCTGGCTCTATGCTAAGTATTTCAGGCTGAATTTCCTGATTTGTATATTTGTATCAGGTCAATGACTAAGAAAGTACTACAGCAAGAGGGTTGGCATAACAGCTAGACAACGAGTATTTTCAGAAAGAAGTAGCAATGACAACCCCAAAATTTTCTTGAGATTAATGTATTTTAATTAACATCTCCAAGCTCCTAGTAAAATCAACTGTTATGCCGCGTACACACAGTCGGACTTTTCGTCTACAAAAGTCCGACAGCCTGTCCGATAGACTTTCGATGGACTTTTGGCGGACTTGCGACAGACTTTCTTACAAACGGACTTGCCTACATACGATCACACAAAAGTCCAACGGATTTGTACGTGATGACGTACACCGGACTAAAATAAGGAAGTTGATAGCCAGTAGCCAATAGCTGCCCTAGCGTGGGTTTTTGTCCGTCGGACTAGCACACAGACGAGCGGATTTCTGGGTCCGGCGTAGTTACGACGTAAAGATTTGAAGCATGTTTCAAATCTAAAGTCCGTCAGATTTGAGGCTGGAAAAGTCCGCTGAAAGTCTGCTGAAAGTCCGGGAAGCCCACACACGATCGGATTGTCAGCCAGCTTTATAGGGCGTACACACGGTCGGACTTTGTTCGGACATTCCGAAAACAAAATCCTAGGATTTTTTCGATGTTGGCTCAAACTTGTCTTGCATACACATGGTCACACAAAGTTGTCGGAAAATCCGATCGTTCTAAACGCGGTGACGTAAAACACGTACGTCGGGACTATAAACGGGGCAGTGGCCAATAGCTTTCATCTCTTTATTTATTCTGAGCATGCATGGCACTTTTTCCGTCGGATTTGTGTACACACGATCGGAATTTCCGACAACGGATTTTGTTGTCGGAAAATTTTATCTCCTGCTCTCCAACTTTGTGTGTCGGAAAATCCGATGAAAAATGTCCGATGGAGCCCACACACGGCCGGAATTTCCAACAACACGCTCCGATCGGACATTTTCCATCGGAAAATCCGACCGTGTGTACGGGGCATTAGTCCGTCGGCGTCCGTCTGACTTTTGTAGACGAAAAGTCCGACCGTGTGTACGCAGCATTAAACTGCTAAAGCCTCTCAGAAACACTGCAGCTGGCCAAACTTAGCAAGTCAACTTACTTCATTCTAAATTTGATTCAATAAGCTGGAGGCAACAAGCTTTTAATGGGTGGATTTGCAGCCTCTCGTCATATGATTTTGTTCCATGTGACTTCCTACTTTGGGAACTACAGAGCACAGTATCTGGAACCAGGGAACACTTTTCTACATTATAACAGGCCCTGAATAAAGGCCATTCAGAAAATAAGAACAATGGCAATTTAAGGGATTGGAAGCATTTAGATGGTAGGCTGTTTCTCTAGAATGAGTAGAATGTAATTGTAGCCCTAAGGAAACATTGAGTTGAATAGGCCCCATAGTCTTCTTTTTGTTAATCTGGTCTACAGCTGCCCCAAAGCACCCCTTGAGCCACCAGCAGTGACTGAATGACCGCCATCCATGCTGTCAATCTTTGTTTGCAGGTTTTATTGGCTCAGTGTCCATGAGAAAGTGGGGTAGGGTTTACAGTATATCCAATCAGTGAAAAAAATCCCCCTGCTCAAATGGAAATAACTTCTATACCTCTCACAGACCAAGGGTGTGCCTTTATGCTGACACCAGCAATTCTTTTAGGAGTGCCTTTATGTTGAGACCAATAGATGGTGAAAGCTTTCTGAAGGTGCTCCCCTTTTAGCCACCTTCCTATCTTCTGGGCCCTAACATAGGCCCATTTCCCATTCTTTGGGAAAGGATTCTGAAGCTGATGAGGCCTCCCCAAGCAGCAGGCCTAAAAAGCACAAAAAAGGGCTCTTTACAGTGCACTTCCTCACCAAGCATATCCTAAAAAAGAAGAGACCCTTCTAAAACAGTTTGCCGAATATTAAATAAAGAGCTTGCTCCCGAGCCCACATCATTGGCAATAAACCACCCAGTCATTGGTCAGGGTTATTCATAACCCATAATGTTGTTTCTTCTTACTGTCTGCTGAGGAACACTCACTAACAGTCAGAAGCAAATAATCACCTAGGCTTAGGGGAAACCTGATGAATGCAGAAAACAATAACAAAGAGAGCTCAGGCCCACTGAATATAGAATAGTTATTGTTTTTAGTCCACCTGAAACCCGGACACATTACTCCTCGGATTGGACGTGCTGACGTCATTGCGTGTGTGCTTCCGAGCGAACGGGCGTTCGCAAGCCGGACGGCTATTTGTTGCTGTTTTTATCCGCTGATATTGTAAGTGTGTTTTCTCTATTTTTATTAAATGTGACCATCTGATTTACACTATGGAGAGCCCTCTGTTCCATTTTCTGGGTGACCTTTGAATACTATTCGTCAACCTTTCCACGATCGGGCCAATCCGGCCGTTGGCTGTTTACTTCCATTCAACTGACCATTTTGAAGTTGTTGTCCTCGAATTTCTTGGATAAAGGGCCCAGGTTGGGTTTAAAGCCGCAAGCTCAATCAGCTTGCCCTCTGGAAAGCACGCAATTTATTGACTGGTGCACTACTGGTGGTTGAGGATCACGTATCACCTTCAAGTTTTTTATTGATTGATTGGACGTTTCAGTGTTATTGGTTTTATCACAATCATTTTTGTCACATTGGGATAGAGTTCTATGCCTAATTTATTATGTTGATATTTTTTATTTTTTAGCATTTAATATTCTTTGCTCACTATATATTATTCGGTGCAGCTATTTTTTCTTTGCATCAGTGTATATGTGCCGATTACTGGCTCTCCTTTCCTCATGCTGTGACAGCACGTGAGGAAAAGACTGCCAATAACTGGCAAGTCTGTTTACAGGAAACAGAACAAGGTTGCACACACCTCTTCAGGCAAAAAATGGACACACCCAATCCAAGGTGCTAATCCCGGCTCATCACTGAAAAGAACCATGCTTGTTTACAACATGTTGAAAGTGTTTGTGAACAAGCCTGGTTCTTTTCGTGTGAAACGCGTCAACTGATCATCGCTGCAATTTTGTCTGGCTCGTGACAATAAAGACATTTCTACAACATCTTTTGGATTCAAGTGTGATCAATCTTTTCTTCTCTTCTTAAGTCTGTTTACATGTGATCAGCTGTGATTGGACACAGCTGGTTACATGATAAAGGGCCGCTGCGATTAGCCCTTTACCACAATCTGTGATCAGCAGCGTCCTAAGGACACATCGGTCACAGAGCATGCTGATGCGTGCCCCAGGGGGCACACGGGGGTGTGGTTCTAGGAGGATGTCCGTGGACGCCCTCCCAAAACGAGAGAGCCATGTTGTAGTTGTCTTTTAGCTCTAGTGCGATCATGAGGTGGTTAAAAGAATCCTTATTATATGTTAAATGTATCTAATGCCAAAACTTTTAGTTTAGTTTTGGATAGGGCGGTGAGTGGAAATAAGGACCCATTTTGGGTTTCTTTTGCTGTCTGTGTCTCCATTAAATAGATATATTGCCTAATTGGTCCTGGAGACCATTGATACTGGAACTGAAAATGAAGGAGACACCAAATTTGAGATGCCACCAGAAGAGGAATAGAGGGGAAATCTTCACTGTGGAGACTAAATTCTGTTTAAGAAGACATTTCCCTCACTTTGGAGAGATCACTTCCTGCTGTGTCTACAGAACAAGAAGTGAAGGGAGATCTCCCCAATGGGGCACGGATGGGGAAAAAAAATTTTACTGTTCCCTAATACATCCAAAAAAAAAAAAAGAAAAAGTTTGCCTTTAGTTATACTTTAAATAGACAATCCTTTAAAGTGGTTGTAAACCCTCCCTAGTGACTTTTAACTATAGGTAAGCCTAGAATAAGGCTTACCTATAGGTAGTGGAAATATCTCCTAAACGTGCGCCGTTTAGGAGATATTTCACTTGTAGTGCGCCGATGATGTAATCGGCGCATGTGCTGCGAGGAAACGGACCTCCGTGCCGCTTCCTCCTCCAGCATATGCTGTTATTCCCGGCTCCCACGCGCGTGCGCGGGAGTGACGTCACGCGGCTCCAGCCAGTCACAGAGCCGGAGTCCGCGCCCCCCGGAAGGAAGAGGTGCGAAGATGGACGCAGCCTGCACAGGGGACAGCGATGGATTTGTTTGCAGGTAAGTGTCACATAATGGGCTAGTATGCAATGCATACTAGCCCATTATGCTTTTAATTTGCAGGCTTTGCAGGGAGCAAAAGAGGAAGTAAAAGCCATCAGGGTTTACTTCCTCTTTAAATGAGCCATACTTTAAACAAGACCATCTTAACATAACAATCTCACTTGATAATGTTTTAAAACCTTGTGTACAGTATAGTATACAATTTGTGGGCAGCCATACAGTATGTTCTCAGTACATTTACAGTTGAAAGCATTTGTTAGATCTCTTCAACAAGTGTAAATGCATACTTATTAATTCTAACAGAAATCGAGTGCATAGTTGCCAACATTGTAAAAAAAAAATGTGGCACACTTTTGTGGATGTAGGCGGAGCTGTCCAATAATTAGGGGGCGGGGCATTCGTCAGCAGGCGTGGCCTAGCAAAAATAGACAAGTGCGGCGCGCAAAGCGCGTCGCGGCGAAAAATGGGCGTGGTTTACGCGAAATTGTGGGCGTGGCTTAAATGGGCGTGGCTCTAGAGGGTGTGGTTAGAGTCTGAAATGAATGAGGGATGGAGAGGGGGAGAGAGGGGGAGAGAGAGGGAAATGACGGGACAGCAGCCCCAGATCCTACACAATAGAAATATGTGTATTCTAGAAAGTTTAACAATCAGCAGATAAAGATACTCCAAACACCTGGTGTTAGCACTTCAATCATCCCGGCACCATGGTTGTTATGGTGTCAGGATGATTGAAGCGCATTATTTCTATTATTATATTGTAATATAAAATGAAATCATTCAACTCACCATAATGCAGAATCAGTGGGATCCCTGAGCGTGTCACCAGCCACGTCGCCTGCCACCAGCCGTCCGTCCTTGCTTCAGATGTCCGAGCAGAGTCCGTCCTTGCATCAGATGTCCCCAGCGGAGCCCCCCCTCACACCAGGAGTCCCCGGCGGAGCCCCCCTCACACCAGGAGTCCCCGGCGGAGCCCCCCCTCACACCAGGAGTCCCCGGCGGAGCCCCCCTCACACCAGGAGTCCCCGGCGGAGCCCCCCTCACATCAGGAGTCCCCGGCGGAGCCCCCCATCACATCAGGAGTCCCCGGCGGAGCCCCCCCTCACATCAGGAGTCCCCGGCGGAGCTCCCCCTCACATCAGGTGTCCCCGGCGGAGCTCCCCCTCACATCAGGTGTCCCCGGCGGAGCTCCCCATCACATTAGGAGTCCCCAGTGCCCCCCCTCACATCAGGTGTCCCCAGTGCCCCCCCTCACATCAGGTGTCCCCAGTGCCCCCCCTCACATCAGGTGTCCCCAGTGCCCCCCCCACTCACATCAGGAGTCCCCAGTGCCCCCCCCACTCACATCAGGTGTCCCCAGTGCCCCCCCACTCACATCAGGTGTCCCCAGTGCCCCCCCCTCACATCAGGTGTCCCCAGTGCCCCCCCTCACATCAGGTGTCCCCAGTGCCCCCCCACTCACATCAGGTGTCCCCAGTGCCCCCCCTCACATCAGGTGTCCCCAGTGCCCCCCCCACTCACATCAGGTGTCCCCAGTGCCCCCCCCACTCACATCAGGTGTCCCCAGTGCCCCCCCCACTCACATCAGGTGTCCCCAGTGCCCCCCCACTCACATCAGGTGTCCCCAGTGCCCCCCCACTCACATCAGGTGTCCCCAGTGCCCCCCCCACTCACATCAGGTGTCCCCAGTGCCCCCCCCACTCACATCAGGTGTCCCACAGCGGTGCGCGCGCTCGCCCCCCACCTAGAACCCCCGCCCCTTTCCATATCAGACTGGCAGCGGGGCGGGGGGTAGGCGGGCCGAGGCGGAGCTGGGCGAGGCGGAGCGGGGCGGGCCGAGGCGGAGCGGGGCAGGGGGTGAGCGGCGACGCAGAAGCTTCGTCTAGCCCCCCCCAGCCGTCTTCCTGAACTTCCACAAAATGGCGGCCGGCGGAGACAATGTCTCCGCCGGCCGCCGACCTCTAGCGGCGGCGGTTTCAAAAACGGGAACCGGATTTTTCGGGACATTTCCCGGGACACCACAAATCCGGGAATGAAGTCCAAGTCCCGGGAATGTCAGTTGGCAGCTATGCGAGTGCTGTCCTTTGTCCTGTGCACTCTGCAATGTTGTCTCAAACAATGTTATCAGGAAGTAGAATAGGACTACAAAACAGCTCCTTCCTGTGTTATGGGGGGGTATTCTGTAGTCCTATCAAAGTTCATGCATACGTCCTAACTGTCCCTGATTTCGAGGGACTGTCCCTGATTTGGAGCAATGTCCCTCTGTCCCTCTTTCCTCCTCATTTGTCCCTCATTTTGGTCTGATCTATATAGTTGTATATAAAATACACTTTTTATCTTTAAAAAAGTGTTTCCCAGTGCTAAACCTTTCATCCAATTTCTAAATCGCTGCATTTGTACATTTTAGAAGCCAATATAAAGGAATAGTAGTGGTAAAAAAAGCACTTGTGGATTTAATTAACCTTTTTTTGGGGTAAATTCTCTTTTAAGGGGGTGTGGCAGGGGGTGTGTCCTATGCCTACATACATTTGCTAGTAGGTGTCCCTCATTCCCATCTCAAAATGTTGGGAGGTATGTTCCTGTCCTAGAGTGGCAGCACTGCTTCTCCATACATACAATATAGTGAATGAACATGTCGCCCTAGGATAGAAAGCATTACTGGCAGAATTGCAGGTAAAAATAAAAGAGTGGGAGCTTAATGTCCGAAAACTAATTCAGCCTACACCTAATGACTACTACATTCCAATACATTACATTTGACCACTAGATGGGGTTAAGTATCATGAATTTCCTATAATACTTAGCTTCATCTAGTGGCAAATGCAGTATTTGCCATTTAATATCAATGACTTACATTTGCAGAGCACAAGATATAGCCTCTTTATATTTGTTTTTTTTTCACCATTCTCAAGAAATGTACATGCACTTTCACCAGGCTAATGGCTATGCAAATTCTTTATAAGTGAACCCCCTTAAGTCTGTGGGTCAGCCAAGCTTAATTGAAAATAATCTACTTTCTTTATGACTTTTCCTATATTCGCTTTTATATTAGCAGCCATTCAGCAATTTAGCAAGGGTGCTGATTATTCTACATATATTATACAGATAATGGCTGGAGAGAATATTAATTATGCAGGGCCCTCTGATTCCTACTGTATTAAAGTATATTGTATTTGTACTGTCTACCCTCAAGTTGTAAAGCGCTACGTAAATTGCTGGCGCTATATAAATCCTGAATAATAATAATTATATATATATATATATATATATATATATATATATATATATATATATATATATATATATATATATATATATATATATATATATAAAATAGCATCATTAAAAATATAACACAGCAAAAATGACTTTATGTTAAAAAAAAACTTTCTCCTGGAATACTTATTTTATTCATTATCCAACATCACTATCCTACATAATCGGCGCTGCATATAAATGACGGGGGGTTGCTGCAGTCCTCCTTTCTCTGCCTAGGCTTTGACATTAAAATGTAGACAAGGTCTCCGACATGCCTGCCTGCAATTACACACAATGAAAAAATCATTTATTGTGGCAGGAACAGACAACCGTACAGCGATCTGTGAATAGCTAAATACCTGATAGTTCATTATATCAGATTTAGGTAGTTTCCTGGACATCTAATGACAAAGTTGGGACACAAAGCAGCTGATAGCTAGGATGGAGCTGCTCCCATTGATCAGCATAGTTTGCTGGTGTAAGAAGTGATAGAAGGGGGGAGGTGATGTAAGAATCACGCTGACATCTCTGCTACGCAACTTGAATGCACAAATCGCACTGACAGACTGCCAATGCTATGCGCTGCTGAGTTAACCCCTGCAGTGCCACAGACAAAGATCCTCATGCAGCATGAAACACTCCGTTACAGCTCAGTTATTGCCAGCAGAAATGTGTATCTGGTATACTGGAAGAATAAAATGACATTTAACACTGAATATCGTTATTGTATGCACCATGCATAATTGTCTTGACGTGCATTGGGGTAACATGCTCTAATACCATGCATGTTAATGCAATATGCACATTATAGTGTATTGAGGTGCCATTCACAGTGGCTCAGTGGTTAGGGATTCTGCTTTGCAGCATTGGGCTTCTCAGTTTGAGTCGTAGCCAGCAAGACTACCTACATGGAGTTTGCATGTTCTCCCTGTGCTTGAGTGAGTTTCCTCCCTCACCATAGCTGGATCTAGGGAGGTGCTAGGGTGGGTCGCGTTCCCCCCCCCCCCAAAGACCCCTGCCCTCCCCTCCCCCTTCCACGCTGTGCCCAGCCGCTGAGTGAGCTCATCCCTGCGCTGCATACAGTCTGTGCACAGGCAACTCCTCTTCCACACACTACACATAACTGAGATTGCACTCCTTTACACATAGCCAGGGCCGCCAATATCAAATGTGCACAGGGAGGGTGATCAGGGCGGTGGGGGGGGGGGGGGGGTGAAAGCTGGCTTCTCCTCTTCTCCCTCCTGCTGGCTTTCAGCTGCTGCAGGGAGAGTCACACAGAGGGTTGGTTCTGTAATTGCCCTCCACCGCAGCACTGCTGGCTTCCCTCTTCTTCTCTCCAGCCTTCAGATTGTGAATGAACAGGAGTCTCTGCACAGAGCTTCCTGTTCATTCACTATCCAGTGCAGCCTAGCCTGCAGAAAAAGGGAGTGAGGAATTTAGGTCCTCAGTCCCTTTCTCTGTCTCAGAAGTGAGACATCAGGGGTCTATTTGAATAGCAGATTGTGGGTGCTACTTCAGGCCCCTGCACACACTCCCTCCAGCTTTCAGCCTACACTTCTCTACAGGCAGGGCCAGATTAAGAACATCATGGGCCTGGTTCTGAGGATTATGGTGGGGCTTTTTATTTAAAAAAAAAAAATTAAAAATACAAACAGATGAGAGAGGGGTGAGGGTAAGGGAGGGAGGATGAGAGATAAAGCGGGGATTAGAGAGAGAGGATGTGAATGAGCATGCTTGGAAGTGACAGCAACACAGCCCGGCCAAGGCAAGTGACCAAAGGCACAGAATCTGGAAGGAAGACAGGGTGAAGATGGAACAAAAGTGTGCCCATTCTAGAGCTGGTAACATTGAGGATATTCAATATCATTTTAAAGAACTGTTTTTGTGTGTAATGCCCTGTACACACGATTGGACATTGATCGGACATTCCGACAACAAAATCCATGGATTTTTTCCGATGGATGTTGGCTCAAACTTGTCTTGCATACACACGGTCGCACAAAGTTGTCGGAAAATCCGATCGTTTTGAACACAGTGACGTAAAACACGTACATTGGGACTATAAACTGGGCAGTAGCCAATAGCTTTTGTCTCTTAATTTATTTTGAGCATGCGTGGCACTTTGTGCGTCGGATTTGTGTACACACGATCGGAATTTAGCCGATCGGATTTTGTTGTCGGAAAATGTTATAGCCTGCTCTCACTTTGTATGTCGGAAATTCCGATGGAAAAAGTCCGATGGAGCCCACACACAATCGGAATTTCCGACAACACAATCCGATCGCACTTTTTCCTTCGTAAAATCCGACCGTGTGTACAGGGCATAAGAGGCATAGGGGAGGAGTATGGATGGTATAAAAGTGGGAAGTATGTGTACGTTAGGGAAAGGAATGTGGAGGGTATAGCAGTGGGTACTATGTACAGGAGAGGATTGTGGAGGTTTTAACAGTGGGCACTATGTACAGGAGAGGAATGTGGAGGGTATAACAGTGGGCACTATGTACAGGAGAGGAGTGTTGAGGTTATGCCAGTGGGCAGTATGTACATGAGAGGAGTGTGGAGGGTATAATGGGGGCAGTATGTATAGGAGAGGAGTGTGGAAGGTATTATGAGGGTGGTATGTACAGGAGAGGAGTGTGGAGAGAAAGATAGTTGGCAGTATGTACAGGAGAGGAGTGTGGAGGGTATAACAGTGGGCAGTATGTACAGAAGAGGAATGTGGAGGGTATGACAGTGAGCAGTATGCACAGGAGAGGAGTGTGGATGATATGACAGTGGACAGTATGTACAGGAGAGGAGTGTGGATGGTATGACAGTGGGTAGTATGTACAGGAGAGGAGTGTGGAGGGTATGACCGTGGGCAGTATGTACAGGAGAGGAGTGTGGAGGGTATGACCGTGGGCAGTATGTACAGGAGAGGAGTGTGGAGGGTATAACAGTAAGCAGTATGTACAGGAGAGGAGTGTGGAGGGTATGACCTTGGGCGGTATGTACAGGAGAGGAGTGTGGAGGGTATAACAGTAAGCAGTATGTACAGGAGAGGAGTGTGGAGGGTATGACAGTAAGCAGTATGCACAGGAGAGGAATGTGGAGGGTATGACAGTGGGCACTATGTATAGGAGAGGAATGTGGAGGGTATGACAGTGGGCACTATGTATAGGAGAGAAGTGTGGAGGGTATGACAGTGGGCACTATGTATAGAAGAGAAGTGTGGAGGGTATGACAGTGGGAAATATGTACAGGAGAGGAGTGTGGAGGGCATGACAGAGAGCAGTATGTACAGGAGAGGGGTGTGGAGGGTATGACAGTGAGCAATATGTACAGGAGAGGAGTGTGGAGGGCATGACAGAGAGCAGTATGTACAGGAGAGGAGTTTGGAGGGTATGACAGTGGGCACTATGTATAGGAGAGGAATGTGGAGGGTATGACAGTGGGCACTATGTATAGGAGAAAAGTGTGGAGGGTATGACAGCGGGCACTATGTATAGGAGAGGAGTGTGGAGGGTATGGCAGTGGACAGTATGTACAGGAGAGGAGTGTGGAGGGTATGACAGTGGGCATTATGTACAGGTGAGAAGGATGTAGGAATCTGGGAAGGAAAAATGTAAAAGTTTGTGGAAGGATGTTTAGGGACTGTGTAGTGGTTAAGTGGGCCATGAATTGAAATTAAGCCAATTAGGCAGAGACCAGCTATAGTCAATCTATGTATGGGCTAGCTGGTTGTACACAAGTCAATCTATTAATCGACTTGAGCACAACATGCCTGTCAGGTTTTTCCCAAAACAGTCAGTGCTGCCAGCTATAGTTAGCAACACTGATCATTGTATTCTGTGGGTAGGGAAGGCTCCCCACTGGCAGAACACAATAACACTGCGGGAGTGATTCCCCCATCCACAGGTCAGCAGGTGAGAGGGTGGGTGGGGGACATGCTGAGAAGAGAGGTCTGTCAGCAGGGGGCTGTGAGGTGGTCATGGAGGGATATCAATCAGCGAGTGGGGGGGAGTAACTGGGAGTGATATCTTTTGTAGTAGGGTCTGTCATCTGCAGGTTGGGAAATGGTCACCTGTGATATAAGTTGAAGGGAGGTGGCCAACATGGGAACTGGCTGGGAAGTGACCTGGTTGGTGGTGAGTGTGAAATGGATGATGTGTTTCCAATTTCTTTCACATTTGCAGTAATGCTTACTGCCCTCTGAAAAGTGATCTGTGGTGTATTGCTTTTCAACGAGTGGTATAGCAGCAGCTGACAGGCATTCATGAGGTGCTACTGCTGCCTCCTTTTTTTTTTACATTGTTGGACTATGCTGCTACTGCAAGCGAGTTTGACAGGCGGTGCTGCCTATCAAACTGCAGGCTCCCAGCTATCCATTGAGCTCAGTGCTTCTGACAAGAAGTGAGGAGCGGCACTTTGAACTCATTCTCTCAGTCTGCTGTAAACAGAGTGTGCCAGCTTGTATTTAAACTGACCGCTCAGTATGAAGCTTCTGACAGGCTGCACAAGGAGCCCCGTATCTCCAGGACCACAAGTGATAGGAGCCCCAAATTGACCAGTAGTGGGGCAGACCTTCAGCTACCTACTCCCTAAATTTGGGCTCTATGTGATCCCTGGTCGTCCAGCCACGACCCTAAAAGTCAATCGTTGTTTTTTTTTGTGATTTTTTTTTTTTTAAATTGGGCCTTAAGGTAAGGGGCCTGGAGCTGCAGCTCCAATAGCCCCTATGTTAATCCAGCCCTGTGTACAGGCTGTCAGCTTGCAAGCCGGAGGGAGTGTGAATGGATTACGAGTGTGATAATCAGTATGTTTGCAGCCCATTCAAACTACAAGTCAATCTGCTGCAGTGGAAGATACGAATTGTAATTTTCTCATTCCCAGATTCCTGTAAATGAATCACAGTGCTGTGTGGGCGGAGCCCCGAACAGCCATGTTGTTTTCAAAATGTGACAGTGGGTGGGGGATGAGGATCCCCCACCCACTGTCATAAGGAAGGTGGGGATCGGTGGTGACAGTGGAGGTTGCTGAATATGTTACATGTTACACTCTAAATACTGGTATAGCATGTACCATGTTCAGAAGGTGAACTTAGCCTTTAGTACAATGCACAACAATGCATTGCAATGGAGTGTGTGGATCACCGCACCGTACAATTTGTTTGCACAAGTTCTTTTAGATCTACCAACAGCTATGTAGCGCATGGGTTTGCTCACATGGATACAAATTGATTGGATAGATTAGGTAGGTCCTCATATTACAGTATATACGCTGGCCATACACTATAAAATCAGATTGAACAATCTCTGTGCAATCTTTTTTGATTTACCAAAATTACGTAATTTGAGTACAAACCAAACAAATTGATTGGCTAGATTAAGTAGGTCCTCATATTACAACATTTTGGCAAACCTAAGGCAGACTTCACACTGCCCTACTGCGCTTTGCCCAAAGTTTAGTGGGGCAGTGTGAAGCCATCATAAAGTTGATTATACAAAGATTATACAGGCAGATTGTAAAATGTATGGTGACCTCTATAATATTGCATTGGGTGGACTGATCGCTTAAAGAAAATATGAAAAAATACAAAGGCTGCCATTGCAGACTTACTTTTGGAAAATCTAGTTGCCTGCTAATGGCTTTAATACTAATGGTCCTTTCACCGGGGCCAAGACTGGTCAGTTCAGCAGAACATCCACAAACAGATTTGTTGAATCAGAGTAGAACTCTGTCACTCTTTTGTGACATCCAAGCCTGTTCAGTTTTTTTAAAATGAACCTCTAGGGACCTGCACTTGATTGGGCAGCTGAATGAAAATGGACTTGCACCCATGGCTGCTGTTAGATATCACAGGGCCCCATACAGCCTGCCTGACAGGGCCCCCCCCCTCCCAGCCGAAAGTGACCGAGTAGATTTATCAGTCCCTTTCTTTGCAGCCTCATCAGCACAGATTAATGAATAGGAAACGCTCTGAGGCTTCATGCTTATTCACAAACTGAAGCATAGTAAACACAGTTTACTATGCTTTGGTGATGAATGGACACAGGAATGATTAGTACAGATAACTCACTGTGTTCATTCAGGAACGGAAACAGCCAGTAAATGACATATTTACCGGCCCCTTCCCCCACTCTCTAACCTGAAACATCTCCCTTTGCGCCTGCAGTAGCTTCCGGCGGGAGAGCAGAGAGGGGAGGCCAGAAGTGTTGTGCGAGAAAGGGGCAAAAGGGGGTCCAGAAAGCAGACGAAAGGGGCGCATGTGCTAGGACCAATCCACCTACTGTGCAGCCAGAGGCAGAAGAAGAACAGTGACTGCAATAAGACAGTACAGCCGACCCTCCTGCTCAGCAGGTGCCTGGGCCCCCACTTTTGAACTGATGGTGCCCGGGCCCAGTACAGGAGGGAAGGCTGTACTGCCTTATCACGCCTGCACATCTTGCTACCCCTGATCTGACACATTTAGGTCCGAAAATATAAAACAAAAAGGACGCAGTCTTTTTAAAAAATTTTTCCAGACCTGGATGGACTATGTAAAGAACACAGGTCTGTTTCCATCCTCCTGCCCACAGAATTACATGGAGCTTCTGATCATCTCCATCTGAGTATGCGTTAGATTTTCACTCAAGCATTTATCCTCATCGGTAGTTCTTGTGTCCACTAACCCTAATGACTTCAAATGATTGATTTGTATAGATTAGATTCTGTCGTCATACCTCTAAATACACACCTGAGCTCCATATATTTCTTAGTACAATTGGGAACATTTGGGAAAATGAGGCAGCTATATTGGTATTACCCTGTAACCATCTTTTCCTATTTTATTATAAACTGGACGAGTAACACAGATGGTGAGATAATTAACATTTTAAAAGAATTAATAATCTGTATTCCTCTATAGTTTATGGGTTAAACACAGTTGAGAACTAAATATTCATTGAGGCCAATTGAAAAAACTCATTTACCAGTAACAACCAATCAGAATATTTGCTTTATTTGAAAGATCAAAACTGACAACATGCTGTGAACAAACGCCTGGCTTTTGTATGCTGCGGTGTTTGTAAATGATCCCCATTGTGTCTGTGCAGCCGTTCAGCTGTGTGCAAGCTGCTGCAGAAGGCAACATGGCTACCAGCACCGTGATCGTCCCCACTGAGGGCAAACCATATTAGTGTCAGAAAATTTGATATCACTGACAGGCTGCAGCTCTGGGTCATTGTCAGCTCAGAAATCACCCCACGTGTTCAGCACAACGCTCATCACTACAGCTGTGATATGTTGCTGTGCATTACTGTAACTACAACAATACTAAACCCTATTAACCCAGAGATGACACAAACTTGCCCACAGCAAAAAAGTGACACAGAGGACACCGGGGTCCCCACAGTCACCAATCACGTGTTGAACGAGGGATGAACATAGTGAATATGGTGACGTTGATTTTTGCTGATGGTCAAATTTTTCTGGCTTCCCAATATTGCTCATTAGATGCTCCGAATAAAATCTAGTGTATTTAGGGTAATTTAGTTGATGTCATATAGTGTTCATTGTATTTGTGTTGTCTTCCTTGTTTGTGTATTTGGTCATTAATTGTATATATTTTATTATACTGGAAAAATGCTTAAAACTAGCCCACCTACAGAAGCACCGCTCTGCGCCCAGGAAAATAGCCCTTATGATCTCTATGTAGTCATAAATGAAGATGACAATAATTTGAAGCAATAATTTAAAACTCTAAAAGCAGCCACTTAAAAAATACATAAAATGAAAAAACAATACTAAAAAACACTCTAAAACATGGAGTCCTTTAAAATATTGTAGCAGCGCTCTTGTCAAATAAAACCACCGCTGTACATCAGCAATCTTATTTCCTGGTTAACCGGCCCGTGGTGCGCACTTCCGGCCAATGTCGTAGATCACGTCCCTGATGCGTTTCGTCACTTCCTGACTTCGTCTGAGGGCCTGTACACAGCGGTGGTTTTCCTTCAAGTACCGGAGGCCGGGCGATTATACCAGCACGTTGCACTTTATCACAGCTCCAAGTTAACATGATTTCTGTACGCTTAATTTGTAAGGGGGGTTTTTTGTGGTCTTATTAAAAACTTTATGCAGTATTACGCTATGTGGATATTATTATTTTTTCAAATGCTTTTACTGGAGCCCTATACAGTGTGACTAGCATTTGGTGGAAGTATTGGCTGGCAGCGGTGGAGATATATTTATAACTAAAGGCGTATCTTTATCGTATGTCTGGTGAGTGCACCCCCAAAGGGGAGTTTTACCTCACGAAGTGAAGTGTTTGGTGGATAGTGGTCTCAACAAATCACAGCACAAGTTATATCGGATCTCCTTCGCTTTTAGTGACTCAAATATGAACTGTATATGGATGCTTGTCATTCGAGTTTATTTGACAAGAGCGCTGCTACAATATTTTAAAGGACTCCATGTTTTAGAGTGTTTTTTAGTATTGTTTTTTCATTTTATATTTTATTATAGGTTTTCCCCTTACAGTTTTTTCCTTGTGTGAAATAAATGTAAAATAATGCCCCGTACACACGGTCGGACATTGATCGGACATTCCAACAACAAAATCCTAGGATTTTTTCCGACGGATGTTGGCTCAAACTTGTCTTGCATACACACGATCACACAAAGTTGTTGGAAAATCCGATCGTTCTGAACGCGGTGACGTAAAACACGTACGTTGGGACTATAAACGGGGCAGTGGCCAATAGCTTTCATCTCTTTATTTATTCTGAGCATGCCTGGCACTTTGTCCGTTGGATTTGTGTACACACGATCGGAATTTCCGACAACGGATTTTGTTGTCGGAAAATTTTATCTCCTGCTCTCCAACTTTGTGTGTCGGAAAATCCGATGGAAAATGTACCGATGGAGCCCACACACGGTCGGAATTTCCGACAACACGCTCCGATCGGACATTTTCCATCGGAAAATCCGACCGTGTGTACGGGGCATAAGAGTAATGATTGTTTGTTTCATGGCACAAGAACGAGTCTAGGGTAAATAAAATGAACATGCATACTGCTCTATAGCCATTAAAGCCCATCACGACCTTAAATCACTTAAAGGAGAAGTCCAGCCTGAGCTTGTTTGGCTGGGCTTCTCCTCTGGGTCACAGGAGTGCAATTAATTTTGCACTCCTGTGACCCGTTTACAGCAGAGAGTGGTCTGAAGTCCGCTCTCTGCTAACGTCACAGGAATCAGTCCAGGCACCGCATTATCAAGACAATAAAGTCTGGATCCGCCAGACACCTGGACTGATGCCTGTCTCAGCCTCTCAGTGAGCCGCTGAGAGCCTGAGTTGGCTGCCCCCCCCCCCGCCCCTCCACAGCTCAGCGCTCCAATGAGCATGGAGAAGCAGAACGGAGAGCTGCTGACTGACAGTCCACAGCTCTCTGCTCGGAGAGCTGTGAGAACCGAGCTATCGGCGATGTTCGATCGCGCGTTTCTCAGTGCAGAGGCGCCAGGGGACAGATGCAGCATCAGACCGATGCTACATCCACCTAGGTAAGTATGATTTTGGAAAAATCAATACTCTTATCATTACTCTCTTTTAGGGACCAAACCTATTTCTGACATTTGTTGTTTAAGTTAAAATCAGTATTTTTTGCTAGAAAATTACTTAGAACCCCCAAACATTATATTTTTGTTTAGCAGAGACCCTAGAGAATAAAATGGAGATCGTTGCAATACTTTGTCACACTGTATTTGGCGACAAAATGCGACAAAAGTGCTAGAATTATTGCTCTCGCTCTGACGATCGCGGCGATACCTCGCATGTGTGGTTTGAACACTGTATACATAAGTGGGAGTGACTTGCGTGTGCGTTCAGTTTAGTGCGCGAGCTCGGAGGAAAGGAGCGCATTCAATTTTTTAAATATTTTTTTTCTTATTTATTTTACTTTTATTTTTTTATTTTTACACTGTCCCTTTAAAAAAACTTTTTTTTAATTACTTTTATTTCTATTACAAGGAATGTAAACATCCCTTGAAATAGAAAAAGGCAGGACAGGGCCTCTTTAATGTGAGATCTGAGGTCTTTTTGACCTCAGATCTCACATTTACTTTACATTTCTCATTTTATTTTAAAAATAAAAAAAAAATGGGCCCTTTAAGACCGGAGAATGGAAGTGACGCTTGACGTCGCTCTGGTCCTCCAAGGGTATAGAGTCGAGTGGGGGCCATTTTGCCCTCACTCGACTTCCTGTCCATCCATCCAGTACACCAAATTGTTTTCGCAGGTGCCAACAGCTCAGTTGAGCCGGAAAAATGACCGGGTTTTACCTCTCCCGCCGCCCCTAAAAGTGATCCTGTGGCGAATCCATATCCACTTTTATCTGACGCCGGATCGCCTGCTGTGTAAAAATATGGCAGCAGATGCCATAACCCCGGTATATGACATCAAAGTAGCAATGTACATACACGATGGGTGTAAGAGGTTAAAGCCTAGTACACATGATGGGAATATCGGATGAATGGTCCTCCATTTTTTTTGCATGCTAACCTCTATATCTAAAACGAATAGGCTACTAAAGAAAATTCTCAAACAGAATAAAAACTCTGAAGTCATTTCATGTATTTGTATTGTATTTTCGGATGAAAACTGTACTGATTAAACAAAAATCATACAGTCTGGTAACGTACGAGAAAAATGTTCACGTTTGTCCCTTTGGAAAATTTCAAACAAAAGCTGTGTACTAACGATCAAATTGTTATACAATCGCTTCGAAAGTGATGTTTTTTGTACGATATTCTGATCATGTGTACTAGACTTTAGACTAAACTCTTACATTATCTCACAAAAGTAAATACACCCCAAACATTTTTGTAAATATTTTATTACATCTTTTCATGTGACAACACTGAAGAAATTATACTTTGCTACAATGTAAAGTAGTGATATAACAGTTTAAATGTGCTGTCCCCTCAAAATAACTCAACACACAGCCATTAATATCTAAACTGCTGGCATTAAATGTGAGGACACCCCTAAGTTAAAATGTCCAAATTGGGCCCAATTAGCCATTTTCCCTCCCCGGTGTCATGTGACTTATTAGTGTTACAAGGTCTCAGGTGTGAATGGGGAGCAGGTGTGTTAAATTTGGTGTTATCGCTCTAACTCTCTCATACTGGTCACTGGAGGTTCAACATGGCACCTCATGGCAAAGAACTCTCTGAAGATCTGAAAAAAAGAATTGTTGCTCTACATAAAGATGGCCTAGGCTATAAGAAGCTTGCCATGACCCTGAAACTGAGCTGCAGCACAGTGGCCAAGACCATACAGCAGTTTAACAGGACAGGTTCCCCCCAGAACAGGCCTCGCCATGGTCGACCAAAGAAGTTGAGTGCACATGCTCAGCATCATATCCAATAAACTTATTTGGTTCAGATAGTGTCAAGCATGTGTGGCGGTAACCAGGTGAGGAGTACAAAGAAAAGTGTGTCTTGCCCACAGTCAAGCATGGTGGTGGGAGTGTCATGGTCTGGGACTGCATGAGTGCTGCCGGCACTGGGGAGCTACAGTTCATTGAGGGAACCATGAATGCCAACATGTACTGTGACATATTAAAGCAGAGCATGATCCCCTCCCTTGGGAGACTGGGCCACAGGGCAGTATTCCAACATAGTAATGACCCCAAACAACCTCCAAGATGACCACTGCCTTGCTAAAGAAGCTGAGGGTAAAGGTGATGGATTGGCCAAGCATGTCCCAGACCTAAACCCTATTGAGCATCTGTGGGGCATCCTCAAACGGAAGGTGGAGGAGCGCAAGGTCTCTAATATCCACCAGCTCCGTGATGTCATCATGGAGGAGTGGAAGAGGACTCCAGTGGCAACCTGTGAAGCTCTGATGAACTCCATGCCCAAGAGGGTTAAGGCGGTGCTGGAAAATAATGGTGGCCACACAAAATATTGATACTTTGGGCCCAATTTGGACATTTTCACTTAGGAGTGTACTCACTTTTGTTGCCAGCGGTTTAGACATTAATGGCTGTGTGTTGAGTTATTTTGAGGGGGACAGTAAATTTACACTGTTATACAAGCTGTACACTCACTACTTTACATTGTAGCAAAGTGTAATTTCTTCATTGATGTCTCATGAAAAAATATAATAAAATATTTACAAAAATGTGAGGAGGTGTACTCACTTTTGTATGATACTGTATATACCCTTGCATTAGAAGCCCAAACACTGCCAGGGGTTAATGTTTGTTAAAGCGGAGCCAAATCCTTCAATATAATTATTTCCTGAAAGCAGTTACATTCAAGGCATGCTGTGAAAGATAACTGTCACTTGTGCTCTCATCCGAACTGTCAAGTATCAAATGGCTGGTGTCATAATTGATCACATGCTACGCACCATGGCAAATGCAAAATCAAACAGAGACTTAAATGGCACTTTCTTGGCTTTAAAGGAGAGAAGGGGTTAGTTCTGCTTTAAAGGGTAACTCCACTTTCATGGGAAAATTGAATGTTGGTAAAAATAAACTTTCCTTTTCAATCTGCAGCTTTGTAATTTTCTGTAAAATGCAATATGGCTACCTGGAGGTGTTCTGTACACAGAATGTGTACAGAACGGCCCCCGGAAACATAATTTCCTGCTTGTGTGGTTGGCTCATTGATTTTCCCAGAAGTCTGCACGAAGATACAAGTCAGATTTCAGGCATCCCCTGCAACAAAAATTTCATTTTTGGTGAGATACTTCCACTAAGAAGTGACGTCTAAAGGGATGCAGACCCCGCAATTTTCCTCATCGGAGCCCTGCAGGTGCAGCAGCTGATTGATAATTATAAAACCACTACCATTAGACTCACTTTCCACATGGGCACAAACACACAAGTATTTCTTAAGAAAAACAAAAGGTAGGAATCTGCAGCAAAGTTTGGTAAAATACTGTTAATTTACATAGATCACCCAGAGGGGAATGTTTTTTTTTTTCTCAACGGAGGTGGAGTTACTCTTTAAGTCTAGTGGGTACAAGAATGAGTAATACTTACCTCTTCCTGGCTCCAACAGGCTTCCTTCATGCATGCGACCATTCCAGTGCTGCTGCCTCTCTAAAGCGTTCTCAGCAGTGGGCGAATACTTGCCTGCTCCACATACAATATAGGATAAGGTCCAGTTCACACCTGAGTGATTTGAAGCATGTTCCCCAAAGTACTTCAACACTCAACGTGAAGCTTCCCATTACATTCAATGGTGCTCCTTTCCCTAGTGAACGTTGTATCGCTCGAAACTAACATAATTCCATGAGATTCAGAGCTGTGGTTTTTGGTCCCTATAGACTTCAATGGGAGCACCTGAAAAATGCCTGAAACACTGGTAACTTTGCCTCTCCTTGTCATACTAAATAGCTTTTGATTGGCTAAAACAAAAATTCTCATGCCTTAGAACACTTGAAAATGCCAGTACAAAACAGAAGTAATGTGCATAAAAAAATAATCTCCAGAAACACTTGAAAAAGCTCAAGTCTGAACTTAGCCTAATAGCCTAGGGCAGGAATCTTCCAACTTTCTAAACAAAGAGCCAGTTTACTGTCCTTCAGGCTTTAGGAGGGCTGGACTGTGGCCAGTGGGAGTAGAAAATGCCCTGGTATCAGTGGTCTTTGGTTTTATTGGGGGGGATAAGGCCCCATTGTTGGTATCAATGAGAAGAATGGTGCCATCAATGATGTCAGTGGGAGGAATGGTGTCCCATCATTGGTTTCAGATGGTGGAAAAGTGTCCCAAAGGCAAGATAAAGGCTAGCAAAGAACCACATCCAAGCTGCGGTTTGGAGACCACTGACATAGGGGCCAGATCTGCAGAAGGAACCTATAGGCAATAATGGTGACTTGTCTTTTGCCCTTCATTTGTCTATTTTGGGCATAGATTCCACAGTCCTGTCCATTTTTAAGAGAACACATTGCCTACCCTTTGCATGGGCATAGTACAGGTTCATTTTAAATCAAGGGTTTAGAGTCAAAGTTAGGTTATGGCTAAGAATAACTTGTTTATTTAAAGCGATTGTAGAGGTAAAATTAGAAAAAAAAAACAAACAAACATGTCTATACTTACCTGCTCTGGTGTCTACAAATTTCCTCTTCTGGGGTCCCCTGCCAGCACTACTGGCTCCTCCTCTCTGTCCAGTGCTCCTATGAGAAGCCGCTTCGCATGGGGACACTCATGTGTGCTCGCCCACTTCGGCATCCATTTACACAAACAGCGGGACCCAGCAACCCCCTCCCCCTGCTCCCTGATTATTGGCTTTGATTGACAGCTCCGGAAGACAATGGTTCCCGGTGCTCCAGCAAAGCCAGTGAGATGTGGAAGTGAGAGGAGAGAAGAGCTGCAGACGTGCACGGCACTGGATCAAATGAGGGCTCAGGTAAGTAAAAGAGGGGAAGAGGGGGATGCTAATGCCTGACATGTCATCAATTTGCTAAATGTTGTTTAGTTATATGCTACTGTTTTTCCCCTGCTCATACCTATTGGAATAGTGACCATTCACGAAGCTCTATGAGCTTATCTATAGCTAGGTCATTCCTTATATGGATACAGACAGTTGATACCCCAGATTTCTTTTTACACACTTTCAACTGGGAACTGTTCAACAGACTTCCGTCATTTGCATTCACAGTTACCCCATAAGTTTGTTAGTGACCGTTTAATCCTGTTTATATGGTTTCCATACCTTTGGTACATTTTTTCAACTGGGGGACTAGATATTGTCAGGCTTGCAGCGAGGGCAAAATTACCAGACCCTCAGTGACCCCTATTGGTGGTGGGTCAGTAGGCTGCACGATCCTACTTTTCACCCTGCTGCATTACCTATTCAATATTCGCAAGGTGGAACAATCTAACCACTGTCCCCTACATTTCATATTAAGCATGCTACAATTGGAATAACTGGACTGTGAGTATGTGGATGTGGCGTCTAGCGCACATTGTTTGTGGTTTTTGAAGACAACGTTGTTTCTTTTTTATGGATATGGTGGGTGATTCCTTTTTTTTTTTGCTATTTATTTAAAATTTACATTTTTTGTTTTTTTCTGCATTTTCAATAAATAATTTTTGTACTTTCGTATTTAGACTTTTGTTTTGCATTTGTTACTATACCCCGGCTTTGTGTTTGCTCTATTTTTTTATTTTTCTAAACCATTTTTTACTTTAATGCAAGAAATGCATTAAGGTAAAACATGTTTAGGCTTTAGAAACTCTTAAGTCTTACATTTTTGAGACTGAAATGAAATGGGATTGATGAATTGGCTTTTAGGTGCACATTTTGTGTGGGTGTACAATTGTAAGGTTCTTAATGGTGGATTTTTGTCAATGGTTGCTACAACACTGCTCACCTATACTGATAACTCATTGATAGTGTTTTGCTGCCATTGCCTGTGACTGATTATGTACAAATTAATGATGTGGAAATGTTGAGGAATCAATCACACACACCATCATGGTAAAACACAAATGTCTGCAATCAGCAGAGAAGAGTGAGAATAGAGCAGAGCCAGTCAGAGCCAGGGGTGCTTTTCTGTAGCATTAGGCAGGTGCTTTTCCTTTGTATGTTGACAAGCATTTTAATGTGCGTTTTTTAATGCGTTTTTTAATTTAGAATTTGAGGTAGACAAAGACTTGTTAATACCAGTTGTCATTGCACCAAAACACATTATATGCATTTTGATTCTCTGCCAATGTAATAAAACACAGAAAAAAACACAGGGCAGCACTGAAATGGGAACAGAAACTATTTTTTTTATAGGAATGTTGCACATATGCATTTTAATGTGTTACAATGTGTGCGTTAAAAAGCAACGGTGTTAATGGTCCCTCATAAGTTGTGCCATGGATAGACTTGCATCACCGTGGTTCACGCAACTGCAAATCACCATATTATTATTATTATACCAGATTTATATAGTGCAAATAGTTTGTTCAGTGCTTTACAATATAAAGGGAGACAGTACGGTTACAATACAACAAAATACAAGAGGGTTAAGAGGGCCCTGCTCATAAGAACTTACAATCTAATATGGTTGGGCAAGTGATACAAAAGGTAATAACTGTAAGGGATGAGCTGATGGAAGAGTTAAAAATTCAGTTGTTTTTATTTGGAGGTGGGATAGGCTTCTCTGTAGAGATGAGTTTTTAGGGCTGGCCTAATGGTGGACGGAGTAGGAGATAGCCGGACAGATTGTGGTAGGGAGTTCCAGAAGATGGGAGAGGCTCTAAAGAAGTCCTTGAGACAAGCATGGGAGGAGGAGACAAGAGAGTTTTCCAAGAGCAGAAGGTCTTGAGAGGAACAGAGAGGACGGTTTGGGTGATATTTGGTGACAAGATTGGTGATGTTAGTTTGGGGCAGAGTTGTGAATGGCTTTTTATGTTGCTATTAGTATTTTGAATTGAATTCGCTGGGCAATCGGAATCAGAAGCCAGTGGGATTAGCAGAGAGGGGGTGTCAGTTGGTAAGATGGATAAGTCTGGCAGCAGCATTTATGATAGACCTAAGAGGAGATAGCTTATGGAGAGGTAGGCCTATGAGAAGGGAGTTGCAATGGTCAAGACAAGAGATAACGAGTGAGTCAATGAGTAGCTTGGTGGTTTCATTAGTTAAAGGGGTTGTAAACCCTCATATTTTTTCACCTTACATTCTATGCATTAAGATGAAAAACCTTCTACAGTGCTGCAGCCCCCCCCCCCCCAGCCCAGCCCCCCCGTTTTACTTACCTGAACGCTGTCATCCTCCATCTGGGAACGAGCATACCATCTTTAACTGGTGTCTCGTGTCCTGACTGGAGAGATTGATAGCAGAGCAGTCATTGGCTCCCGCTGCTGTCAATCAAATCCAATGACGCTGCACCGGGGGGCGGGGCCGAGTCCTGCATTCTGCGGGACTCAGGAGCACGCCACCAAGGAGAACGCTTCTCCAATGTGGACACTCGATGTGGGGAGGAGCCACCAGCGCCGCTGAGGGACCCCAGAATAGGAGGACCGGTGTGGACACTCTGTGCAAAACGAGCTGCACAGTGGAGGTATGTATGACATGTTTGTTCTTTTAATTAAAAAAAAAACACAACCCCTTTAAGGGGAAAGTTTTAGAGATGTTACGGAGGTGAAGTCTACATGCTTTTGACAGCGATTGGATTTGGGCTCAAAAGGACAGGTTAGAATTAATGCCTATCTCTGGGCCAAGTTAAATTCCCACTCCCATGCTATGTTCTTATTTCCTCCCACCAATTCAGCATTTTTTTAATTAAAAATTTTACAAAAACTTTGATTTACTAAAACTGATGCACTCAGTATCTGGTGCAGCTGTGCATGGTAGCCAATCAGCTTTTAGCTTCAGCTTGTTCAGTAAAGCTTTGGCAATAAAACCTGGAAGCTGATTGGTTTCTATGCAGAGCTGCACCATTTTGTGCACTCTCTCGTTTTAGTAAATAACCCCAAATGTGTCTTTCCCTGGCACCTCTTGGTATCTAGACCAAGCCAATTGGTCCCCTCATCATGAAGTCTTTACAACTCTGCAGTCTTCAAGATCTGAGGGGACCCTGCAACCAGCTAGCTGATTGGAAGTGTCACCTAGGCTGCAAAGTGGGCCTTTTAAGAAGACAATCTCATTCTTCAGAGAGGAAGAGAGAAGAATCAGGACCCTATGTTACCCAAATAGAGGTTTTATGTGTGATTAAAAAGGGCTTGGAGATTAGTAATATGGCGATTAGATGGGGTGATGGTAGAGAGTGGTAAGGGGTACTTGATGCCTGGAGATCATCTTTCAGGCATTTCCAGAAGAAGCTTCAGTATCTTACGCTCAAAGCAGATACACCCTATAGTTGTATAAGTGGTCAACAGTAATAACAACAAGTTAACATTTGAATACATAATTAAATACCAAAAACGTAAGAATTACTCAGCCACAGCCTAGTGAATTGACCCCATTTGTATTATGTATTAGATATTGCTTTCCTTACACATTATGCTAAAGTTTTACGACCCCTCTGTGACTAGTATCCCCCCCTGCATTCTATAGCTCTCTCCTCTGTCTTATCTCACTAACTCTGCTGCTATCTTTATTACCATTGATTTGTATGTGTTTGGCTTTCCCTTTTTTTTTTTTTTTTTTCTTTAACATGCTGATTAAAAATTTGTGAATCAGTACTGCTTGGACCTTGAAGAAGGGGACACACCCCGAAAGCTTGTCCTGAAAAATTGTATGTTAGTGCAAATAAAAAAAGTATCACGGACAGTACTCAATTTTCTATGTATTTCTTTGAAAGCTATCCCCGAGTCAGATGTCACACCATTCATTTCAAGAACAGGCTCTAAGCTGATGTCTGCTTTATTGTACATCTGGTGGGAATGGATACATTTTAGGGATATAAAAAAGTTTTGCTTTGCTATAAGGCTATGAGAAACGCACTTTGATGTACGCTAAAGGAGAGAATTAGGACTTGGCCCCTTTAGTCTCCCTTATTGGGTGTCAAAGCTTGTAGTGTGTATCAGAAGTTCCTCACATAGTCTAAATTGGAGCAAGCAAGGTTTTTTCTTTATTAATGCACTACATTAATCTAAAACTCTGTCCAAAATCTTGATACAGGGTTAGAACCTCTGTATGGTTTGTATTGCTGTTTGTGTCCTTATTTGTCCTGGTGACAGTTGTAACAGGGACAGAAAGTAATGGGAAATCCCAAATTTTACAGTAGAGCAGAGGGGAACTCTCTCACTAGTGGTGACCGCTGTCAAAAGAGGAATTTCCCCTTAATTTGGAAATGTATTTTCCTAAATCCTTGTCACTTCTGTAGGCCAGGAAGTGAATGCAGGTTTCCTTGATGGGGACTTAGACAATAAAAACCCGACAGGGCTTCTTATCCTCAACCACTTTATCCTAAAAAAGAAAAAAAAGAAAAACACTGGGCTGGAGTTCTATGTTAATAAGAAGTGTACCACTAACGACAACGGTATAGAACTCTCCATGCACCACGCAGTGTAGAAATGCACGGCTAAGGTACAAAGTGGGCTATTGCTGAACGCTGAACGTAAAACCCCTGTGTATACGGCCCTTGACCTGGTCTAGCATGCAGCAACCAATTAGCTTAAAGCAGTTGGAATAATGCAAGATGATTTCTGATTGGTTGCTAGGGATTTGTTGGGTTTCATTCTTTGGCCAAGTAATTAAAATCCAATAAGCTCCCTAGAGGTAAAATACATTACAGCACCACTGGTCAGAACTGCGTTGAGTATGGGTTAATGAGCCTTCAATAATGAGTACAATGACGCCACAGAAATCTGTTCTATTGATTACAGAATGCTTCTGCCCTGCTGCAATGTCCCAGTATTAAACTGCTGTAAAATTGTTTTACAAACTAGTGCTACAGAAAATTTCTGAAGGTGTGTGTGTGTGTATATATATATATATATATATAGATATAGATATATATGTTTTTATGTTTTACTAAGGCTGGGTTCATATGTTCCAAAGAGCAACACTTAGAAGTTTCCTACCCAATGTTTCTTGTAAATAAAGTTATTATCGGTATTATTATTATTATTATTATTAATAAGCATATTTGCATTTCATGTAAATGTATTTAATTCTTTAATATTCTGCTGCAAATACAATTGTGAACTTTACAACATCCAAAAGTGGAAAATGCATGTGTCTGTATTATAATTTAATGTAGAGGGTTTTTTTTTTTTGCATTGATCATAAAATGGTTTTATTACAATATGCATTTTTTTTAATTGTTGACATATAGCAACTGCTTTGAAACAATTAAGGTACTTGTGTGACACAGATAAATAAATGAATCCTAATGAAAAAAGGACATTAACTGATTAGAATTCTTTATAATAAATAAGCATGACCTATGACCTTGCAGTGCTGGTGTTAACCCTAATGCCCTGTACACACGATTGGACTTTCCGACAGCAAAACCGTGGAATTTTGTTCGAAGGTTGTTGGCTCCAACTTGTCTTGCATACACACGGTCACACAAATGTTGACCATCAATTACGAACGTAGTGACGTACAAGACGTACGTGACATCTCCATTACGAATTTTACAAGACTGATTGCTTCCGGCTCATTCTTGATTCCGAGCATGCGACGGACTTGTGTACACACGATCGTAAAGTCCAACAACAAAACTTTGTTGGCGGAAAATTTGAGAACCTGCTAGCCAACATTTTTTGGCGAAAAGTCCGACAAATGTTCGATGGAGCATACACACGGTCGGACTTTCTGCCAACAAGATCACATCCAACATTTGTTGTCGGAAAATCCAATCATGTGTACGCGGCATAACACTTTTGCATAACTCAAAAGCCTACCTATAATCTGAGGGATCTGAGGGGCTAATACCTAAACTTTAAATAGTGTATGTGTCCTCATGAGCTCTTTTATACTTCTGCAGTCTGCACTTAAGGCTCGTACATATAAATTGGGCGAACATTTTCGTCCAAGGGACAATCGTATGATTTCCTGAACTTTTCGACAGCCGATTCCGACCTTCCGAATGAAATTTTTCTCCTACGGGAACAGAACAAACAATTTTCGTTTACTGCGTACCGTTTTCATACAATTTTCATACGAGAAAAATTACAAGCGAAAGACTGCGCATGATTAGAAACAAAAAAAGGAGCCTTTATCGTACGAGAATTGTTGTACATTCATTTCCTTCCTTGATTCCCACTTGCTGTGAAACAACGGGGAAAATCTGACAATTGTTCCACCCGATTTTCTTATAGTGTGTACCCCACGGTAAGGCATGCTTTGCTGCAGCTAAAATTGCACCTAAGCAAATTAGGCATTTCCATATGCTGTTTTTTTGTAACCCTGCTTGCTGCAGTTTACTTTCCGTGTATAGCAATGCATGTAGCACATGTAAAAGGCCCTGTTGGCACATTTCAATGCTTGCATCGGCTTACAAAATGCATGTACCATTCCCCCATAGCATGTACACAGAAAATGCAAGTAAAATGAAAGCCAAACACACAAAAAGCAACACGCAACATAATGTAGAATGCACATATGCATATATAAGTTATTGGTCGCCTACACAGGATCTAGCTGGAAGAGAGATTGTACATGATAAACACACAAAAAATGCTTGCATATAGATGTATAAACATCCATTTAGACGTGCAAAATTACACTTCCATTCTATTAACTTTACACACATGCATATGTACATGTAATCACACTGACCATGGATGCAGATCTTTCTATTTTGATTTTATGGATCTGAACGCAGTGCAACTTTACTGGTCTTTATTCACAGTGTGCATGAGCCCATCAGGAACAAAAGATCTGCGCTCAGATCTGTAAAATAAAACGCAGTACTGATAAAAAACGCTGCTTTTAGGTGGCCGTGTGCATGAGCCATTAGACTCAGAAGCATAAAGGGGGGGGATTGTTGTAAGCTCCTGGGACTGATGTGAATGGAATAATTTTCTTAGATTTGTAAGTTAATAAAACACATAAATCAACAGAAAGGGTTAAACGTGACTTCCACAATGGCACAACCTGGGGACAGAGCTGGGGAAGTAGGAGATGGCTGGATGGTTTTGCACCAGATACCAACCAGGGAGGGACGTGAGGGGAGGAGTTGATGGTGGCCTCCAGGGGGTTTCTTTGTGTTGGATTCAGCAGCAGCAGCAGCAGAAGCAGCCTCCAAGCTGCAGACCCATGGGTCCATGCAAATTCAGCTATCATAAAGTGTCAAGCCCTGCACCTCCTGTCTCCTACTCAGCCTCCCCTGTGCTCTGAGCTGCGTCAGACTGAGGATTCATCTACTTCTGTGCAGACCTCGCACAAAGGAAGTCAATAATCCATCCATAGAAAGAGGACTCCAAAAGCCCCCAACACCCCCCCCCCCCCAGCTATCCTCCACCCCGTTGGAAAAGAAGAGAAAGGTGACTGTGTGGATCAGCGCAGGTATCTGGACTCATCCCCTTGGTAAGCAAAGCATCCCTTTATTATTTTGGTACTAGTGATGTGAGCAAGTGGTGCTTAGCATTTAATCAATAGGATATACGTCCTCCCTGGTGCGATCTATCAGTTCCAATTTGTCCTTCTGATAAAAAAATCTTTGGATTATTAAAATCTGCATCGTGAGAATATGTATCTAGTACAGCTATGTCCTTCAGAGAACATACTTCCCCTTTTGCATTCAAGAACTTTGGGGTTCATTAAAACTGCTGGTTGAGCTTCTGTGTCCTGGGTACCTGGATAGAGATATTCTGAAGAAATTAGTATTCCTGCTTCCCGATATCTTTGTCCCTAGAAGAAAATTAGGTTGAGCTTGGGACTTTGATGCATGCTGGACATGTATTGTGTTCTAAAAGGAGATCAGAACATCACCATGCAGATGGGGAGATCAACCATCATTTCCTTGAATGGGGTACCTTGGTTTCCCCATCCACACTCTAGAGATTGGGAAGAATTTCAGAGAACTGCCTGGTCCTGGGATCCGTACATTCATTTTATAGAGGTATGGATAGAGTTTAGGAAGGAGATCTGGAGAGCTGAGTTTTGAGCCTTGCAGGAGATAGGATGCAGGGATGTCAGTTTTCATATAATGCTTGAATATGTGTGTTCAGAACCCCCTCCCCTCTGATGTGAGTGCTACTCCTTTTGTTCAGCATCTGGAGGCTTCTCATTACTGTAATTCATCGTACACATCCCCGGTGGCAGGCAAAGGAGGTGCTGCATCTCACAGCTTTGGATGATCTTGTGGTTTTTGCTTTACAGGGGCACTAAGCATTAGTCCGGCAGGATGGTGAAACTGGGCAACAATTTCAGTGACAAGGGTGCAAAACCCCCTTTGTGTGAAGATGGATTTGATACCATCCCCCTGATGACCCCTCTAGACGTCAATCAGCTTCAGTTCCCACCTCCAGACAAGGTATGTAGAAAGGCTGGGTGAAAAGACACAGAGGTTGGCACTGCCAGCTGAATTCTTTGAAGGTATTTTAAAGTCTGTGCATTCTTAGTCATCAACCTATAGGGCAGAGCATGGGTAAATGCAATTTAAAATGAATTGGTATAAATTTAATTAAAATTCACATGCCACAAAATAAATTACTTATATAATCGAGTTGATAAATATTTTTTTAGAGTACAATAAAACATTCATAATGGCTGCATGAACTGTCAGGGCTCAGGTACATTGTACATGGTAAATTTTTATCACTTCTAAGCATTCGATTTAACCCCAAGTTTTCAGTTGCCTTGGTATATCGAAGGGGTTACACTTTAAACCCATGCTCACTAACAATTAAAATATCCCATGTAGTCTAAAAATCTGTAGTCTATAACCATTAAACAGGTCGTTATGAGAAGGTTCATGGTTTCGTCTCGCATGTTTTAGCATTAATTATGACTGAGAGAGGCCTTAACCCACTAGAATATATTGCTGCATCACAGAAGGTGTTTACCAGCACAATATTGTTATTAGGCCCACTGTATCAACCAGCCACTGTGTTTTTACGTGGAATTTGCATGAAAAATGTATTTTTTTTAAATCAGGAGATTTTATTTATAGCCAAAAGAGAAATTGGCAGCTGCACATACAATTTATAGAGTTCTAGGGAGGTGCATAATAGGTGGTGTAATTCACAAGGACACAGTACAAAAACATACAAAAAAAACAAAATTCCTTAACGCTTTGACCTGCTGGGCAGTAAAGGGGACCCTATCAAATCTGTCTATATTTTTTAATTAACAAAAAGGTCTAATTTGCATATATTTGCAAAAATAAGCTAAAGTGACCCTTTACCCATGTCTTGCTGGTGCTCTCCCATTATCCTGTTTGCCCATTAGAGCCAACTACTACTTCCAGGTATGGGGAAGCATGTGATCTCTTTTCTTATTCCCATGATGCAACGATGGGAGTTCAAATGTCCAATCACTAGGCCTGACTGTTGTCACATGTTGGTGGGAGGGTCCTTAGCTCTATGTAAGCTCTGACCAGGCTTACCTTGAGCGAAATCAGGTTTTTTTTTTCCACTTAGCTCTGGTAGATGAATGTGAGGAAGTGGGGGAGATCATGGGGAAGGTACATATCAGTTGTGGAGAGGATGAGCTAAGAAGTGAACCTGTTTTTTGCCCACAAAGGGCAAAGTAAGGATTCAGCGTAAAGCCCAACTCTGGGGATTACACAAAAACTACCCTTGCTGTGCCCCCCTACCTGAACTGCAAAGGATAAGTCTATGGGGTAGAGGAACGTTTTGTATTACTTACCCTACTCTCTGCTCTGGTAGGCTTTGGCACTCCACTCTTTTGCATGATACTCTAGGCTGTGGGTGGTCCCTTACCATCCTTATGTACAATTCAGGATGATTGGTCCTGCATTGTAGTTGATGATATCACAGTGCGACTATAGTCAGGATCAGCTTAGTGAGGAGGCTTCAGGGGACTGGTAGCACATTTGGAGGATACCTGTCAGAGCAGGGGATAAGGTAATTATTCTAGCTTATTCTTCAGCCACTACAACTAAGAAGCATTAACCCCCTGTAATGCAGGGGATTTACTACAAGGGAATTTTTTAATGGTGCCCAGAGTTGGGCTTTAAGGGGTGATTCAGACAGGTGCCTTATTACCCTAACGTTTGCATGCTTTTTTTCACGCATTGACCAGTGAGTCATTGTGAATAGGCCTCCCATGCCCACAGCACAGGTTATAACACACCATCAGCTTTTTTCAACGCAGCACACACAACGCACAGATGAGTTCACATCTATGTATTGTGGTGCACTAAAACACCCACATTAGCTAGCTAGGTACCTTGGGGTTCTATTCAGATGTGAATCTGGCGCATTTACCTATGTACAGTAAGGCCCCAGTCCAATCCTCCAGACTATGAGGAAAGTTGGATTTTAACAGTTTGCCATGGGCAATGGACATTTCTAATTTTAAATGATAGCCCCTGGTATGCAGTGATGTGCAGCCATGGCAACCACCAAGGAATTGTTTAGAAGCATAGGATTGGTAGATCAATACAAGCTGATTTCTAATTGGTTGCTGTTGGTAACTTTATGCCATTTTTGTCTATATTGTGTTATCCTATAACTTTGATTAGAGTTGTCACATTTTTTTCTTTACAAAAGTCTCCTCTGATAGAAGCAAATCACTTTGCTGATATTTGAAGGGTCAGTCCACTCTAAACTGATATTTCAGTTACTGATAACTAGTGGGAAGTTAAACCCACTAATGCGTTCTTGCATCTCTGGGGAACTGTATTTAGGAGATTTCTGCTCCTCAGCATGTATAAGCTTATTCCAGGTACTCTTAGTAGGATAACTGCCTCCTGTCTATAAGTGGCATAATATGATATTCTATTGAGCACGCCCAAGATGGCTGTCACACTATCTGCCCCAACAGCAGATAAAGCCCATTAACTCCCCACGGAGAAAAGCACCATATGAATTACCAATAATACATTCATATTTTATCCTATGAAGAATATAATAGGGGGTGTGGGAACATGCAAAATTGGGAGGGGACCCCCAAAACTCCCAGGTTGGCAAGAACAGCACCAGGAAGTACAGAAGAGAGATCTAATGGATGACGACCCCAAGAGATAAGAAGCCAGCGGGTGACTCAGCCCAGCAGGCTCTACCCATAACTGAATTGGTTTTGAGTGGAATTTTCTTGCAGTTACTAGAGATAGAAAGTGAAAATGAGCTTTTAGCATTTTGGTGTAGTTGGTCTAAAAGCTTATTTGTGATTGGTTGCTGTTTGTTCCATGCTTTTAGATAAAGTCCAAGGAGCTTTCGCCATAAATGAGATACCTTTGCACATATACATCGTTTCTCCAGTGCTTTTCTGTTCTCATACATGGCATATATTCCAACACAGGGAGAATCCATTCCATGTATTGCCTACTGTTATATACAATATGCCTTCTGCAGCCATGATAGTATTAATATATAATTGGGGTATTGCAGTTGAAATGCAGTCCTGGCAGGGCTTGCTCACTTATTTATAACCTTGCTGATGTCACCCAGTGCATTCATCACAGCTTGTGCATTTCAATGTGCAGCTCAACTACTGCTGGAAGTCAATGGAAAAGGCTGTTCTGTTCTTTAGGGATTGGGGACAATATACTGAAGAAGCAATTTTCACCGTATCCCATATTCACCATAAGCTGCTTTGGCTGGGCTGAGATGACAATGACTTCAGCAGCCCCAGAGACATTACATATGTGTGGAATATATATATATATATTTATATTTATATATTACTATTCTTTACCAGGTTTGATGGCAGCAAATATTTTTCCCAGTTATCCCTCCCTGTAGAGAAATGGGATGTTTTCACGGATCACATTTATGAGGGTTTAGGCTTCATGCATTGCATTGTTTATTTTAGCATGTAAAATGAGTCTGCAAGGTGTAGGGGTGAGTGTGGTGCATTTTTGGTGGCCTTTGTATAGGAAACAGAACCAGAGCAGTCTAGACCCAGTCTGCAGTTTATCATGTTCATTGAACCCTACAAGTAGTGCTTCCACTTGGCTGTATTGCAGAAGGCAATGCAGAGTATCTCCAGAGCACTGTTTCTAGCTGAAATATTGCACCCATCAAAACGGAAAATTGCACATGGGACTCTTCATTGACTTTTTACACCTGTCCTAACCATTATGCCGCGTACACACGATCGGACATTCCGACAACAAAATCCATGTTTTTTTTTCCGACGGATGTTGGCTCAAACTTGTCTTGCATACACACGGTCACACAAATCTTGTCGGAAATTCCGATCGCCAAGAACGCGGTGACGTACAACACGTACGACGAACCGAGAAAAATTAAGTTCAATAACCAGTTCGGCTCTTCTGCTTGATTCCGAGCATGCGTGGAACTTTGTGCGTCGGAATTGTCTACACACGATCGGAATTTACGACAACGGATTTTGTTGTCGGAAAATTTGAGATCCAGATCAAAAATTTTGTTTGTTGGAAGCTCCGATGGAAAATGTCCGATGGAGCCTACACACGGTCGGAATTTCCGACAACAAGCTCCCATCGAACATTTCCAGTCGGAAAATCCGACCGTGTGTACGCGGCATTACAGTTGTTTATTTGGAGCATTGGTTGTAGCTTTAGCTTTTAGCATACTTTGCACAGTAACCCTACATTCAAACGTATGCGTTTTTTAGTGCGTTTTGCAGTTTGCAGAAATGCACTACAGTCCATTTAACATGGTTTCCTATGGTACTAGTTCACATCTATGCGTTTTGCGGCCGGTGAGTTTTTGCAAAGGGTCGGGGACTGTTTCCTCGTGATTTGCAGCTAATAGATTTCAATGGAACCACACAAGAAACGCAAGTGTTGCATTGTGATGTGATTTTTTTTATGTGTTTTGCGTTTTGTTCTTATTTTACCACTGTATATAGATGGTTACTAACCCCACACCATTTTTTAATGGTTGCTAAGGATGCGGCAGCCGGCTTCCCAGTTCCCTCCTTAGCAACCAGCTATATACAGTGTGTTTTACAGTGCGTTTAAAGAGAAAAAAAAACATAAAACGCAAAATGCATGAAAATTGCATGCAAAAACGCATTAAAAATGCTGGTTTAAAAAACGCATAATGCACTGAAAAACATGCTTGAAAAACTCATCAAGCACAGCCACATAGATGTGAACCTAGACTTAAAGCTGGTCAATGGTTGCTTTCCATTCATCAACTTGATTATAACATTTTTTAATCAAACTGTTTTGCTTTCATTGCATACCTTATTTTAGACCCAGTGATGTCACTTCTGGTTCTTTGTGCTTCTCTATGTAATGCAGGCAGATCATGGCTGGAAAGTGGGGTCAGCAGGGTGCTGTACATAGCTACCTTAAAACCTCAAAAGCACCCTGCCTCTCTACTTTTACAATTGAAAGTCCTCAGCCCTAATGCAAGCAGTGGGATTGCTCCTGAGAGGAGTTGTGCAAATATTAAAATTCCTTGATAGATCGATCTCAGTATGGAGGAGTGGGTGATCCTAGGCAGACTGCATTTGCATACTTACTGCCACAGCTAATGCCCACATGTGATGCTAAGCTTCCATGATTAAATTAACTAAAATCCAATAAATGAAGTGGATGTACTATGGACAGTAAAGCTGGGGTGGAAAGAGTCTGCCCAGACAGTATGGTCACCTGCTGACTGGCAAAATCCACAGCCAGCTTAAAGTGATTGTAAAGTTATCATTTAAAAAAAACAACAAATATGTTATACTTACCTGCTCTGTGCAACGGTTCCTGATCCTCCTCTTCTGGGGTCCCCACAGCAGCTCTCCAGGCTCCTCCTCTTCTCTTGCTATGTGGGCACTTGTGCAGGCTTGAACCTGAGCTGGGCCATCTGAGCCCATTGACACACACAGCACAGCTTGGCCCCGCCCACCGCTCCCTCCTCATAGGATTTGATTGACAATGGCTCCTGCTGCCTCTATGTCCTGTGACGAGAGAGAGGGCATCGCCGCTACTTTCTGGCACAGCACTAGGTCGAATCAGGCTCAGGTAAGTATTTGGGTGGAAAAAATGTATAAAAGAAATAGGGTGCACTGGCCCAGTGCATTAACCCACAATATTATTAAAAGTAAGATAAAAAAGAGCTACTCACAGCGCTCATTGGGCCACTCTCTGTGGATATGCACTTCACACCAGTTCTCAAAAAGGATATGGGGGAACTGGAGAAAGTGCAGAGAAGGGCAACCAAACTGATAAGAGGCGTGGAGGAGCTCAGCTATGAGGAAAGATTAGAGGAACTGAATTTATTCTCTCTTGAGAAGAGGAGATTAAGGGGCATATAATAACCATGTATAAATACATAAGTGGTCCATATAGTGATCTTGGTGTTGAGTTATTCACTTCGAGGTCATCACAGAAGACAAGGGGGCACTCTTTACGTCTGGAGGAAAGGAGATGTAGTCTCCAAATACGGAAAGGTTTCTTCACAGTAAGAGCTGTGAAACTGTGGAATCGACTCCCTCAAGAGGTGGTTCTGGCCAGCTCAGTAAATTTAAAAAAGGCCTGAGGTTCTTCCATAAATGTACATAATATAACTGGGTACTGACATTTCTAGGTAAAGTTTATCCATGGAACATCCAATTGCCTCTCGGGGGATCAGGAAGGATTTTTTTTCCCCTGCTGGAGCAAATTGGATCATGCCTCTGGATCAACTGTGGTTATAGGATTGTAAAAAATTTTTTTTTTTTTGTTTTCCCCTTTTTATTGGTTGAACTAAATGGACTTGTGTATTTTTTGACCAAACTAATTATGTAACTATGTAACAGACAGGCTAATGACTCAAGCATAGGAGGGACCTCACCAGGGTCCCTGCAGGCTAACACCTTTAAAAGGTATGTCCTTCTTCATCAGAGCTAAGCAGCAAATGATCATTCAGGCATATAAATACCATTACACATGATCCCTGCCACGCCCACAATGTGAGAGCCAGCGCCCCCTCCCCCCAAAACATGGGAGGAGTGAATACATCCAGAGAGGGAAGTATTTGGGTGGGGGGAGCCAACCATGGATTTTTTTTACCCTAATGCAAAAAATACATTAAGGTAAAAAAACTTTTAGCCTTTACAATCACCTTAGCTCTTCAAGACTCAGAAATTGAATCCATACACAATTTTACTTAGATAATTTCAGTTTAGGAATGTTTATAGTGCAAGAAGACAATGGGGTTGATTTACTATCCAGTTTTTTGGGGGGGGTTTTTTGTCAAAGCTTTTTCAAACAAGCTGAAGTTTGAAGCAGATTGGCTACCTTGTACAGTTGCACCAGGTTTTGCGCTCTCCAGTTTTAGTAAATCAACGTTAATGACTTTCCTAAGCCCTATCTCTGCCATGTACTAACACTGACTGAGGAAACATGGAAGAAACAGGGAGGTTCTTCCTAGGACTAAACTAAATAGTAGGGATGGGCTCAGGTGTGTTCAGGATCCTAGTCCCAACCCACCTGCCCGATCCCGCCAGGAAGCCAACAATGCACAACGCTAATCACAGGCATTGAGACATTTCCTGGCCTGTGCAGCTGCAGACCAACAAATGCCTCACTGCCTGTGATTAGCGGTGTGCACTGTCGGCTTCCTGGTGGGATCGGGCAGGTGGGTTGGGAGACAAGGATCCCGAACATGCCTGAGCCCATCTCTACTAAATAGCACTAATCAGGAGGGGAGGACAGATGGAGGTACCAATCACACAAGTAAACAGGTTGTAGTGCCTCTAAACCACCACTAGATGTCAGCATTCTACAGAACAATAATAACCTAATGTATATCAATACAACACACAAAAAATACATTTACATGAGACAGAACTGGTTAGGTTGCCAGAGGCGCCATTTTCAAAATCATTATTATTATTATCATCAATATTTTTAATAAATAGCTGCAAAAATATTTATGGTTGTTACAGAATTTGTATGGACACATTACCAAAATTCCAACTGAACTGTGTGCTATCATTTTCAATATACTTATGGTAGAGCTTTTAGCATTTGTTGTTATTCAACATGCTTACACCTGGGAGCAGAAAGGTTAGGAGTCTGTTCTTTCAGATAGTACAGATAAAGTCTTCTAAAATGAGAGTTTCATCCAAGCCACCATGTACCCTGCACTCACATGAACAGTATAAAGCTGGAACTACATACAGCCGGGGGTTCCACAATGCAAAGGTAAAGGTGGGTCAAAATAAATCCCAAATAGTCCCCAGGAGCTGGGAGGACATTGATGGCACTGCTAGAATAGATGGCTTATAGAGCTCCTGTGTCATTTATAATACACGGTGATAAAGTATTGCTGCCACATGAAAGGTTAGGACAGTAAGGACACCTCGGATAACAGAGATGAAAGTCCCGATGTCTCATCTCTGCTAACCTTTCCTTCACAGCCCTCTTTTATCAGGATGTTTTAAGAGGACCTGTCATGAAAAATCACAGAATATGTCACTTAAAGCTGCAAGTTATTGGAGTGTTATCCTCTTCCTTTGATTGTGAGAAATGACACTGAACAAGCATTCAGGTCAGAGGTCCTAACTTTACTGAATACATACTGGTTCCAGATTTCACATATAGAGTACAGGTAGATGTAAAATCTCTGTCAAATGTTCATTTGTCTGTGACCCCATTGGGGCGATTTTTCTCAAATCCCGTTCCTGGGACACCTGTATAAGAACTAGAGGATGTAGTTGTTACCAGGACAGCAATCAACAATAGACTATTACTTAGAATTTCTAACATGTCCTCACTTTACTAAAAAGCTGCTTTTTCTTGTTTATGTCCCCATTACAATGCTGCATCCTAGCCTAGGCTGACAAGGCCCAGGCCTAGGGCAGCACTTTGCAGGGGGGCAGCACGGAAAGCGTCCCCGCCCGCTTTCGCTACACTGTTATTGTAGCACCAGTCTTATGGGGTGGACTGGGCTGAAAGGAAAATTAGTCTAGCGTCCCATAAAACGGCCTCACTGCTTCCTGTATACGGGCGGCTGGCATTCCACAACTGTGAGGAGGGGTGTGCGCTGCTTCTAATTTTTACTGTCCTCTCATCCTGGACCACAAACCTTCCTCACTGTGCTATATGTTTTCTGCTGCACCATTGGCATGGTTAGATCTTAGTAGAAGTAGAACTAGAACTAAAGTATAACTATAGGCAACACTTTTCATTTTGGATAGAGTATGGGAGGGTTATAACCCCTGTCAGTTTATTTTTTACTATCCCTGTCCCATTGCAGAGATTTCCCTTCACTTCCTGACCCATAGCCAAACAGGAAGTGAGAGGAAATCTATGCAAATTAAGGGAATCCATCCCCCCAGGCCCCCAGAACTAGTGTCCCCACTCGAAAATTTCAGGGCGGGTCTTAAACAACAAGGGGTGTGGCCTTGACAGGAAGGGGTGGGTCATATTTAAATTAGGGGGTGCACGAGTTTAGTCAGGCCTAGGGCAGCACAAAACCTAAATACACTACTGCCCCATTATGACATGAAGTGAGGGGAAATCTCCCCAATAGGGACATACAGTAGGTGGTAATAAAAACCTCTAGCCCTTCCTGGCTATTCAAAATTAAGTAAAAGGTTTAGCCTGTGGAGATGGGTTTTAACTGTTGAAAGCCTTAAGCTGGCCATATAGTGTACACCTTTCAGCAGATTCTTAAAATTTGATCAGCACAGTTTTTTGCATCTTTACACCAAGTTAGTTTTGTGTGTCCTTACACCAGGTTTTTTTATTTTTTCATCCTTAAACTAAGTTAGTTTTGTGTGTACTTACACCAGGTTAATGCTTTGCATTCGTATGCCAAGTTAGTTTTGTGTGTCCTTACACCAGGTTAGTTTTGTCTTGCCTTATAGAAAGTTCGTTTTTTGTGTCCTTAAACCAGGTCAATTTTTTGCACCTTTATGTCAAGTTAGCTTTATGTGTCCTTACACCAGGTTAGTTTTGTGTGTCCTTACACCAGGTTTATTTTTTTGCATCCTTAAACCAAGTTAGTTTTGTGTGTCCTTACACCAGGTTAATGTTTTGCATCCTTATGCCAAGTGTTTTTTGTGTCTTTACACCAAGTTAGGTTTATGTTTCCTTAATCCAGGCTTTGTGTGTCGTTACATAAGGTTAATTTTTTTGCATCCTTAAACCTATTAGTTTTGTGTATCCTTACACCAGGTTAGTGTCATGTGTCCTTACAAAAGGTTAGTTTTGTGTGTCCTTACACCAGGTTTATTTTTTTGCATCTTTAAACCAAGTTAGTTGTGTGTGTCCTTACAGCAGGTTAATGTTTTGCATCCTTATGCCAAGTTAGTTTTGTGTGTCCTTACACCAGATTAGTTTATGTGTGTCCTTACACCAAGTTAGGTTTATGTTTCCTTACACCATGTTAAGCGGGGGTCCACCTATCTATCGTTTTTTTTTTTTTTTTAGTTCATTCACAAACTTTTCTTCTTAGCATTACATACTCACATATTGTGTGTAATATGTCCACCTGTGTCAGATTTCGTCGGAAAGAATAACTTATATTATTCACTGCAGGCGGTTTCCATCTTCATTGTGGGCATTTGAAGCCCACAAGCATTTATTTCCTGGATGTGGTGAATGCTGTGCTCCCAGCATTCACTGCTCATTCCCGCACATGCTCAGTGGCATCCTGGGAAGCCTGGGACTAGCTCCCAGGAGTCTGGGAGAGGCTAGAAACACGCCTACTCCCACGGGAGGAGAACCAGGAAGTGCAAAGAAGAATAGAAAAATAAAAGGTAATTACGGCGATTTAAATTTTTTTAAACGGCATGTCAGCATCTAGGCAAGGAAGAGAATACATACAGATATTGTTCAAAATTTGGGTGGAACCCCGCTTTAGTTTTGTGTTTCCTTATACAAAGTTAGTTTTTTGTGTCCTTACACCAGGTACATTTTTTTGCATCCTTATGTCAAGTTAGCGTAGTGTGTCCTTACACCAGGTTAGTTTTGTGTATCCTTACACCAGGTTTATTTTTTTGCAACCTTAAACCAAGTTAGTTTTGTGTGTCCTTAAACCAAGATAAGGTTTTGTGTGTCCTTACACCAGATTAGTTTATGTATGTCCTTACAGAAAGTTAGGTTTATGTTTCCTTACACCAGGTTAGTTTTGTGTTTCCTTATACAAAGTTAGTTTTTTGTGTCCTTACACCAGGTACATTATTTTGCATTCTTATGTCAAGTTAGTGTCATGTGTCCTTACACCAGGTTAGTTTTGTGTATCCTTACACCAGGTTAAAGTTTTGTGTGTCCTTACACCAGATTCGTTTATGTGTGTCCTTACACCAAGTTAGGTTTATGTTTCCTTGCACCAAGGTTATTTTTTTTGCATCTTTAAACCTATTCGTTTTGTGTATCCTTACACCAGGTTAGTTTTGTGTGTCCTTACACCAGATTTATTTTTTTGCATCCTCAAACCAAGTTAGTTTTGTATGTCTTTACACCAGATTTTTTTTTTTGGCATCCTTAAACCAAGTTAGTTTTGTGTGTCCTTACAGCAGGTACATTATTTTGCATCCTTATGCCAAGTTAGTTTTGTGTGTCCTTACATCAGATTCGTTTATGTGTGTCCTTACACCAAGTTAGTTTATGTTTCCTTACACCAGGTTAGTTTTGTGTTTCCTTATACAAAGTTAGTTTTTTGTGTCCTTACACCAGGTACATTTTTTTGCATCCTTATGTCTGGTTAGCGTCGTGTGTCCTTACACCAGGTTAGTTTTGTGTTATCCTTACACCAGGTTTATTTTTTTGCAACCTTAAACCAAGTTAGTTTTGTGTGTCCTTAAACCAGGTTAAGGTTTTGTGTGTTCTTACACCAGATTAGTTTATGTGTGTCCTTACACCAAATTAGGTTTATGTTTCCTTGCACCATGTTAGTTTTGTGTGTCCTTACACCAGGACATAGAAATATTTATATTTTACCTTAGATATGAGCGTTTTGAAAATGGCAACACTACAGTAAATTCCAGCTTTGTAAAGCATACAACATAATGTACAGTTGTTGCTTAGTCCAATCGGTTTTGTGTAAATTTTGGAGGCCATTCTTTTGTGGCATTTAGCAACTGTCCTTATAAAGTGGACTTTTCTTTTTTAATACCTTTAATAGCGACGTGCCTTTATCTCTCAATTTGGTGCTCCTCGAACAGTGACTCGATCCTTCCTGATTGAGAATCTATTATATAATGATTCTCTAAGGAAAGCATTATAATATATAAAGAACTGTTTCCTACCTGCCCTCCCTCTTTTATTAAGTGTCAGGCTAAGTGGGCTAATAATGTTCCTGATCTTCAGGGGTGGACTGGGAGGATATGTAGGACTACCCCTTTACTCTTTTAGTCTTGGCTAGGGACAGACTTATTTTTTTCTACATATAATTTATTTCACCCTGCCTAAATTATCTGCTATTTACCCCTCAGTTTTAGCAAAGTGCTGGCGTTGTTTGGCGTTATCTTTTGGTACTGCCCAGGGATCCAAGTGTTCCAGGTGGGAGTGTCTAATGCATTAATGCTGTCCTGGTAGTATTACTCGGTAGTATTACTCCCGTTGACAACCTTGGTGTGTTCATTGGGCTTGGTGGAGGAAGTGGCCCCTACCAGAGCCTTGTGTACACTGCTCAGCATCCTTCAATTTTACACCCGTAAGCAACGCTATATCTTGGCCTAGGGCGACAAAGCTCAGGCCTAGGGTGGCACTTTCCGGGGGGGGGCGGCAAAAAAGCCACTATTATTTTTTTGATTGTCTTGTGGAGAAGTAGGGTCAACGTTCTTTTGGCCCTGTTTCTCCTGGGGATCACAGGAGTACACTTCATTCTGCACTCCTGTGACCCATATTCAGCCAGTCAAGGCTCTGGAGAGATACTGAATTTCATGTCAGGATCCACCCAGATAGGAGCTGGCTCAACCTCTCAGTGGGCCACTGATTGCCTGAGCAAGCCCCTCCCATCCCCTCCTCAGCCTGGAGGGGCAGAGCACAGACACGGTAACTGACAGTCACGGGATCTCTGCTCCCTGAAGACCAAGAACTGAGCAATCAGCAGTCTTTGATCATTCAGTTTGCCACAGGTTGCTGAAAAGGTTCAAACTGCTACATACCTCTAATAACAGACATAAAACTGCAACTGGTAAACCTAATATGGCTTAGCTATGCAGCTGTGTCTGTATATGTGTTATATTATATAGTATGAAGTAACTGTTAGGTTGGTTTAGTCTTTTTTCCAGTTAAGAATTTGGGAGCGTTGTACCTCAGACAGGACTGTTTGCAGAGAAAATTTGTTGATACTGTTGATATAATAATTATATTAGTCACTGCCTTTCGAGCTAAATGGTGGTCTGCACTCTTATTTGGTCAGTGGCCTGGTAGTTGTATATTTAGAGTATAACTAAAGGCAACATTTTTTTTAGTTTTTGGATAGAGTGGAGCCGCTGTGCTTTGGTTCCAGAGCAATGTACCAACAGTCTTGGTGCAGGTTAGCTTCTATTATGTCCCACAGTCTAATGCCCTGTACACACGATAGGATTTTCCGACAACAAAATCCATGGGATTTTTTTCCGACGGATGTTGGCTCAAACTCGTCTTGCATACACACGGTCACACAAAGTTGGTTGGACATTCCGAACGTCAAGAACGCGGTGACGTACAACGCGTACAACTAGCCTAGAAAAATGAAGTTCAATAGCCAGTGCTGCTCTTCTGCTTGATTCCGAGCATGCGTGGCACTTTGTGCGTTGGAATTGTGTACACACGATCGGAATTTCCGACAACTAATTTTGTTGTTGGAAAATTTGAGAACCAGATCTCAAATTTTGTGTGATGGAAATTCGTATGGAAAATGTGTGATGGAGCCTACACACGGTCGGAATTTCCGACAACAAGGTCCTATCACACATTTTCCATTGGAAAATCCTATCGTGTGTACAGGGCATTAGTGTGCTTTCAGAAAATGTACCATTTCTCCCTTCCTTTGTTCTCTTCTTTCTCTCTTTTAAATTATTAAAAAGTTTGGGGTGCACAGAACTCAGCTGCATCCCTCGCTTTGGGCTTCCTTTTAATGCTCTTTTCATATGTCCTCTCAGGTTACCCTTCTTGACCAGGCTCTGTCATTGGTAGCTCTTTCTGAGTGAATGAGGGGCTCTCTAATTTTAAAGGGAAGGTCCCCGATGTGTCTCCTTAGGTGACAATGATACACTTTGTCTTTTGTCTCCTTAGGCAACAATGATACATACTCTGTATCATTTGCCAAATTTTGTGTACGTTTTGTTGTACCCTGAAGTGACTATTTGAACTAACTATTTGAACTGACAAAGGGTCTAACCCTTCCCTACTCTGTCCAAAAAGAAAAATATATTGCCTTTACATTCACTTTAACTCACATGTGGTGGAATTGCACCCCAGTTCACACCTTTTGAGAACAAATGTTTCATATTCATAAGCTGCTGAATGCCACCATTGCCAAATACCCTGGAAATGGTCCTGCTATCACTCTCCTAGAACTTATCCAAAAAAAAAACAAAATAAGCTCTCCTTCAATTTTTTTCTGTGTGTTGCCAGAGCTCTAATATCTAAACATAGGAAATTCATTACTGCACCCTCCATTATAGAATGGTCCAACTATTCCAAATTAGTTGTACAAAGGAACTTATTAAACAAAGCCACAATGTACATACATTTTTTATTGAAACACTGACTCCCTACATACTGTAGCATCAGACAAATTTAAAAGGGTTGTAAGGGCAGTGTTCACAATCACTGCCAGCCCCCCTGCTAGGATACTGTGTAGTATACAGTGTATGTTGTTTTTTTAAATTCTTCTTCTAAAAATCGTTTTTCTCCTCGCCGATCAGCAGTCACGTGTGGTCTCTTCCTTCAATGTATGCACTACAGAGGGAGGGGCCGAGATCTCCCTCTGATGTTTGCCGGGCGGTCACGTGACTGCAGATCAGCAAGATGAAATAAGGTATTTAGAAGAAGAATTTTCAAAAACGACATACACTGTATAATACATTTTATCCTAGCAGAGGGGCTGGCAGTGATTGTGAGCAGTAATTGTACTACTGCTCAGAACGGTGATAGAAGGGGAGGTGCGGTTCACACACAGGAGCTGACAGGGAGAGAGGGTGGGGGAGAGGGAAGAGAAGAGTGCTGCGGGCTGACAGAGGCATTTAAATGGACCACTGTGTCAGGGCTCAGCAGCCATGATTATCATGGTCAGGAAACACACGGGACACAGGAACTGGCAGGATCAACCAGGTTTTTTACAATTTAGAAAAGGAAACATGACACCGCACAAGCACTATGCAGTATATTATGCTTTAAAGGAACAGGATCTTTTTTTTTTAGGGTAACAAACACTTTAAAGATAAATTCCAGGTATGACAATTTTTACATAGTCACGTTGGTCCAGCTTGGACCAATGTAAGTATGTATGCGCCATACCTGTGGTATGCCCATTGAAGCTGCAAATTACTGTAGTAGACACCTTTACTACAGGGATCTCTACTAGATTCTGGGTTCCATGCTGATCGGGTAACTATTTAAAAATTGCCATACCTGTAATTCAACTTTAAAATTTTAACATGAGCCCTTTGAATAATTCCACAAACGTGCATAACAAACTGCCTTACGAACAAACCTTTTGCTGTTATCACAGCTTCCTCTATTCTGTTAGCTTAGCTACAATTCTTCACCCTCAACTTTCCTTTTTCTTACCTTTTTCTCACTCCCAGCACCATCTGTCTGTATTTTCAACGGCTCGTTTGCTATTCAAATGCAAATGCATGCTTTTGAATGCAAAACACAGCTTTGACAACAAAAGATTGTGTTTGACTTGCTTTACCTTAAGCTGGCTATATATCAGTAGATTTTTATAGGAATACTCATACAAAAATTTCTACAAAAATTCTCAGGACATTTGACGGCTTGTCAAATGTTGTTCATAAGTAGTTTAAAATGTTGTTTGCTTTTAACACTTGATTTTGGAACAAAGGGAATTTACAGGATAAAAACCACATATGTATACTGTTAGAAATTTGTTAGTTCCAGAAAAGATTTCCATCCTGCTCTTTTAAAGCTTTTCATCACTACAAAAAAACATAAATTTTACCCCACTAGTGATTAGAAAGTCGAATGAATGTTCCATTATTGTATAGCCAGCTTGAATATATGCTGCATCCAAGAAAGGCAACATAAAGCAGATCAAATGCAGCCTCTGAACTGCTATGTCTACTCTCTGCTAAAGTCAGTGGGATTTTGCCAACCTGCATTTGAGGTGTACTCAAGTCAAACACAGGAAAACCATGCCTATCAACATGAGCCCTAAGTATTAGTATATTGATTTGAGCATAACTTTCATGCAATCATCCAAGCACACCATAGACCAGGGTCTCCACACTTTAACAAAGCCAGTTTACCAACCTTTAGACTTTAGGAGGGCCAGACTGTGGCGAGTGGGGATAGAAAATACCCTGCCATCAGTGGGAGTGGACAATATGTTATGCTTAAACAAACAAAGAAAAATATATCACAGCGCCTACAGGATAAATATATAAATCAAGTGACAAAATCTAATTGACGTAACTTTCCAATAATGCTTACAACATAAGAAAAATAATTGATGAAAATATACAAAGGTGGTCAATAATTAAAGTGATAAGTGCTCCAAGGTGCTCTAAATAAAGTGCAAATGTGCTCCAAAAAAGATGACTGGTGCTGCGTGCCACACTCCCCTTTGTGACCCCTCTCACCAGAAATCATAGACCACCAGCTTCGTAGTCTGGGGTCAAACAGGCAGTGATCAATCAGATCTGGTATAAGCCGGGTGATTGGGTGCAGTAAAAGCATCTAAAAATATTCTGGGGCTTGCGGAGTAGGCAACCAGGCTCAAACAATAGGGAGAGAGGAAAAAAGGACTAATAGTGAAGTACTGTATGATTGTATAAAATCACGCTTCTCAGGCGTCACACAGGCGTAGTGAAAACAGGCATCAGTACAACCAGGAAATGCCGCTGCGTTCCATGGAGGGCGCAAATGGCGTCAATGGTTGGGAAAACCGGAAGTGCGTCAATGCCTTTCACCCCTCCTCCAGGGCGTCATCAAGGACATCACGTCCGGTTTCAAAGAAAGAAATTTATATGTGGGGAGCTAGATAACTCCTCCCGCTACAGCCTAAAGCAACCAATTACTCTAAGGGTCAGCCACCAGTTCACCTGATGTGACATCATATCCCGTTTAATTATAACATACTGGCTTTAAAAGATATATGTTCATTAGTACATTTGACATAATCCATGATAACTCAAAAAGAAATTACATAAAATTGGTAAATGTATATAAAATGAAATGTACATATCGCATCAATCCCTATATAAAATAGAATGTATATATCGTAACAATCCCAAGAGGGAAATTGGTAGAAATTAAATGATAATAAAGTGAAAAAGAAAAATATTAGAAGAAAAATCATATAAATAAAAAAATAAATAAATATAAATAAATGTGAAAACAAAATAAAATGAAATAAAAAAATAAAAAATGAAAATAAAGAATGAATGAAAATAAAAAATAAGATAAAATTAATAAAAATAAAATATATGTATATAAAAATATAAAAAATGAATAATGAAAAATAAATGGAATACAATATATGTGTGAGATCCTAGTTATTCAAATATTAAGTACAGTACCAGTGGATTCTATATACACATCTATATATTCTACTAGGCCTAAATAGGAATAGGAAAAGGAAGACCACCCATTTTACCTTTCACTCCCTGGGCAGATTCTATGAGATTAGGAAGTTTATCACCTGTGGGACCACACATGTCACCTATTTGTTGTCCTGCCCTTGTGGTCTTCGATATGTGGGCAGGACCACAAGAAAGTTAGGGGTCAGGCTGAGAGAGCATGTAAATAAAATCAAAAAGGGTTTTAAACATCATAGCCTATCCAATCACTTCAGATTGTTTCACAACAGGGATCCAGGTGGGTTGACTTTCTGCGGAATTGATAGGGCAGAGGAACATTGGAGAGGGTCCAACCTCAGGCAGACAATCTCGCAGAATGAAACCCAATGGATCCATAGGCTTGGCACTATGAACCCCCTTGGCTTAAACATAGAGCTGGATTTGAATTGCTTCCTGTCAAACTGGTAGTTTGGACATGTTTTAATTTTAATTTATTTTAATAATTTTTTTCAAGATTTAGGCCTAGTAGAATATGTAGATGTGTATATAGAATCCACTGGTACTGTACTTAATATTGGAATAACTAGGATCTCACACATATATTTTATTCCATTTATTTTTCATTATTCATTTTTTAATATTTTTATATTTTTTTATTTTTATTCATTTTATTTGATATATTTATTTATTTTTATTTTTTACTATATATTTTTTTTATTTCATTTTATTTTGATTTCACATTTATTTTTATTTGTATTTCTATTTTTTTATTTTCATTTTCATTTCTATAATTTTTCTTCAAATTTTTTTTCTTTTTTTCATTTCTTTTTTTATTGTCTTTTATTTTATTATCATTTCATTTCTACCAATTTCACTCTTGGGATTGATACGATATGTACATTCTATTTTATATAGGGATTAATGCGATATGTACATTTCATTTTATATATATTTCCCAATTTTATGTAATTTCTTTTTTGAGTTATCATGGATTATGTCAAATGTGCTATTAAACATATATCTTTTAAAGCCAGTATGTTATCTGTAAAAAGGATATGATGTCACATCGGGTGAACTGGTGGCTGACACCTTGAGTATTTGGTTGCTTTAGATTGGCTGTAGCGGGAGGAGTTATCTAGCTCCCCGCATATAAATTTGTTTCTTTGAAATTGGATGTGATGTTCTTGATGACGCCCTGGAGGAGGGGCGAAACACGTTGACACACTTCTGGTTTCGTCCATCCATTGACGCCATTTGCACCCTCCATGGAATGCATGCCGACCAGCGGCATTTCCTGGTTGTACTGATGCCTGTTTTCACTACTCGTGTGTAAGTGACGCCTGAGAAGCGTGATTTTATACAATCATACGGTACTTCGCTATTAGTCCTTTTTTCTTCTTTTTTTTTTTTGTCTTTTTTTCCTTTTTCTTCTCACCCAATCATCTGGCTTATACCAGATCTGATTTATCACGGCCTGTTTGACCCCAGACTGCGAAGCTGGTGGTCTATGATTTCTGGTGAGAGGGGTCACAAATGGGTGTGTGGCACACAGCACCAGTCATCTTTTTTGGAGGACATTTGCACTTTTTTGGAGCACCTATCACTTTAATTATTGACCACCGTTGTATATTTTCATCAATTATCTTTCTTATCATGTTGTAAGCATTATTGTAAAGTTAGGTCAATTAGGTTTTGTCACTTGATTTATATACTTATCCTGTAGGCGCTGTGATATATTTTTGTGTATTGTGCACCTTTGTACAGCTGCCAGCAGGTCTTTACTAGTTCACCAACATATATTTAAGGTATAGGGTCACCTTGATAGCGTTGTATATATATATATATATACATATATTTTTTTCACAATGTGTTATGCTTGGTGGTCAGTAGGAACAAAAAGATTACCTAATGCCTGTGGTCAGTATAAGGAGGAACAGTGCCGCATCCTTGGTGTCAGTGGGAAGAATGGTGCCTCATTGTTGGTGTCAGTGGAAGGAGTGGTGCTTGTCACTGGTGTCAGTGGGTGGAATAGTGCCTCGTATCAGTGGGAGGAACATGCTCCAAGAGCCAGATAAAGGGAAACAAAGGGTCATATCTGTTCCACAGGCTGTAGTTTGGAGACCAAATACATGACAAAAGACAAGAATATTCTACCACACAAGGGCAAACCCACCGATAACGTTAATGTAAGATAAACTGCCACAGGCATCTTGACTACATCACATTGTATATATTTTTCTGCAGAATATGGTGTTCTATGTCAGTGGTTCTCAACTTCAGTCTAACAAACCTCTGAGGGCTTCACGGAACAGCTGTATTTATACTGAGATTAAATTACACACAGATGGATTCTATTTACCAATTAGATGACTTCTAAAGGCAATTGGTTCCACTAGATTTCAGTTAGAGGTATCAGAGTAAAGGGGGCTGAATACAAATGCACACCACACTTTTGCAGATATTTATTTGTAAAACATTTTGAAAACCATTTATCATTTTCCTTCCACTTCACAATTTATGTGCCACTTTGTGTTGGTCTATCACATAAAATCCCAATAAAATACATTTACGATTTTGGTTGGTCTCAAGGGGTATGAATACTTTTTCAAAGCACTGTATATCTAGTATAGAAATGATATACTGTAAGTATGTTTATATGGAGCTACCACATTTTTGTTACTGTACAATTTCAAAACTTCAATAAATTATATTGTGAATAAAATAAATGCGCCCCCTTATGCCCTGACCCGTAAACTGTATCTGAACTCAATTAGATTTATCTGCCAAAAAGTCTGCTTTAACCACTTGCTGCCCGCCATATAGCAATATGACGTCAGGAAAGTGGTTTAGTTATCCTGATCGGACATCATATGACGTGATAAGGATAACAACGCGGCGCGCACCCGCAGAGACGCGCAGCACGGCGATCGGAGGTGCGGTGTGTCAATCTGACACACCGCAACTCCGATTGTGGTATGGAGCCTCTGACGGAGGCTTCTTACCATGTGATCAGCTGTGACCAATCACAGCTGATCATCGCGTGAACCAGGAAGTGCCGGTAAACGGCTTTCCTCGGTTCACGCTGACAGGGAGAGCCGATCGGCAGCGCTTCCTGTCAGAGAGGGGGGGGGGGGTTTGTGCTTATAATTAGCACATTAATTAGCAGCACAGCCCCATCAGATGTGTCCATCAGCTGCAAATCACTGCCCATCAGCGGCCAGCCTTGGCCTCATAAAGAGAGCCTGTCAGTGCCCATAAATGTGCCAATCAGTTCCCCATCAGAAATGCCTGTCAGTGCCCTTCAGATGCCACTCAGTAATGCCTATCAGTGCCCATCGTTTTTTTTTTCAAAAATTTCGGTCTTTTTTAGTTTGTTTAGCAAAAAATAAAAACCCCAGAGGTGATCAAATACCACCAAAAGAAAGCTCTATTTGTAGGAAGAAAATGATAAAAATTTAGTTTGGGTACAGTGTAGTATGACCGCGCAATTGTCATTCAAAGTGCGACAGCGCTGAAAGCTGAATGTTGTCCTGGGCAGGAAGGAGCGAAAGTGCCTGGTATTGGAATGGTTAAGAAAAGAATTATGCCTAATAGAAAATATGCTGAAAATAAAGGTTAAACATTTTGTTTTTCATAGGAAATACTTTTCTTCTTTGGCAAAGTCAAGTTCAAATAAACAGTGAAGAGTTCATAGATATTGATCGGTCCCTGTCTGGTATTCGTTAATCTGCTTATCAGATCCTCGATTTTTTTCTTACTTCTGCTTTTCTTTACTCTTCACAAAGTCATCACCATATGTCTGTGATTTATGATAATTTTTGTGAAGTTATTTTAAATTGTAAAAAAATGTTGACTTCTTCGTCTTTGTCTATGTAGAATTCTTTGTCTGTTTCAGATATCTACAGCCTAATCAGCCACAACATTAAAAAAGATGACAGTTCCTCTTTTACTGGCTTTTTATCGATGTACACTATATTGTCAAAAGTATTGGGACGCCTGCCTTTACACACACATGAACTTTAATGGCCTCCCAATCTTAGTCCGTAGGGTTCAACATTGAGTTGGCCCACCTTTTGCAGCTATAACAGCTTCAACTCTTCTGGGAAGGCTGTCCACAAGGTTTAGGAGTTGGTCTATGGGAATGTTTGACCATTCTTCCAGAAGCGCATTTGTGTGGTCAGGCGCTGATGTTGGACGAGAAGGCCTGGCTCGCAGTCTCCACTCTAATTCATCCCAAAGGTGTTCTATCAGGTTGAGGTCAGGACTCTGTGCAGGCCAGTCAAGTTCCTCCACCCCAAACTCGCTCATCCATGTCTTTATGGACATTGCTTTATGCACTGGTGTACAGTAATGTTGGAACAGGAAGGATCATCCCCAAACTGTTCCCACAAAGTTAGGAGCATGAAATTGTCCAAAATGTCTTGGTATGCTGACATCTTAAGAGTTCCCTTCACTGCAACTAAGAGGCCAAGCCCAACCCCTGAAAAATAACCCCACACCATAATCCCCCCTCCACCAAATGATTTGGATCAGTGCACAAAGCAAGGTCCATAAAGACATGGATGAGCGAGTCTGGGGTGGAGGAACTTGACTGGCCTGCAGAGTCTTGACCTCAACCCGATAGAATACCTTTGGGGTGAATTAGAGCAGAGACTGAGAAGCGTGGCCAAGCGAGGTGGCTCATCACTGATGGAATTCTTCCACCTTTGCTGTGGCCTGTTGGAGTGGCTGGTGGTGCAGCAGAGCTGCTGTACTGGCCTAGTGTGGTGCAAAAAAATACCTTGCTGTGTAATTAAAATATTTTATTAAGACTTCAACTGAAAATGTCTTAACTTCCAACTTAAAATGTTCTATATATATAGTTTTGATTAGTAGATCAACTTCTGTACAACCTCAGTGCCCATACATGGATCAAAAATTTGGCTGGTCCATACTGAACTGGTCGCATTTTGATTGATGTATGGCCAGCTTAATGGTTAGTGGGGTCAAATCAATGTTCTTTTTTTTTACCGTAGTGAGGAGAAAAGGAGCAGAATTATTTTTTTTTTCTTGAATGAATGAAATTATAACTGTGAATGTGATTTTTGTTTAGGAAAATATGTACATATTAAAACCTGTTTGATAGGTCTGGAATTCCATTCAAGAAACAGGCCTGGATGAAATCTGGTGTTACATGGATCGATATTCATCCATCCCTGTTGGCTGAATGAAAAAACAGGATCATGTATGGCCAGCTTTAAAGAGACTTTGAATGGAATCAGTTGACTCAAGGATGGCAAGAAAGAATGTTCCGAGGAACAATTTTTCTAAGAACATTTGAAGGAACCTAACCATGTATGACCAGCTTTACATGGACCTTAGCCAGCAAGTCTCAGTTGGGGGTCTCGGTATCATTTACAAAGTGCAAAAAAATACAGACCCTTCGCCTTATATATTCTAGCTAAATGTGAGAGCCAGCAAGAGAGATAACTACGGCTCATCCCCTATGATATCATTAAGGAGATAGAAGATTTCAATTGAACTTCCTCTTTAAAGCACACATGTAGTCTTCCTTACCTACTTTCTGGTCCTGTCTCCTTTAAGAGATTCGATCGTTATGCGTTTATTGTCTCTTACAGCCATGTTATTAAGGTGCTGATTGACAGATGGGCCTGCCACAACTCTTTCACAACGTATCCTCACTGAGTTACTATGGTAACAGTCAAACAGTCAAAAAAATGAACAAAAAATAAAAGAATAGACTAGATCTTAAAATGTATTACCACTTGTGCAGCCAAATTTGGATAACACCTACTTTATTACACACCCACATTTACATATAATTACCTTAAAGCCGTATTAACCTGAAAAACAAACATTTATTACATTGCAGCTTACCAATTCTTGAGTGTGATGGCTGCATTCGTTTTCTCTTTCAGGCTTTATTTCTTCTATTTTCATCTGGTGATCCAGCCATTAAGCTCTCTTGCAGTTACAGGGATGAGACAGACCATATAACACTGGAAGGGGTACTTAAAATGATCATTCATTTATGTAAAACCTTTATCCCAAAGGATAAAAACAAATATTTCCTGGAGTTTAGCTGGACTTTGTTAGTGCATTCTGCTAGTACTTCTAACACCCCCTCGCCCTAGACCAGGGATATACAATTAGCAGGTCTCCAGCTGTTGCAGAACTACAAGTCCCATGAGGCATAGCAAGACTCTGACAGCCACAAGCATGACACCCAGAGGCAGAGGCATGATGGGACTTGTAGTTTTGCAACAGCTGGAGGTCCGCTAATTGCATATACCTGCCCTTAACGGACAATGCTGCTGTCCAAAGGTGAACGCTGTGTGCATTCATTCAAAGTGGTGTCTGTATAACACAGCAGGTGGGTTACTGACCAGATCACCAGGGAAAACAGGAGGAGGGGGAAGAAAACTAATGCAGCCACAACATCTAATAATTGGTAAGCTGTAATATATCACTTTTTTGGTTTTGGATTTAATATACCGCTTTAAAAAAATGATTAACTCAACTTCAAAAGTAGTAGTTATAATTGCTGTTTACCTTTTTATTTAAAAAACCTACATGGCTTCCTCCTTCTAATCTGATCTAGTCAGTCACGTGATTCCTCGGTTCTGTTTCCCCTGTGTAGGGGAACGCTCAACAATAGCTGTGATGCCATAGTCCAGCCATTGTTGGTGCTCCCTCCTCTCTTTTGCAGCAGCTGCTCAAGGACACAGGGGAGCAGGAGCTGCCGAATCATGTGACCAGACTAGAAGTGACAGGTAAGTACACAGAGGTTTTTTTATACAGAGTGTGCAGAATAGGTAGTTATAGGGGGAGGTAACATTTTTGAGAACAGTTAAAGTTGGGCTTTTCTTCCACTTTAAAGTGGATGTAAACCCAGTTCATGAAATTGTGCTGGGCACATATATCTGTAGTGTTTTCTTATCTCTCTTCAAAGCACTAAGTCCTGTGACTTTCTCCTGCTCCGTTCTTCTGTTATCAGCATGATAACTTCTGACAAGTTCTCCGACATGTGATAAAATCAGCCTGAATTTTGTGTCAGAGAGGGTGCTATAAATAGATTAGCAGAAAGCTGCTCTACTCACAGAACAGCTCTGAAAGTCTCTGCCTATCTGGAGGGGGGTGTGTGCCTTTCCTCCAATCAGCTGTCTCCCAGTGTAATCCAACACTACACTGCTACTGCTGAATGAGGAAGAGAAAATTCTAACACAATGTGCACATTCTAAATAGTATATAAAACTGAAGACAGCAGATATACATGTAAAACTTATGTAGGGAGATTTGTTTCATCCCTGTGTATCATCTGAGACTGTTCACTTCACTGGGTATATGTGAGGGTTTACATCCACTTTAAGCAACAATTATGCAGCGTACACACGAGCAGACTTTTCGACCGGACTGGTCCAGCGGACTGAGTCCGGCGGACAATCTGATCGTGTGTGGGCTTCATCGGACTTTCAGCAGACTTTTCCAGTCGAAAATCAGAGCCCTTTCACACTGGGGCGGTTTGCAGGCGCTATTGCGCTAATAATAGCGCCTGCAAACCGACCCGAAAGTGCCGCTACTTTCATTCCAGTGTGAAAGCCCCGAGGGCTTTCACACTGGAGCGATGCGCTGGCAGGACGGTAAAAAAAGTCCTGCCAGCAGCATCTTCGGAGCAGTAAAGGAGCGGTGTGTAAAGGAGCAGTGCGGGTAAAACCTCCCCACTAGCGGCCACATACCGACGGTAAAGCGCAGCTAATAATAGCGGCGTTTTACTGCCGACGCTGCCCCGCCCCAGTGTGAAAGGGCTCTAAGATTTGAAACATGCTTCAAATCTTTCCGACGGACTCGAGTCTGGTCGAAAAATCCGCTCGTCTGTATGCTAGTCCGATGGACGAAAACCCACGCTAGGGCAACTATTGGCTACTGGCTATCAACTTCCTTATTTTAGTCCGGTCGTACGTCATCACGTACAAATTCATCGGACTTTTGTGTGATCGTATGTAGGCAAGTCCGTTTGTTCAAAAGTCCGTCGGAAGTCAGTCAAAAGTCTGACAAAAGTCCGCCGGAATGGCCGTCGGACTTTTGTTGCTGAAAAGTCCGCTCGTGTGTACGCTGCCTTACAGGCCTTGTTCCTCCCTCAAAACGTGACTGGACAGAAAAAGGAGAAGCAGCATACTGATAGGCTTCTCTGCTCTCTCCTACTATCAGCATGTTTCTTGTAAAATCCTTAACAAAGTGGCACAACTGATCTGCTCCTTGTAATAGTCTGATCACTACTGTACAGGGGCTGCAAGAGGCTGATACCAGGTCAGATTATGGTATTTACGCTGCCTAAAGTATACAGTATGTTAACCCTTACCTTGCAAAACAACCTATTCAGTTTAAAATAGAAATGAAAGGCAAAATATGTATGTATACATTCTAAATACGTTTCGTTCCCTTTTTTTTTATAAGTTATCACATTCCCTCTGTTCTTAGCTGGAGCTCATGGAGGAGAAACAGCAGTACAGGAGGGCAGGGGCAGTGTCAGGACAAGTCTGATCATTGTAGGAGAGCAGGCTGAGTTCCCAGCATAGCTAAAAAAAACTGACCAGGCTGTGCTCTCATGCCTAGTGTGGTCAGTTTTTAATAGGAAAGCAGTGGGACTTGCAGAAACACCAGGGATTTCACACAAAGAAAGCAATACAAAGAGAACAGGATACTTTATCATACAAATACATGGCACAGCAGGCACATATCAGGAATATGACATGTTGGGTTGACATATTCTTTAAAAAAATAAAAAATAAATCATGATGTATTAATAAAGAGCTTTATTAATCTGTATTATTACATCTTTCTGGAGTTCAGTGTTAAGGACAAACCTACAATGTCATGGAAAGACTTATAAATTTCCCTGTTTACTCTTCGCCATAATGAATCGATTCTGTCCCCGTTGTATTGCAGCACTCACAGGAGATTATTGCGAAGTTTTTGCTTTTCAAGGTATTATGTATTCCTATCAGCCTCCTACTGAGCTAAAAATCAATTACATGATAATTCAGCCTCACCATATGATATTCTTCTCTCTCTTTTTTTCTTAACAAATTAAAATGTGATAGATAGCAGCCGATTCCTGGGCAGCAGAGAGCTAGGCTGAAGTGCGCCATTTACTGATAATTCTTATCTACGTGACATGCATCTATGGCAGTGCAGAATGCTGCTAGAATTTAAAGATTGGGTATGAAGGAGGATTCTGAGTTTACCATCAATTGAGCACAATGAAGAAATGTCAGGGAGACGGATAGTCATCACTTTCATATTATTGCTCTGTAATAAAAGCGAAGTTTTGCACAGAGAACATTTCGGCTAGTGATGGAGTTTAAACAAGTACAGAGCACATTTTCATTTGTCCAAGTAGATGTCCTAATGCCGATTCATTTGGAGTGTCTTGGCTTTACATATAGCATTGTCGCAGCTACTTTGGTCACCAGTGAGGGTTTAAAGCATAAAATAATGTAAGCGCTTACTGGACTGTTCTAATGCCACCCACACATCTTATTTTTATTTTTTTTATTAGATTACATCATTAGTTATAACTGGAGAAAAAAAAACCCTTTGATGCCTGTAACCAAACTCTGCTTCACTTTTTTTATACTTTACGTTACAGCATGGAAACTTAAATGCATTATACACCTTCCTACCTGCACCTTGTGCTTTTCACCTGCATAAGGTGAGCATTGATCATATAAATCGGTGGTCTCCAAACTGTGGCCCGGGGGCTGGATGTGGCCCTTTGCTATCCAGCCCTTGGGGCACTATTCCTCCCACTGCTACAAGGCATTATTCCTTTCACTGTCACCAACAATGGGGTACTATTCATCCCAATGACACCAACGATGGGGCAACATTCCTCCCACCGACACCAACAATGGGGTACTATTCATCCCAATGACACCAACGATGGGGCAATATTCCTCCCACCGACACCAACAATGGGATACTATTCTTTCCATTGACACCAACAATGGGGCAATATTCCTCCCACCGACACCAACAATGCGATACTATTCATCCCATTGACACCAACGATGGGGCAATATTCCTCCCACCGACACCAACAATGGGGTACTATTCATCCCATTGACACCAAGGATGGGGCAATATTCCTCCCACCGACACCAACAATGGGGTACTATTCATCCCATTGACACCAACGATGGGGCAATATTCCTCCCACCGACACCAACAATGGGGTACTATTCATCCCAATGACACCAACGATGGGGCAATATTCCTCCCACCGACGCCAACAATGGGATACTATTCCTCCCACTGACACCAATGATGGAGCATTATTCCTTCCCCTGATACCAATAGTGGAGCCTTATTCATTCCACTAATGATGGGGCATTATTTTCTCCCATTGACCCTGGGGCATTTTCTACTCACACTGGCCACAGTCCGGTCCCCTCAAAGTCTGAAGGACAATAAACTGGCCCTTTTGTTTATAAAGTTTGGAGACCACCCGCTATAGATTCATGGTGTCATTTGTTGTCCTGTATGAACAGCCTATAGTAGAGTAAATCTTCACATGCTAGTGTCAGAAGTTTCTGTTTGTGTTTAAACCTGAGACATGTGGCATGGCAATGCACAGATTAATGCATGACCTATGTCTGTAGTCAAAGAACGAATATTTCCTGTGAAGAAACGACATATCCCACAATCCCATTCAGAAGGGATCCATGCCGGGGTCGGTGAGTGAGAAGCACAGTGAGAAGCTCTGGGAGAGACATGCCAGGATTGGATGTGGAGCCAGAGGGAGAGACTGTGGTGTTGTTGAATTCAAGTCACTGCAACCAGGAGGGTTGGCAGGATTTGCATCGGATGTGCTGGGATCAGTAGTCCACCAAGGATCAGTTAGTACAATTATCTTCTTCATCTAAAATGATTGCTACTACAGAGGGGACTGCAGACCTAACTTGTGCATAAGTCCCACTCTTGTATGTAGTATAGAAGGGATGATCCCTCCAAAGGGCTAAGAATGCTTTAAACTCTCTGCCTCCACACACATACTTTTTACCTTAATATCTAATTAAAACAACAAAATATTTGAAAGTGTACAATGCCATTAAAGTTGGGCGGACACCCCACCCCTTGGGGTACCATTACCCCCACATTTTTTTTTAAAGTTTAGTAGGGATGATGCACCAATACCATTTTTTTTACGAGTACAGATACTTTTTTTTTAGTACCTGCCGATACCATTTACCGGTACCTACCGCAACTGGTTTGTTCGTACTTCAGCTCTTAGCAAGGCTACAAAGCATTGAAAAGTTAATTACAAATTAACAGTGCCGCCATCCCTCCATGCTTGCGTGTAGAAGCTAACGCATACACAAGTCACATAAGTTGCATATATAACTGGTGTTCTCACCACAAATGTGAGGTATCACGGCGAATGTTATACTGAGAGCAATAATTCTAGCACTAGACCTCCACTCTGCTAGTGCAGTTGCTCCAGAGCTTAGTAAATGAGGTAAAGCTGTGCTGACTTCCATTATCCAATCATGTGCAAGCAAGCATGCTGTTTTTTTTATTTCCCTTGCATGTAATTGGGTATTCTTTGCAAAGTGAAGCTTCATCTAATTTACTAAGCTCTGTAGAAACTGCACTTGCAAAATGCAGTCTATTTGCCTTTCGTAAATCCACCCCCTAATGTCCAAAATAGCTCTTTAATTACAACTTCAGTGGCAGATTACTCGTCTGTTTTACTGCAGGAAAAGGCATGCTTTTTACTGCAATAGAATACTTTTTAAGTTAAAAAAAGGGAGGCCCGGAGTGAAAATAAGAATGCAAATAGACGGAGGGCCGGTATGACAGGGGTTAAAGGGGCTTGGGTATAGGTGGGTGGTTTTTGCTGTTTTAAAAACAAGGGCAAAAAGTGTATTTGATTGGGTCAGGGATGGGTGGAGCTGTGAGGGGTTTTGCATGGTAATAGGGTTGGAAGGTCTTAAGTTGGAGGTCAGAGAGTAGAGGAAAACTTTCCCACCTTCCCTCCCTGCAAATTGTTAATCTTTCGGTGTTGGGAATTGGGGCTGTAGTGGGTCACTTTGTCTGACCTGGGGGGTGCAAGGTCCTTTTAGGTTAATATGAGCACCAAAAGGTATGGTGTAGGGACCCGTTTGAGGTACAGTGGTTTTGTGGCTGGAGGCTTGATTAAGTGATAAGAAGGTACTGTCTTTGTTTGATGCCTGATAGGAACTTGGGGCTCCATTCTTTTATGCACTGTGTGATTATGTTATTTATCAGTTAATTTTTCATTATTTATTTTTGGTTAATAAAAGGATGTTATGACCATTAACTCCAATTTGTTGTTGTGTAATTATTAAATTGGAGGGGGTGGGGTCATGGTCAAAGCAGTTTAAGTCATATTGAATTCCCTAGTCATGTAATTTATTATTTGGTGGCTGATTTATTTCTATGCATAGCAATTTAGCACATTTTTAACTGATAGGTCATGTAGTAGCACCTTTATGTTTACATGTGTTAAACTAAGGTGACCAGACGTCCCCGTTTTCCGACTATGATCCCCGGACCCCGTTTGTCCCCAGTTTTGCCGGTCGGCATTTGGGCAGCCAGGCTGCGGCAGTTTCCCGATGGACGGGGGCATTTCCCCAAGAGATAGCACATGCAGAGCTGTGTAGAATGACTGTAGAGGAGGAGCTGGAGCGGCTCCAGCCTGCCTATGCTGTGCTAGTGTAGTTAGTAGCCGCCACTCCTCCTCAGCTGAAAAATCCATCACGTGACTCTTCCAGCATCCCGCCCCTCTCCTCCTACCTCTGCTCCCTCCTCCAATCGCGCTCCTGGCAGCATAGAGGAGAGGACAGAGTACAGCGTTCCTCCCCTTCCCTCCGGTCCTGCAAGGCACTATGGGAATTGTAGGCAAGAAGTAGTACAGAGTGAATGGCCAGAAGCAGGTGAGTTTTTATGCTAGCAGCTAACATGATAAAATTTTTCTCCTTCACTGGTGGGCACTGACAGGCAGCACTCATGTGGCACTATATATATATATAGATATATATATATATATATATATATATCTATATATATATATCTATATCTATAGATATAGATATAGATATATATATATATATATATATATATATATATATATATATATATATATATATATATATATCTATATATATATAGATATATATATAGATATATATATATATCTATATATATATATCTATATCTATCTATAGATATATAGATCTCTCTCTCTCTCTCTCTAGATATATATATATATATATATATATATATATATATATATATATATATATATATATATATCTATCTATATCTATATAGATATAGATATAGATAGATATATATATATATATATATATATATATATATATATATATATGTATAGATATATCTATATATATAAAATATGCAATTGATTATATAAAAAAAATCAAATATATGTGGTAGTTTTCTTTAACTAGCATTGCAGGAAATGTTATTCTTGAATGTGTGCACTGTAATATGTTTCCCCACTAATTCGGGGTACTTTGTCGCAGTAAGTTGGCTTAGCACTATATGACCATATAGTGGGACCAAACCCCCGTATTTTTTGAATATGTTCAGGTGTTTTTAACTAGCCTTGCAGGAAATGTCATTCTTGTATGTGTGCGCTGTAATCTGTTTTGTACTGTTTGTAGGTCTTATAGCAGCACCATCTTGAATTTAAACGCATTGTAGGGTGTGCCCCCCAAATATGTTTTTGTATATGTGATAGTCAATTGTGCAAAAACCATACAATTATTGTCCAATTAGAGCTGTGTATATCAAAACTGTCCAAAAAAAAAACTGTATTCGTGAATCCAATGAAACATACAGGAGCTCAGTCCACAAATGACATCTGCTGTAAGGCTGCTTTCACACTGGGGTGGGGTCGGCGGTAAAGCGCCGCTATTTTTAGCGGCACTTTACCGTACATTTGCAGTCTTATAACAGTTAGCTATTAATATTTGATTATTTATGTTCGAAGGTATCCTACGTGTTGTTACCATACAATGTTTTACTGTTCTGAATTGTTAATTTATTGTTCATTGTTATTGTTGAACCAAAATTCTTTGGCAAGAATAAAATACAAAATATGCATTGAAAAGTTTTATTTCCATCTTATCTTCCTAACATTTGGTAGTCGTATCCCAAAAAATTCTAAAGAATTCTTTTTTTATCTCATGGACGAAATGTGAGAAATAACATATATATCATATAATCCTTCCATAAACATATACCACATACACTGCATATATAATTTGAGGAATATATGCTTATAAAATCGTTTACCATTTGCCAAAAAAAAAATGTCCCCGGATTTAATTTTGAAAATCTGGTCACCTTATGTTAAACAGGCCAATTGAGGAGTAAATGCATAAAATACATATATCAAGCAGTGAGAACAGGTAACAGATACAAGATACCCAAAATGAACAGCAAAAATTCCCTCCACTCAGTAGACTTCTCACAGAACTCTAAGCCCAGACAGGCTACTGTCTTTCAGCACCTTTTGATGTCTGCCAGTAGTCAACTGTAGGATTTTTTTCCCACAGGTTAGTGTATATTCTGTAGTCCCAGATGCGCAGTTAGCTTATTGATTCTTTGGACCCTGTTACGGGCCATGTTAGGACTCTTTAGGTCTCTGCCACAGGCCAGCTGAGTACACACTAGGACAAGATGGGTAGCTAGGAAAACAATGATTCTTTCTTGCTTCTTCTCACAGGCAAGGAGCCAAATGTTGGACCTCTCTGGATCAACACACTCCCCAGACAAAAGCCTGGGAGGGTAGAACCCTTCTACTACTACATCCTCTCCAGGCAAAGCCTAGAAGTGTTAGGACCCTTGTAGAAGGTCTTTCCAAATATTTGTCCTCTTCCTCAGCCCACATTACTAGCACAGACTGCTCTGTGATTTGGCCAGGGCAGAATATTTATTCATAACCCACAACATTGTATCTTTCCACTCTAGCTATTGGAGAACACTTCCCAGTGGCAGACAGAAGTCAACAATGCATCGGGCTTAGGAGAAACCTAACAAACCCAGATAACATAACCAAAGTTTAGGCTAGAATGTTACGTATAAAGTGCAAAAAATCTACTTGTAGGTCGGTAACACCCACACACTCTTCTCATAGGCTTGTCTAACACACAGGCCATGCACAGTTCACCTAGAACTCACTTCTGCCAAATGTATCTACATATGGTGGGTCCTAAACAGCTCACTTACCAACGTAGCTCTGGTCACTCTTACTAACGACTCTCCTCTGGATGGGGATACTTCTTGCATTGGGCCTGACATCTCTTCTGTGGTTGGATAGGGCTCCTCTTCCCCTGTTCACCACCTGCCCCAACCAGATCAGGTTTGCACTGACATGCTTTTCTGGAATCCTGTGCGTTTCTTGATGAGATGCACCAGTCTAGCATTGGCCTAACGAGGGTGCTATCTCACTTTCACCATGACATCACCAACAGTAACAAAAAGTCTATTTCAGACACTTCATGCAGCCACTGGCTTGGTAAAAGTAATTTTATTGAGGTAGTCCATAACATCAGTTCAGTTAAGTGTCTTCTCTTCTCATCTCCAACAACTCAAATCTTCTTTGTGTGCAGTGTACCTTTGTGATCCCAGTGGGAAGGATGCCTATCTTAGGGTTGCAGAAAAGAGTCCTTAACCCACCTAACAGACCAGGTTCTGTTCTGCTAGATTACATCCATAGCTTATAAATGATCCTGTCAGGATCAAGTGAAGTCACCTCACTTCCTGGAAGGATTTAAAGCAAAAACCCTCCCTAAAGTGGCCATAAATCAACCCCTGCCTACATACTTGCAGTAACATGAGACAAATATTTGTGTTACTGCATATACATAAGTGTGAAAGGGCCTTAAAGTGGTTGTAAACCTCAGACGTAAAATATGAACAAAGCTAATACCTCTATAGTGTGTACTTGTCTCAATTAAGAGCACTAAGGGTAATTTCTGTCTGCTTCTTTCTAACTCTATCAGCATGAGCCAATTCTGACAAGTTTTCCTGACACCAAGAGTAAAAATGGTGACAGGGGAGGGACCTCCAGCAGGTTAACAGCCTCAGCTCTGTTCCTGTGTGGAGGGGGGTGTGTCACTTCCCTACAATCAGCTCTCAGAGCTCTCCTCACTGAGCTCTGCAGAGTGTGACTTCAGCTCTCCACCCCTTCTTTGGAACTATCTGACAAACTTTAAATATATTTAGCACTTTGAACAGATGTAGAAGATATAAGACTGCAGATAGACAGGTACAACTTATGTAGGAGGATTTGTTTAATCTCTGTGTATCACCTGGGGATAGTCCCCTCACTAGGTATATGTAAGCGTTTACAACCATTTTAAGAGGGCTTACAGAAGAGAGAGCTTCTGAAGGCTCTGACTACAGTCGTCCACCTATCTTCCCCTGGCATGAAAACTTACCAGTAGCAATGAAGAACATACAGGGGTTTATTTACTAAAGGCAAATAGACTGTGCACTTTGCAAATGCAATTGCTCCAGAGATTAGTAAATGAGGCAGAGCTTCACTTTGCAAAGAATAACCAATCACATGCAAGAAATTAAAAAAAATGCATTTTTGCTTGCACATGTCAGCAGAGCTTCTGCTCATTTACTAAGCTCAGAGGCAACTGCTCTTGCAGAGTGCAACAGTCTATTTGCCTTTAGTAAATCAACCTCACAGTGTTGTTGTTTCACTACTGCCATTTGTTGCCTGGTCCTCAGGTACGCCGTATGCAGTCCTCTCTGGTGTTCAGCTCTCTTTTTACATGTGGACCGCCACATTTTCTTTGTAGGATGGTCGTCTCGCACACCAAGCAGTGGACACAAATTTCCACCAAAAAAGCTTTGCTTTATGCAGTACCTAAGATATTTTAATTTACAGATCTCTAAAAGCCATAGGGTGATATTTGGTAGCTGTCCTAGAAAAGGCTGAAGAGAACCCCCTTGCCAGAATAAAAATGTTAGTATGCTTTTATATATTTGTAGGTGGGTGCAGTCTAATGTCTCCACTGTAGGTGGTGCTCAACTGCAGCTGCATTGCAGTTGGAGAGGAAGTCGAGAGGAGCATGGTTCTGCTATGGTTTCCTGGGTCACTGGGGGAGCTATCCGATAGGATGCTGCAGCCCCATGTGATTCTGGCAGCCATCTAGGGTCAGGCAGAGCCTATTTAAGTATCTGGCTCCCAGGCTTGGCGCACATTTCATGTGTGGGTAGTGTAGGGACAGGTCACCTGTCTGAAAGGGACAGTGGTTAGTGGTAGGGAGAGGTTCCAGATGAGTAGGGAAAGTATAGGGATATGCCATCCTTTCTGGAGACCTCTTCATTTGGGTATGGACCGGCCAGGCTACATTCTCCCATTCAAGACAGACGCTGTTGGCACATTCGAGACCAAGCTCTGCTACACACTACTGTTGCTTTCTGTGAGTGGTCCTGGTCAGGTGCCTTCTCGCCGGGCTTGTTGTGAATTGCTGAAAGTAGTTCTAAAGGCAGAAGGTTTTTTATAGAATGCATTAAGATAAAAAACCTTCTATGTGCAGAAGCCCCCCTAATACTTACCTCAATCCAGCGATGTTGCATGAGAGACTCTGTCTGTCTGGGTCTCCCCTCCTGATTGGCTGAGACACACAGAGCAGCGGCTCGGGTTCCCCCATAGCAAGCTGCTTGGTGTGGGGGCACTTGGCAGGAGAGAGAGGCCAGGAGTGCCGGCAAGGGACCCGAGAAAAGGAGGATCTGAGTTGCTCTGTGCAAAACCACTGTACAGAGCAGGTAAATATGATGTTTGTTATTTTTAAACAAAAAAAAAAGGGGACTTTAGTATCACTTGAACTTTAACATTAATACAAGTTCTGTTCTCTGCAAATGGACTCGGAGCTTTGTTTCACACTGGATGTGGTGCAAATTCACAGAGGATTGCGGACCGCATCAAAATCGCAACCCATTCATGCAAACCGATTGTGGAGTGTATGTTAAGTTAACGACACCCCAAAATCGGTTTACAAAAAAAAGTGCGATTTGCAGAATCGGATCGCATGGGTGTTCACACCCATGCGATCCGATTCTGGTGCGGACAAAAAGGGTCCTGAATGAGTTTTGGTGTGAATGCCATGCGATTTGGGCCATACAAATCCATGGCTCAAATCGCACCCCAGAGACACTGTATGTAATTCGCACATGAATGTGCTGCAATTCCTGTGCGAATTACGTGTCCTGCACCACATCAGTGTGACCCTGGCCTTAGTGTTTACTGGCGCTACGCCATGCTGCACCACATGTTCTAAGTATTTCTCTCTTGAAAAGTGTGCTGCAGGCATATCTGTGTTAAAAGTTAACAATCAGTATGGATATTTGCAGTCAGAATGTTATATGGGTGGTGGTCACTTTGTGTCCAATGACACAGCGTTGTTTCATAGGCAGGCTTGAGTTGCTGTTACAACCACAAAATTCTGTTTTCTGCAGAAAAAAAAGAAAAAAAAAAAAAAAAAGAATGCCAACATAAAGGAAAATAGCTATTTACCATTTACATTCATTGCTAAATTATGTTTTGCTTAAAGTCCTTGAAATCTGCTTGGTTGCTACACAAACATTGTCCTTTTCTCATTCAGTATACAATTCATTTCTTGATTGTAGTTACTCACAAGGGAGAACATTTCAGGAATAATGTAGACAAACAGAATGGCCATTTGAAAAAAGGAATATAATATTAGTTCAATGCTTTATATCAAGCTAAAATATCATATCAGAAATTACAGAATTTCCAGGCATCAGAATATGAGATCTTATTGTCAATAGCAAAATATGACTTCTAATTTCTTTTAACAGGTTGTGGTGAAAACAAAGACCGAATATGAACGGGATCACAAGAAAGGAAAGTTTCGCCCTCCTAAGATTGCAGAATTTACAATCAGCATCAGTGAAGGAGTGTCTGAAAGGTTCAAGGTAAGTGCTAAATATTGTATATACATACATTTTTACTGTTATTTTGCATAAATAGATAGATAGATAGATACACACCTTCAGAGGTCTTCAGAGGTGGAGTCCATGTTATCACCAGTTATAGTGGGTGGTCATAATGGTATGGCTGATCAGTTTATATCTAAACAATTACATACATACAATTAAATAGATAGCTATATAGTATTCTATTCCTATGTCCCATCGCTATTTACTAGTGAACAAAGCTGTTGCCTCTTGGAGCCCTTGATAGGGCAGCAATGCACCTGAACTTCAGTAATAGACTTGGCGTTATGATGGGGAAATGTTAAATGTTGTATTTGAAGTGCATTTTGGAAGTTGTCTAATCCTTTGAGCCTCCGGTCTGGTGGTTATCTTGGCAGTGTCGACCTTGTTGAACTGTGGTGGGATTTGGTGTAACAGACACAGATGATGTGCAGGGTCCCAGGCATGGCTCTATGAGCAGAGAGCTGGAGTAAGAAGTCATGTGAGACTTGTCAACTTTTTTTTGCAGAAATTTTTCCTACTGAGCTTTTTGCTAGTTGATTCCTCAGTTTAGCACCATGGAACATCAATGTCAGTAGCTCCTAACTCTCCTGCAATCTAACCTACTAGATCTGCCATGGTTACATGCATACATTTAAAAGAGGGTAGTCTTATGGTATGTTTGGTGGGTCTTATCATCACAGGAAAAAGCAGCATAGACCTGCCGTCTTCAGGTAATAAACTTTATTAATCAATACAGGAAGCAAGTTTATGCTGTCCTCTCATTTTTTTCTCAATAGTCCCTCTGGTGTTCTCAGTCCCCCTTTGCTGAGATGTGTACAGTACAGTATATATACATTTAGTTATTTTTGTTATTTTGGGGTTGATTTACTAAAACTGGAGAGTGCAAAATCTGGTGCAGCTCTGCATAGAAACCAAAATCAGCTTCCAGATTTTTTGTCAAAGCCTAATCGAAGTTAGAAACTGATTGGCTCCCATGCACAGATGTACCAGATTTTGCACTTTCCAGTTTTAGTAAATCAACCACTTTGTGTCTATTCCGTTGTCACTTTGCTGGAGATCTGGATTCTTGATTCCTGTTTCCCTTTTATTCTGTTCTATCATTTACAGAAAATAGTATATTTTTCAGCCCCTTTCCGAATTCTGTAAGAGGAGATAATCCCATTGTTTTGTGCTACCTGAGCGCCACACATTGTTAGTTCCTTCTGAGGATTAACATCATCTGTGCATAAAAAAGTAAAACTTGAAACTGAAAGGAAAAAAATAGTGAAGTGCTTATATTTCTTACTCTGGTTTGTTGCATCATATAATTTGGATTTAGGTCTGAACTTTGACTGGGCCATTCTAACACATGAATATGTTTTGATTTAAACCATTCCATTGTAGCTCTGGCTGTATGTTTAGGGTCGTTGTCCTGCTGGAAAGTGAACCTCTGCCCCAGAATCAAGTCTTTTGCAGACTCTAACAGGTTTTCTTCTACTGTATTTGGCTCCATCCATCTTCTTATCAACTCTGACCATCTTCCCTGTCCCTGCTGAAGAAAAGCATCCCCACAACATAATGCTGCCACCACCATGTTTCACGGTGGGGATGGTGTGGTCAGGGTGATTTGCAGTGTTAGTTTTCTGCCATACATAGCATTTTGCTTTTAGGCCAAAAAGTTCAATTTTGGTCTCATTTGACCAGAGCACTTTCTTCCACATGTTTGCTGTGTCCCCCACATGGCTTCTCGCAAACTGCAAACGGGACTTCTTATGGCTTTCTTTCAACAATGGCTTTCTTTTTGCCACTTTTCCATAAAGACCAGATTTGTGAAGTGCACGACTAATAGTTGTCCTGTGTTACCATGGACCTCTTGGCTGCTTCTCCGTTTAATGCTCTCCTTGCCTGCTTGTCAGTATAGGTGGACGGCCATGCCTTGGTAGGTTTGCAGTAGGGATGCACCAATACCACTTTTTTAACACCGAGTACAGTACTGATACTTTTTTTTAAGTCCTCACCGATATCAATTACCAATACCTATTGCCTAGGAAGAGTAGGTGGGGGGGGGGGGGGGGGTTGGAGCAGGGGGGTTGTTAGGGAGTTGGGTGAGGTTGGGGTGAGGGCAGGGGGGGAGTAGAGGGGTAGGTGAGGACAGGGTAGTTGAGTTTGGGGTGAAATAGGGATTGTGGGGTGGAAGAGTTGGGATGGAAAAGGCTGTGATTGCTGGGGGAAAGATGGTTGGGATGGGAGGGTCATTGGGAGACATGGGGGTAGAGGTGACAGCTGGCGGAGGGAATGAGGATGCAACACAGGGAGGGCACAGTACAGGGGGTTAGGAGGGCACAGTACAGGGGGTTAGGAGGGCAGGGTTCAGGCACATTACATGCAGAGTGTAGGGTTCGGGCACATTACATGCACAGTGTAGGGTTTAGGCACAGAACATACAGAGTGCAGGGTTCAGGAACAGTACATGCAGAGTTCAGGGTTTCGGGCACATTACATGCAGAGTGCAAGGTTCAGACACAGACACATTACATGCAAAGTGCAGGGTTCAGGAACAGAACATGCAGAGTCCAGGGTTTAGGGGCCATTACATACAGAGTACAGGGCACATTACATGCAGAGTACAGGGTTCAGACACATTACATGCAAAGTGCAGGGTTCAGGAACAGAACATGCAGGGTGCAGGCTTCAGGAACAGAACATGCAGGGTGCAGGCTTCAGGAACAGAACATGCAGGGTGCAGGCTTCAGGAACAGAACATGCAGGGTGCAGGGTTCAGGGTCCATTACATACAGAGTGCAGGGCTCCACCACTCCTTTCCACTGTATTCTGATCCCCCATCCACCCCTTCTCAGCTCTGGCTCGTGCTCACAACTCCTCTACTGCCTTCATCTTCTTCCCCCTCCCTTAAAAGCTACATCATGCACATGCCTTACCATTTGTTGTTCTAATGTAAAGTACCTGGCCGGCTCTTGCACAGACATCCCCCACTGCAAGAGCTGCCTCTCTGCAGCCAGATCTGAGGGGGGCGTCATCATCCAGGCATAATGGTCAGGTGAGAGAAAGTGCAGCCTACCTTGTGAGGCCCCCCACCTACCCCTGACCGTACTAGCTGGGACGCTGGCATCTCCCTTGTCACTGCACTCAGGGAGACAAGCTATTAAAAAGCCCCTGTCCTAGTACAGATGTAGCTGACAGGCTGCGACTGATGTGTCCAGTTCATGTCACTTCCGGTATCGGGTTAGGGTATCGGAGCATTTGCGCGAGTATTGGCACCGATAGAACTGGTAATGGTCAGAAAACATAAAAAAGAAATGCTCCCATAGTGTAGTACTTTGTTAAAGAGGATTTAATAAAAACAAGTGGGTTACACTTACAGGATAAAAGCTGTTTGAAAGCGATACAGCAACATGTGTTGAAAACGAAACCGCGGCGTCTCCATCGGCTTCACTTCACTTCCTATATTGTTTGCCCATCCACCTCCTGAGAGGAAAAACGTGATGACGTCACTGTCACAAGCTCCACCCGAAGCCTATGGGGTGGATCCTGAGCTTATATCGTGAAATTCTGTCAGATTAGCAAACGTGTGAGATCAGCAGGCTTGCCGCTGCTTTCAAAATTCAACATCAAACCAGTGTCATGGAGTTCTATATACTGTATTTCACGATATAAGCTCAGTTTACTGGTAAAAATAAGTGTGACATGCAAGACTTCAGTAGGTGTAAAAAGAGGTCCGCTTGGCGACTTCAGACTGTAGGCTTAGTGTGGCCGAGTGCGGGGTGTACCAAGATGGCCGTGATGGAACGTCACTTCCGTTACGAAATCTGACGGGTCGCTTAATTTGACGGAACACTGGCATACAATGTGTAAACGGCGCATGCGTGGGTGTGATGTCATTGCGCCCTTGGCGAGGCCGCGAACCGGAGGAAAATGGAAGCCCTCTCTGGGGTGATACCGCAGTGCTGGAGGGCTTTGTTTGTAGGTAAGTCTGTGTGATACATGCTAGCACATTATGACATTGTCTTGCAGGGATTTTTTTTTTTTTTATTATCCAACTTTGGTTTACTACCGCTTTAATATCACTTTAACTCTCCCCTCCACCCAGACTGACAATGCTGCTGTCTGCTGTGCCCCCTGTGTTCCTTCATCCAGAGTGGGAGCACTTTAATACAAGAGGTGTGTTACTGGCAGGATCACCAGGGGAAAACAGAGAGGAAAAAAAATAAAACAAATGTAGCCTACACATCTAAGTATTGGTAAACCATTTGTGGTTTTGGGTTTAATACCGCTTTAAGGAAGTAAATAATCTGCAATAACCTGGTAGGAGAAATATTCATCTCTCAGGTAATATTACACATTCTCTATATTACTGGGGATGAATTTTGTTTATGAATCCAAACTGCTTGGCTGGCATTTCTGGAGTATCTGCGAGTGTAGTATGACAGAATTAATCTATAGAAGATGAACTACGGAGGTCCTATCTTTTTCCCAGCATGCACCATAGGTGGCGGGAGAAGAATGCTGACTCTGGACAACTGATACACATCTATATTTCTATATTAACCAATATCCTCAGGGGGTATGGAGCAGTTTGGTAATTACAGTAATACCGCACTGGCTGAAATCATTACTTCCGGCAATATCCAGGTCAGCCACGCAGCAGAAGCACACACATACGTCAGCCACCGTTTATAAGCCCATTTGTAGCATTAGCTAATATACTTTTCTGTGAAAATGACAGTTTTGATCCGAGGCCCCCAGACATCTGTGCCACTGACCGTCCATTTGTCAGCATCTCACAATTCATTGCACAAAGGCCTCACTCTATTGATTTGTGGAGGAGGGAAGGAAGCGGCCAGGGAAGGAGCAGTAGTCATATTGTCAGGTGGCGGATGAGAAACTGTACAGAATTCAGTTTCATCTGGAATGCTCTACTAACAGGGATACTATAGTGTTTTTAGCATCATTATATGTTATTACTTCGACTCAAAGGACATGAGTCTTTTTTTAATGTTATTTATGTAACTGTGTGTGTGTATGCATGCATGTGTTTTAAAACACACACGTTATTCTAGTTTTTATTGAAATTTACACAGTTTAATGTTGCCTTTTGAATCTCAGTTTATTGTATCAAAGATATAAGAAAGACAATATTACAACAAATAAAGAACAAAGATCAAAAAAGGTTAAGGAGCAATATTTGTCTGCAAGAATGTATAACAATATATGAACAAGTATTTAGAGGCATATAACGAAACATTGGTGTATAGGATGAACACATAATTGAGATCATTGGATAAAGGTCAGTGAGTAAGCTGTATGGATCACAAAGGTATGGAACACATCGTTGAGACTTTTTCAGGGTATAAACAAGGAATCAAAGAAAGATATTGAAGATGGTGAGGTTGCATAATGGAAAAGGAGAGAAAAAAAGAACAGAGAAAAAAGACCTACGGTATGTACTCTGTCCAGTTCCAGAAGTGGTATGTGTGGGGTCTCCTGAGGCTCAAGTGGGAAATTCAGATGAGTAGACCATGAGACATTTATGACCTACCTTAGGCTCCATTCTCATGAGCGGTGGACTGTGCCACCCTTCTGAAAGCAATCCACAGTGGATTGCATTTCAACGGTTGTTGAGCGGCGCTTTGCATGTGTAGCACACCCCACATAGGAGCTGCAGATGAACAGGGATCCCCCACTTCTGTACAGCACACAAAAGTCAGAAAAAACATTCAGTGGCTTTGTTTTTATTGTTTTTATTAGGGTGTTAACAGCTTGGATGGGGTTAGGGAGTTTATGGGATGCCCACTTGACTTCAATAGGAACTCTAGGGACGACTTCCTGTATACAGACCCTCTTTAGCTTTCCACCTGCACACATGTTGTTCCTTTCCAAGCACAGCTTCTGCTGGTTCATTCCTAAGGGAACTAGCAGACTCCTTGTCAGTTCAGTAACAGCCCTTTACAGGCAGAAACTCAGTCCCTTAAAAGTAGCACATGTGGAGTGAAACACTGTGTAACCTTTCCTTCCGCTTCCTCTGTGGCCACTAATCCCAGCACCACTTCTTCAGGCAACGCTAGCCCACCTGGCTGCAGCTGCCTCTACACCAGCCCACCCGGCTGACTCTCTGGAGATCTCTAAGGGAAAGGTAGAAGACTTAAGCCCACCTCTGTCTTTAAGTCTTTAAGGGAGACTGGCTGCATATGGCGATCTCCCCCCTTTGTTAGTCCCCAACAGTGTTGAATTACTCACTCTGACCTCTTGCTCCTGTGCCTCCAGGAAAGTCTCCTCCCTTTGTGTTTTCGGCAGGATCCTTCCAGCACCCTAGCCCCGGCCCAATCCAGGACACCCCCCCAGACTAGGGGGTACTCCTTAGGACCACCGACAGCCTCCTTAACACTGTATCTCCATCTTCCACCCGACTTCCCTTGCTGGCCTGGCCCATGTCTATTTATGGGGTTGCCCCCTGCCAGCCCACTACTGGGGATTGACCGACGCTCCATAAACATTCATGGCAGCTCCTCCTAACCCCTGCCCTCTAGTTCTAGAAGGTTCTCCAACCTTCCAGACACCAGGGGGAGGCACCAGAGAGCTGCCAGGATGAGTCATCCAATCCTGGCCTCTAGTAACCCTGACCCGATTCAATGACTCCTGGCCAGAATATACGTTTTCCTACTCTGCCTCTACTACAAGCACATGCTAGAGGGTGCTACACGTGTGTTCAGGGAGTCCTGCTAAGTGCCTGTTTTTTTAGAACCCGAGGGGGCTTTTACATTGCAGTAGTGTAGTACAACAACGGAACAAGCATTTGGCACTTAGTTGTAGTGCAGTGCGGTCCCATTAATCTCAATGGGCACATTTTTGGCAAGCAACATATATCTGCCAAATGCAATATTCCAAGTTAAATTTTCCCCACTGCACAGGCTGTCATAGTGGGTTCTGTGGTAGGCAGTTTGGGGCTGGTAAAAATGCAAATCAACCACCCCTTTGCCACCAGTGTGAAGTCAGCCTTATGCCCTGTACACACGATAGGATTTTCCGACAACAAATGTTGGATGTGAGCATGTTGTCGGAAAGTAAGATCGTGTGTATGCTCCATAGAACATTTGTTGTCGGAATTTCCGCCAAAAAATGTTTGAGAGCAGGTTCTCAAATTTTCCGACAAGAAAACTTGTTGTTGAAAATTCCGAGCGTGTGTACACAATTCCGACGCACAAAAGCCCACGCATGCTCGGAATCAAGTAGAAGAACCACACTGGCTATCTAGGAGCCAGCTAAAAAAGTTAGGAGACAGTTTTTTTTTTAGCGAAGTGTGGGTTGTCAGCGCCCAAGGCAAGGCAAATATTCTGCGCCCCCTAACTTACTTACAGCAGATCAGCCGGCCACCCAATAACCCCGACGTAACACTGTTACATCAGGGTAGCAGGCTGGCCAGAAAGTATATCAATAAAACACCTGTTATAGATGGAGAGTGTGTACACAAATCCGATGCAAAAATTCCACGCATGCTCGGAATCAAGTAGAAGAGCCGCACTGACTATTGAACTTAATTTTTCTTGGCTCCTCGTACGTGTTGTACGTCAATGCATTCTTGACGTTCGGAATTTCCAACAACGTTTGTGTGACCGTGTGTATGCAAGACAAGTTTGAGCCAACATCCGTCGGAAAAAAATCCGCGGTTTTGTTGTCGGAATGTCCGATCGTGTGTACGGGGCATTACGGTTACATCAGACGGGAGATTTCATTGCAGTGATTTCTCACGGCTACATATTGCTAATGCCAGTGATTAACAGCAATTTGTAGCTAGCAATTCAATCTTCAATCACTATAGTTGCTGGTGATTTGTCGCTAAGAAGAATTATGTTGCTTCTACTGGTTAAACTAGTGCTACAATTCAGGCTGTCATGTTCTGCCACAAATCGCTCTCATCCAGTGATATGTAGACAAGACATAGGTGAACGCAGAGCTGGCAAGCTGGTTCTGCATAAACTCAATCAATGAGCGACTGAGCTAGAAAAGTGGATCGCTGCGAATAAGTCCCCTGTTGGACATGGCTCTTACTTAAAACAATGCATGTCAGATGGCTGTCATCTCAGAATTTGCTCAGTAGGCTAAAACTGGCCATAGGTAGGTCAGTTTGTTTTTCTTTCAACCAGCGGGTTGAATGAAAAAAAAAAAAACAGACCTGATTTCCCCATCCACACACTCAGTGTCAATGGGGTAATCCTCCCCGGTTGTATCATTGTATTCTGACAACCGGGAGACTTCCCCACCATCAGAATACACAGATCAGTGCTGCAGCACTGATTGAGCAATAAAACAGGGTGGGTGAACAGAATTAAATCGGTAGATCGACTTCTGTTCAACCACAGTGGAGACACATGGATCAAAATTCAGCAGGTCCCTGCTAGGGTTGCTCCAATACCATTTATTTTTAAAGGCAAGTACCGATACTTGTGCTCAAGTACTCACCAATACTGAGTACCGATACCTTTGCGGTGTGATTTGAGTCCATACAAAATGAATGGGCTTAAATTGCACTGGAAAGAATTGCATGCAATTTGAACAGGAATGCAATGCGATTCCTGTCTGAATTGCATGCAGTTTCCCGTACTGCTTCTGTGTGAACCTAGACTGAAGTCACTATGACAAGGGGGGAAACCGCAAGCAATTCAGACAGCAATCGCACCATATTCTTGTTCAAATTGCATGTGATTCTTTGCGGTGAGATTTGAGCACATTCATTGTGTATGGGCTCAAATTGTACCGCAAAGGTATCAATGCAGGTATTGGAGCATTTGCACAAGTACAAATACTCGTGCAAATGCTTGGTATCGGTGCAACCCTAGTCCCTGCTGAACCAGCCGAATTTCAATCTATGTAGGGCCAGCTTAAAGGAGAACTCCAGCCTGAGCTTGTTTGGCTGGGCTTCTTCTATGGGTCACAGGAGTGCAATTCGTTTTGCACTCCTGTGACCCATTTTCAGCAGAGAGCGGTCTGAAGTTCTCTCTATGCTGACGTCACCAAGATAAGTCCAGGCACCGCGTCATCACGACAATAAAGTCTGGACCTGCCAGATACCTGGACTGATGCCTGTCTCAGGCTCTCAGCGAGCCACTGAGAGCCTGAGACATCCACTTCCCGCTCCTCCACAGCTCAATGCTCCAGTGAGCATGGGGGGGGGGCAGAGAGGAGAGCTGCTGACTGACAGTCAGCGGCTCTCTGCTCGGGGAGGTGAGAGAACTGAGCCATTGGCGATGTTTGATTGCTCGGTTCTCAGTGAAGACGCGGCGGGGGACCAATGCTACATCCACCTAGGTAAGTATGATTATGGGGGGAAAAAAATCCCATACTTCTCTTAAGGCTGATGTCAGACAGGCGATAGTGGAAATTAATCATGTCTACAAAGTGCTAATGCCATTGATTAATATCAATGTGCAGCTAGTGATTAAATTCATCACTGGTGATTTTTTTATACTGGAGCTCTCCTTAAGGCTCCATTCACACAAGCGCGTTTTTTGATGCATTTTGCATTTTGCAGAAATGCATGGGAATTTTTGAACATGGGTTCCTATGGAACATGTTCACATCAATGCCTTTTTGTACCTCTGCATTTTTGGAAAGGGTCAGGGACTTTTTTTCATGCAAAATGCAGCATTTTGCATGTAATAGAATTCAATGGACCAGCATCAAAAACGCAAGTGCACCGTTTTTGCAGCGTTTTTACAGCGTTTTTGCAACGTTTTTGATGCGTTTTGGCGTTTTTTTTTTTTTTTTGCTTTTGTTTTTTTTTAGACTGTATACAGTCTAAAAAAAACTGTAAAAAAAAAAAAAAAAACGCAAAACGCAAAACGTGGCAAAAATGCAGCAAAAACGCTGTAAAAAACGCTACAAAAACGCTGCTCAAAAACGTGGCAAGCATGACAAAAAAAACTCCAAAAACGCTCAAAAGCAACATGCATAGGTGTGAATCAAGCCTTAGTGATTTGCAGGTAAGCTACAAACTAGACTTGTAGTCCATTGACACTTCCCGAAGAGTGTGCAGGAGCCTGGCATTGCGCCCCCAGCTACTGATGGCAGTTGCAATGCTTTGCAGTCTCATTTGCAAAAAAAGTTGATAAATGCACATTTTTTTCCTGCAAATATACGTCCATTTTTTAATTTTTTTTTTTCAAAAAGGTGGCCTTTAATGGTAGAACTCATTTTTATGGCTTATAGAGTCATTTTCTATGATGTATATACTGTTATAGATGTTATGATGGTGTGACAAGTTGGAATGAATGCCCATGCTTGTCTCTGTAGGAGTCACTGAGGTTGCCATGTTGCTATGATGTGCTGCTAGGTAACCGCATCACACGCAGGATTTGGTAAAGCTCTGAGCCTGCCAGAGGAGCCTAGTAGTGAGCCTCTCCATCTTAGAAGCCTTTTATGTGTGACAGAAATGGAGACGTTCGTTGTGTGGTTGCACTTTGAGCTGGAGACAGCAGTGACGTCACATATGAAAATATTCCAGGAGAACGATTGCAGAGATGCAATGCGGAGCATCATCCCCTGTCATCCAGCTCATCCATTGTTATATTCCCCACTCCAACAAACAGCGGAGGATGAATAATGGATGACGCTTCATAAATATGGTAATTAAAAGGGGTGTCGTCTGGAGTTACCTCCTGGGTCCTTGTTAATTGAGACTCATCATGCTCACTGCTGTTGTTGTTGATTTCAAGAGACCTCAAGGATGTTTTAGTAACAAAGGCAAATATTTAACGTAATTAAATGAGGCGTTCAACTTTAACTACATATTTTTATTGTCAGAGCCGCTGTGTAATCCTGGCTTGCGTTTACTAGATTAATCCTCCCAGCCTGTCGTTGACTTCGGATCGGATTATTGCGGCTTTCAGTTTTCTTCTTAAACTGGCCATACAATTGGTAGATTTACATATGGAGGTTCTTACAAAAAATCTTGTCACTATGTTTGAAAATGGCATCAGAGACTTAATGACTATTGTTCAGAAGTACATAAAAAATGTCGTTTGCTACATAGGCCAATTAATCCAGCTTGGAACAGTATAACTACAACGCCAATTCCAAAAAAACTTGGGACACTGGGGTTCATTTACTAAAACTGGAGAGTGCAAAATCTGGTGCAGCTCTGCATACAAACCAATCAGCTTTCAGGTTTTATTGTTAAAGCTTAACTGAACTGAAATCTGGTGCAGCTCTGCATACAAACCAATCAGCTTTCAGGTTTTATTGTTAAAGCTTAACTGAACTCTGCCTGGTAGCTGATTGGCTACCAGGCAGAGCTCCACCGGATTTGCACTCTCCAGTTTTGGTGACAATCTAAATAAAAGCAGAATGCAATGATCTGCAAATCTCATAAACCCATTTTTTATTCACAATAGAAAATGGAAAACATATCAAATGTTTAGATTGAGCCGCAAATTATGTACTCGTATGTTATTTTACGTCAAGTATCTGTACCGTTTTTTAGAGCCGACGGTCAGCTTTCTTGTAATAACAACCGGAGCGGCTACGCAGCCACTCGATTGTTATTACAAGCAGCAGGAGGAGAGGTCCCCCGCACTGCTTTCCGCCCCACCAGTAGGGTTGCCACCTCATCCCTTTAAAACTGAACACATATTAATTACACAGGATCTGTGGCTGATTAAGGTGGTAATTAAACTCACTTGGTGCCTTGTCTGCATTTAATTAGCCTCAGAATCTGTGTAATTCATATGTGTTTGGGTTTAAAGGGATGAGGTGGCAACCCTACCCACCAGGAGACCAGGAATCGGCTTTGATAGGGTCTCGGATGTAATAACCCAGAAATTTCAAAAAGCATCACTTCCTGATTACTGGAGTCAAAAAATAGAAAGTATTCAAAAACGCTGATGGTGTTTTAAATGTTTTCACGTGCAAAGGAGGGATTTGGGGTCTTATAGGTCCCTCCATAAGACTACCTGTCAAGTGCCTATTATTGTCACAGGGGATGTTTACATTCCTTGTGACAGCAATAAAAGTGATTAAAAAAAAATTAAAAAATTAAAGCAACAGTGTGAAAATAAAAAAAATGAATAATTAATTAAAAAAAAAATAAATAAATCGCGTGTCGGTCCTGAACACACGCAAACTGCGATCATCCCACATACATGAGGTATCACCACGAATGTCAGATCATGGGCAGTCATTCTAGCCTCTGTACATCTAAAGTGGAAACCTGTAAAGCAATGGTTCTCAACTCCTGTCCTCGGGACTCACTAACAGGCCAGGTTTGCAAGATAACTGAAGTACATCACAGGTGATATCATGTGCTGCTCAGTGATTGCAGTATTCCAATCTGCATCTCCCCAAGGTAATACTTAAATTCTGGCCTGTTAGTGGGGGTCCTGAGGACCGGAGTTGAGAACCACTGCTGTAAAGGCTTTTAAATCGTCGCCTATGGATAGTAAAATGTATGTAGTTTGTCGCCATTGTACGGGTGTGACATGTTTAGTATCTATTTACTCGTCATCACATCATCTGTTATATTTTACAAAAAAAAAAAAAAAATTGTATTTTTGTGTTTTTTTTGCATTAAATTTTTAAAAAGTGTATTTTATTTTTTTCCCCAAAAACTGTGTTTGACAAACTGTTGTGCAAATACTGTGTGACATAAAAAATTGCAAAACCCACCAATTTATTTATTCTCTAGGTCTCTGCTTTAAAAAAATATATAATGTTTGGGGTTCTAACTAATTTTCTAGCAAAAAAAAAAAAAAAAAGTGCCAGAAAACACCTGGTCTTCAAGTGGTTAAAAAAAAAAATAAGGTCATTTGGAAATCGATGGCAGCAATATATCTAAAAAAAAATTGGGACAGGGCAACAAAATGCTGGAAAAGTACAACCCAAATTCCCAAATATTTAGAACAGGGCCATTGTTTACCATAGGGTTGCATCCCCTTTTCTTTAAAGCGGACCTTCAGTCATTTTTTCAACTTTCCTCTATTAAATCTTCTGCCCTCGTTGTTTTAACTTTAGATAGTAAAACATTTTTTTCTGCCAGTAAATACCTTATACAGTCCACTTCCTTTCTTGTCTGGTCATCAGCCTAGGCTTATGACATCATGCACAGCTCTCTCTCTCACTCTCGTGAGAGTTTGACAGGAAGGGAGGGGAATGAGTTATAAGAGGACCAATGAGAGCTGCAGAGCTGGAGGTGTGCCTCTGTGTGTCTGTATAAATCCAGGAAGTGAACAGGCAGCAGCTTCAGCTGCCCACAGTTAAAATGGCTGCAGCCAGACTCAGTGGAGGGAGATTTCTGCAGCCTATTTGGCAAGTACAGAATCACAGTATATATAAAATAATATGCAAAGTGGTTGGAGGGAAGCTTCAGAATGGCAAATATGTTTTTATTCTAAATTATGTGAGCAGACTGCAGTCTCTCTTTAACACAGGCCTTGACAAATTTGCTTTGAATCTAGGAGCCAGCCAAAAAAGTTAGGAGTGTGGGTTGTCATCGCCCAGGGCAAATATTCTGCGCCCCCTAACTTACTTACAGCAGATCAGCCGGCCACCCAATAACCCCGACATAACACTGCTACATCAGGGTGGTAGGCTGGCATGACAATAAAAAACCTGTTATAGATGGAAACGCCTTATTATTATGCCAATTGCAGTGTGACTGTGGCATGTAAAATACCCTCATTAGTTGCCTATTGCACCTTAAGGTTGGTGGGTGGCGAAAACATGGCTCTACCACACATTTTTACCACCCAACTGCACATCTAAATGAAGCCTTAGTGGCACTTTAAATAAAATACAAAAAAGTATGAAAGAAGAATCCCAGTGCTGCCGATCATCTGCTGCCTCTTTGTTGCCACTTCATGCCTACATGTGTGTCCCACATGGTGACTCCATTCATTCATCTGGTGGGTTTATGGTCACCGTGAAACACTGGAGCCCATCTGTACATAAAGTGTGGTACTCCCGCTAAGGGTACTGCCAGTCTGCCCACTCTGTCCGGTGGAGGCTGCACGGGGGGGGGGGGTACACAGGCTGCCGGGTCACCCTCCGCCGAGGTCTGACATCCCCTCACTGACCCCTCCCGCTCTGTGTAGGTGGGTCCCCGGGGAGAGGAAGGCCAGCTTGGCAGTGGTGCAGCTCAGGCACAGCGGGCAGCAGAAGAGCCAACACAGATCCCCCCAGAGAGAAGCTGTTTATCCTCAGACCCTGCTCGAGCATTGGGGAGGTGGAGGTGACAGCGGCCGCCTGCTGAGAGGAGCCCTTCCCCCTGACTATGTCACTCACAGCCAGACATCGAACTCCTGCTTGCTTCCGGTGAGATCAGCCGGAAAAAGAGAGGGAAGGATTGTCTGCAGCGATGCACGTCTGGCGTGTCAGGCAATGAGAGTTGCAGTGAGTGGGCCGGCGGCAGGCCAGGATGCGGTTTCTGTTCACCATGGTGACCTGCCGCCTGGGAGTTTTTGAGTCCTGCTTTACCAACACTCTGTAAACATCTGGGAACTGAGGAGACCAGTTGCTGGAGTTTTGGATAGAGGAGTGTTGTCCCATTCTATGCTCTAAAACCTGGATAATATCTTTCAGCATTGATGGTGCCTTTTCAGATGTAAATTGCATTTGCAAAACCCATTTCTGTTTTTTGTAGATTTTACACAACATCCCAACTTTTTGGTAATTGGGGTTGTAAGTATATACCATACCTGGCCAATGCCCTGGAAGCTGGAAACCACTGAAGCAGAAAACGCTACTCCAGCGATTTTCAATTGCTTCCAGGTTCCACGTTGAGCGGCTGCCTTGCTGCACTGTGAAGGCCAGCCACTCAGCACGGGTGCTATTCAGAGAATGCTTTACATTTTCTGAATGAATGCAAGGCATTCCCTGATTGGATGAGGTGGAGAGGCGGGGAAGATAATATCATGCTCTGACATAAAAGTTGAACTAGTGTGATATTATTTTAATCTGAAGACTTTAGTGGTTATGTTTTGAGGGAACTATACAGAGGTGCACAAATGATGTAAACATTGCATTTGAAAGAAAATTCCAGGAAAATGCCCCTTTTCTTCAATTTTTTTACTATTTATTCCCAATAAAACCAAGGAGAAATATAGTTACTTAGTTACATAGTAGACAAGGTTCAAAAAAGACACAAGTCCATCAAGTCCAACCTGTGTGTGTGATTCCCGATCATGTGTACACAATTCCGTCGCACAAAGTGCCATGCATGCTCACAATCAAGCAGAAGAGCTGCACTGGCTATTGATCTTAATTTTTCTCGGCTCGTCGTAAGTGTTGTACGTCACCGCGTTCTTGACGTTCGAAATTTCCGATTTGTGTGACCGTGTGTATGCAAGAAAAGTTTGAGCCAACATCTGTTGGAAAAAATCCATGGGTTTTGTTGTCGGAATGTCCAATCAATGTCCGATCGTGTGTACGGGGCATTACAGTAAAGAACCCTCTATGCAGTTTAAGGTTAAACCGCTTTTCTTCTAATTTTAGTGAATGGCCGCGTATCTTATTAAATTCCCTTATGCGGAAAAGTTTTATCCTTATTGTGGGGTCACCAGTACCCTTGTCTACTATGTAACTAAGTAACTATATTTCTCCTTGGTTTTATTGGGAATAAATAGTAAAAAAATTGAAGAAAAGGGGCATTTTCCTGGAATTTTCTTTCAAATGCAATGTTTACATCATTTGTGCACCTCTGTATAGTTCCCTCAAAACACAATCACTAAAGTCTGCAGATTCAAATAATATCACACTACTGTGTGATATTATTTGTACATTGAAATCATATCCCCTCTCAAGCGTCTCTTCTCCAGAGAGAATACGTTCAGTGCTCGTAACCTTTCCTCATAACTAATATCCTCCAGACCCTTTTTTCGTTTTGTTGCCCTTCTCTGGACTCTCTCCAGTTCCAGCACATCCTTCCTGAGGACTGGTGCCCAGAACTGGACAGCATACTCCAGGTGCGGCTGGACCAGAGTCTTATCGTTTTATCTCTGGAGTTGATCCCCTTTTTAATGCATGCCAATATTCTGTTTGCTTTGTTAGCAGCAGCTTGGCATTGCATGCCATTGCTGAGCCTATCATCTACTAGGACCCCCAGGTCCTTTTCCATCCTAGATTCCCCCAAAGGTTCTCCCCCAGTGTATAGATTGCATTCATATTTTTTCCACCCAAATGCATTATTTTGCATTTTTCTACATTAAACCTCATTTGCCATGTAGTTGCCCACCCCATTAATTTGTTCAGGTCTTTTTGCAAGGTTTCCACATCCTGCGGAGAAGTTATTGCCCTGCTTAGCTTAGTATGGTCCGAAAATACAGAGATTGAACTGTTTATCCCATCCTCCAGGTCGTTTATGAAAAAATTAAATAGGATCAGTCTCAGGACAGAACCCTGGGGGACCCCACTTTCCATCCCTGACTTTTCCGAGTACTCCCCATTTATCACCACCCTCTGAACTCGCCCCTGTAGCCAGTTTGCAATCCATGTACTCACCCTATGGTCCATGCCAACTGACCTTACTTTGTACAGTAAATGTTTATGGGAAACTGTATCAAATGCTTTTGCAAAATCCAGATACACCACGTCTACGGGCCTTCCTTTATATAGATGGCAACTCACCTCCTTATAGAAGGTTAGTAGATTGGTTTGGCAAGAACGATTCTTCATGAATCCATGCCGATTACTGGCTGACTATTGATACAGTTTTCATTACTAAAATCTTGTATATAGTCCCTTATCATCCCCTCCAAGAGCTTGCATACAATTGATGTTAGGCTAACTGGTCTGTAATTCCCAGGGATGTATCTTGGCCCTTTTTTAAATATTGGTGCTACATTGGCTTTTCTCCAATCAGCTGGTACTATGCCAGTCAGTAGACTGTTCGTAAAAATTAGGAACAATGGTCTGGCAATTACTTGACTGAGTTCTGTGAGGACACTCGGGTGCAAGCCACCTGGTCCTGCTGATTTATTAATGTTAAGTTTTTCAAGTCTATTTCTAATTCTGTCCTCTGTTAGCCATGAGGGTGCTTCCTGTGACGTGTCATGAGGATAAACATTGCAGATTTGGTTACTGAAGCCCCCCAATTCCCTTGTGAAGACCGAGAAGAAGAATAAATTCAATACCTTCGCCATCTCTCCATCCTTAGTAACCAGATTCCCTTCATCATTCTTTATGGGACCAATATGATCTGACCTCCCTTTCTTACTATTTATGTACTTAACCACTTGCCGACCGGGCCATAGCCGAAAGACGGCTGCAGCGCGGTCGGCTTGTTCTGGGTGGACGTCCGTGGGACGTCCTCCGGAACTCTCGCTCCCCGCGCGCCCGGTGGGGCGCGTGCACGATAGTTTCCGTGTTTGCCGGGTTCACGGGACCCGGCGCAACACGGATCGTGGTAAAGGGCCAATGACAGCGGCCCTTTACCACGTGATCGCTCCCTCCAATGAGGGAGCGATCATAATGTCAACAGACTGGGGTCATGCAAAGGTCCCAGCTCTCTTCTCTCCTCACACCGATACAGAGTGAGAGGAGAGAAGAGAGATCGAGTGAAAAAAACGTCTGAAATCGTGAGTGAAAGTACTACAGTGCCCAGCAGTGCCATACAGTGCCACACAAGTGCGGCTACAGTGCTAAATTGTGCCCTAGAGTGCCACCAGTGCCACTACAATTCCCATCAGTGCCACTACAGTACCCATCTGTGCCACCAGTGCCACTACACTACCCATCAGTGCCACTACAGTACCCATCAGTGCCACTACAGTACCCATCAGTGCCACTAAAGTGTCCATCAGTGTCACTACAGTGCTCATCTGTGCCATCAGTGCCACTATAGTTCTCATCAGTGCCACGTCAGTGCAACCAGTGCCCATCAGTGCCAACTCTGCCACTACAGTGCCCATCTGTGCCGCCAGTGCCAAGTCAGTGTCACACCAGTGTCCAGTGCCACTACAGTGCTCATCTGCCACCAGTACCACATTGGTGCCATCAGTGCCTCCTGTGCCACTACAGTGCCCATCGGTGCCACCAGTGCCACGTCAGTGCTCCATCAGTGCTACGTCAGTGCTCCATCAGTGCGACACCAGTGCCCAGTGCCACTACAGTGCTCATCTGTGCCACCGGCACTACATTGGTGCCATCAGTGCCACCTGTGCCACTACAGTGCCACCTCTGCCACTTCAGTGCCCATCTGTGCCGCCAGTGTCACGTCAGTGCCACACCAGTGTCCAGTGCCACTACAGTGCTCATCTGCCACCAGTACCACATCAGTGCCATCAGTGCTACCTGTGCCACTACAGTGCCCATCGGTGCCACCAGTGCCACGTCAGTGCTCCATCAGTGCTACGTCAGTGCACCATCAGTGCCACTACAGTGCTCATCAGTGCCACATCAGCGTCACTAGAGTGCTCATCTGCACCACTACATCGCTCATCAGTGCCACTACAGCGCTTATCGGTGCCACTACAGTACCCAATAGTGCACATCAGTGCCCATAAGTGAGTGCTCATCAGTGCCACCATATCAGTGGATCCTCATCAGTGCCCATCAGTGCTACCTTAGTGCACATCAGTGCCAGATAATCAGAGCATCCTCAGTGTGGTGCATTAGTGTACATCAGTGCAACCTTATCAGTACCCATCAGTGCACCCTCATCAGTACCCAGCAGTGCACCCTCATCAGTACCCAGCAGTGCACCCTCATCAGTACCCAGCAGTGCACCCTCATCAGTACCCAGCAGTGCACCCTCATCAGTACCCAGCAGTGCACCCTCATCAGAGCCCAGCAGTGCAGCCTCATTAGACCAGCCTCATCAGCACCCATCAGTGCAGCCATATCTGTCCAAGTGTCCCTACCACAGCAGTTTGTCACCACAGTCACCAGTATGGCAAAAAAAATTTTTTCCGCTGAGGAGGCATACCAACAGCTTAGCTTGACTGACGAGAGCAGCGTGGAGCTCTCGGAGTCTGCGTCTGATTCTGATTCAGAATATGAACCCGTTGTAAGCAGTGGGTCTGATACAGAATCAGAGGAAGAGCAAAGTGTGCCTGTGAAACGAAGGCGCTCTGGCATGGAGCAGGCTACCACAAGTAGTGCTGTGGCATCAACCAGCAGCTCAGTGCCATCCACCAGAAATGCAGTGGCATCAACTAGCAGCTCAGTTGCTTCCACCAGTAGCACAGTGCCATCCAGAAGAAATGAAGTACCAATGCAGCAAAGGCCAAGAGCTAGCGGGGTGTCATCTCGGCCCCAAAGCGTTAGGACCCATGCCGGCCTTCCCTATGCCCTTGAAAACCCTCTGTGGCTTCCCCCTAATTCAGGAGTAGCAAACATCCCCCCTTTCATTGCCCAGCCAGGTGTTCAGGTGAACACAGAGAATTTTGCCCCTATTGATTTTTTAAATTTAATTTTTACCCACGACCTATTGTCCTCCATCGTGGCCCAGTGCAACCTCTATGCACAACAATTTATAACAAGCAACCCTGGTTCAAGTTATGCCCGTCCCCATGAGTGGAGAGCATTGACAGTGGAGGAATTTAAATTATTTTTAGGTCTAACATTTAATATGGGACTCACAAAAAAAAATGAATTATACTCCTATTGGTCCACCAAACCCATCCACCATATGCCAATCTATTCATCCCTTATGCGAAGATCAAGATACCTCATGATAATGCGTTTCCTCCATTACAATGACAACACCCAGTGCCCTCCCCGAAATGACCCATCACATGACAAATTATTTAAAATTCGGCCACTTCTAAATTTTTTCTCTGAGAAATTCCCCCAGTTATTCATCCCCGACCAAAATATCTCCATGGATGAGTCATTGGTCCACTTCACAGGTAGGCTTGGGTTCAAGCAGTTTATCCCAAGCAAAAGGGCCCGATATGGGGTTAAGCTCTACAAGCTATGTGACCGAGAAACGGGGTATATCTACGCCTTCCGGGTGTATGAAGGGAAGGATACCCAACTGCATCCCCCTGAATGTCCGGAGTACATCGGAGTCAGCGGAAAGGTTGTTTGGGAGCTTGTATATCCACTTCTTGGAAAGGGTTACCACCTTTATGTGGATAACTACTATACAAGCTTGCCCCTCTTCCGTAATCTTTACCGCAAGGACACTCCAGCGTGTGGTACTGTGCGAGCCAATAGGAAGGGCTTCCCGCAAAGGCTGCTTACTGAAAGACTACGAAAAGGGGAGACGGCGTCTTTACGGAATGAAGAGATATTGGCTCTCAGGTGGAGGGACAGACGAAACGTCCACATGCTTACAACTATCCACAACGACACCTACGTGGAAATCCCCCGAAGAAACGGCCCAATCCAGAAACCAAAATGTGTCCATGACTATAATCTGTTTATGGGGGGTGTCGACTTCAATGACCAGATGATCGAACCCTACCTTCCCACAAGAAAAAGCCGCTTTTGGTATAAAAAAGTCTCTATATATCTTTTCAGTTTGGCCATTTACAATAGTTTTGTTATTTACCGTAAATCTACAGAGAGCCCCTTATCTTATCTTCAGTACCAAGAAGAAATTATCTCCAACCTTTTGTACCCTGAAGGCGCCCCAGAAAGCATTCGCTCGGATTCAGTGAGCAGACTCCACGAACGCCACTTTCCTGAAAAACTCCCTCACCATGAAACAGGCCGGAAACGTCAGAAGAGATGCCGGGTGTGCTCCAGAGGAGGAGCTAGAAAAGACACTGTGTTCTATTGTCCTGATTGTCCTTCCCAACCAGGCCTTTGTATTGAGGAATGTTTCCGCCGTTACCATACTTCTCTAGATTATTAGGGAAGTATGGTAAACGTAATTGTCATTTATCGCCACACCCCTTTATGCCACTAAACATACCGCTGCCTTCTCCAAAACTGACCCTGGCCTGCTAAACGACCACGCTTCTGCCTAATACTAAACTGTACCTACCTCTGCCTTCTCCGGAACTGACCCTGGCTTGCTAAACGACCATGCTTCTGCCTAACGCTAAACTGTACCTACCTCTGCCTGCTCTGGAACTGACCCTGGCCTGATATATGACCACGCTTCTGCCTAACGCTAAACTGTACCTACCTCTGCCTGCTCTGGAACTGACCCTGGACTGTTTGACCATGTTTTTTGCCTGCCTCTTGGACTGGTCTTTTACTCTGCTACTGGAGTAGTGGGCTTCATAACACAGGGGTCTCACATATGTGAGGGGCTCCAGAATTGTTTTTCTGGATGAAGAAAACTATTTCTTTAGTTTTCTCATTCCCAGATTAGGGTCTGGAGACTCGGAGGCTTCAAAGAGATTTGGGTGGGAGAAGCCTCTATCCCTGTCCCCATTCTTTCCTGGCCTGCTACTTGGACCATGTTCCTGCTTACTACCAGGACTAATATTTTGAAACTGCTGGCAATGTCTCTACTTGCACTGACCCTGGACTGTAAGGACAGTATCCCTGCCTGTACTATGGACAATATTCTTGCCTGCTGCCTGGACTATTCCATTCACTGTCGCTGACCACGTCCCTGCCTGCTGCCTGGATCAGGGCTCTCCTCCTGTGGACAACTGCACTACTAAAACCACAGGTAATCTTTTGTTTACCCTTTGCTCAGCAGAATGTATTTTAGGGTGTAATTCTTGGTATGTTCATGCTATGTGTTAGAAATATGAAGGGCCTTCAAAAATGTGATAGATTGTAAGGAAATTAGATGTGTAATTTATGCTCCTAGAACGCCTGAATGTGCTACTTCAATGTTGGGCCTCTGTACGTGGCCAGGCTGTGTAAAAGTCTCACACATGTGGCATCGCCAAACTCAGGAGGAGTAGCAGAATAGATTTTGGGGTGTCATTTTTGCTATGTACATGCTATGTGTTGGAAATATCTTAGAAATGGACAACTTTGTGTAAAAAAAATGCGTTTTCATTTTTTTCCCACATTTTCCAAAAACTTCTGGAAAAAAATGAACCGTTCAAAAGACTCATTATGCCTCATAGATTATACGTTGGGGTGTTTGCTTTACAAAATGGGGTCACTTTATGGGCGTTTCCATTGTCCTGGTGCTCCAGGGCCTTCAAAAGTGTAATAGGTGGTTGAGAGATTAGATATGCAATTTATGGTCCTAGAACGCCTGAATGTGCTACTTCAATGTTCGGCCTCTGTATGTGGCCAGGCTGTGTAAAAGTCTCACACATGTGGTATCGCCATACTCAGGAGGAGTAGCAGAATATATTTTGGGGTGTCATTTTTGTTATGTACATGCTATGTGTTGGAAATATCTTAGAAATGGACAACTTTGTGTAAAAAAAATGCGTTTTCATTTTTTTTCCACATTTTCCAAAAACTTCTGGAAAAAAATGAACCATTCAAAAGACTCATTATTCCTCATAGATTATACGTTGGGGTGTTTGCTTTCAAAAATGGGGTCACTTTGTGGGCGTTTCTATTGTCCTGGTGCCCCAGGGCCTTCAAAAGTGTAATAGGTGGTTGAGAGATTAGATATGCAATTTATGCTCCTAGAACGCCTGAATGTGCTACTTCAATGTTCGGCCTCTGTATGTGGCCAAGCTGTGTAAAAATCTCACACATGTGGTATCGCCATACTCAGGAAGAGTAGCAGAATATATTTTGGGGTGTCATTTGTGTTATGTACATGCTATGTGTTGGAAATATCTTAGAAATGGACAACTTTACGTAAAAAAAAATGCGTTTTCATTTTCTTTCCACATTTTCCAAAAACTTCTGGAAAAAAATTAACCATTCAAAAGACTCATTATGCCTCATAGATTATATGTTGGGGTGTTTGCTTTCCAAAACGGGGTCACTTTGTGGGCGTTTCCATTGTCCTGGTGCTCCAGGGCCTTCAAAAGTGTAATAGGTGGTTGAGAGATTAGATATGCAATTTATGCTCCTAGAACGCCTGAATGTGCTACTTCAATGTTCGGCCTCTGTATGTGGCCAAGCTGTGTAAAAGTCTCACACATGTGGTATCGCCATACTCAGGAGGAGTAGCAGAATATATTTTGGGGTGTCATTTTTGTTATGTACATGCTATGTGTTGGAAATATCTTAGAAATGGACAACTTTGTGTAAAAAAAATGCGTTTTCATTTTTTTTCCACATTTTCCAAAAACTTCTGGAAAAAAATGAACCATTCAAAAGACTCATTATTCCTCATAGATTATACGTTGGGGTGTTTGCTTTCCAAAATGGGGTCACTTTGTGGGCGTTTCTATTGTCCTGGTGCCCCAGGGCCTTCAAAAGTGTAATAGGTGGTTGAGAGATTAGATATGCAATTTATGCTCCTAGAACGCCTGAATGTGCTACTTCAATGTTCGGCCTCTGTATGTGGCCAAGCTGTGTAAAAATCTCACACATGTGGTATCGCCATACTCAGGAAGAGTAGCAGAATATATTTTGGGGTGTCATTTGTGTTATGTACATGCTATGTGTTGGAAATATCTTAGAAATGGACAACTTTACGTAAAAAAAAATGCGTTTTCATTTTCTTTCCACATTTTCCAAAAACTTCTGGAAAAAAATTAACCATTCAAAAGACTCATTATGCCTCATAGATTATATGTTGGGGTGTTTGCTTTCCAAAACGGGGTCACTTTGTGGGCGTTTCCATTGTCCTGGTGCTCCAGGGCCTTCAAAAGTGTAATAGGTGGTTGAGAGATTAGATATGCAATTTATGCTCCTAGAACGCCTGAATGTGCTACTTCAATGTTCGGCCTCTGTATGTGGCCAAGCTGTGTAAAAGTCTCACACATGTGGTATCGCCATACTCAGGAGGAGTAGCAGAATATATTTTGGGGTGTCATTTTTGTTATGTACATGCTATGTGTTGGAAATATCTTAGAAATGGACAACTTTACGTAAAAAAAAATGCGTTTTCATTTTCTTTCCACATTTTCCAAAAACTTCTGGAAAAAAATTAACCATTCAAAAGACTCATTATGCCTCATAGATTATATGTTGGGGTGTTTGCTTTCCAAAACGGGGTCACTTTGTGGGCGTTTCCATTGTCCTGGTGCTCCAGGGCCTTCAAAAGTGTAATAGGTGGTTGAGAGATTAGATATGCAATTTATGCTCCTAGAACGCCTGAATGTGCTACTTCAATGTTCGGCCTCTGTATGTGGCCAAGCTGTGTAAAAGTCTCACACATGTGGTATCGCCATACTCAGGAGGAGTAGCAGAATATATTTTGGGGTGTCATTTTTGTTATGTACATGCTATGTGTTGGAAATATCTTAGAAATGGACAACTTTGTGTAAAAAAAATGCGTTTTCATTTTTTTTCCACATTTTCCAAAAACTTCTGGAAAAAAATGAACCATTCAAAAGACTCATTATTCCTCATAGATTATACGTTGGGGTGTTTGCTTTCCAAAATGGGGTCACTTTGTGGGCGTTTCTATTGTCCTGGTGCCCCAGGGCCTTCAAAAGTGTAATAGGTGGTTGAGAGATTAGATATGCAATTTATGCTCCTAGAACGCCTGAATGTGCTACTTCAATGTTCGGCCTCTGTATGTGGCCAAGCTGTGTAAAAATCTCACACATGTGGTATCGCCATACTCAGGAAGAGTAGCAGAATATATTTTGGGGTGTCATTTGTGTTATGTACATGCTATGTGTTGGAAATATCTTAGAAATGGACAACTTTACGTAAAAAAAAATGCGTTTTCATTTTCTTTCCACATTTTCCAAAAACTTCTGGAAAAAAATTAACCATTCAAAAGACTCATTATGCCTCATAGATTATATGTTGGGGTGTTTGCTTTCCAAAACGGGGTCACTTTGTGGGCGTTTCCATTGTCCTGGTGCTCCAGGGCCTTCAAAAGTGTAATAGGTGGTTGAGAGATTAGATATGCAATTTATGCTCCTAGAACGCCTGAATGTGCTACTTCAATGTTCGGCCTCTGTATGTGGCCAAGCTGTGTAAAAGTCTCACACATGTGGTATCGCCATACTCAGGAGGAGTAGCAGAATATATTTTGGGGTGTCATTTTTGTTATGTACATGCTATGTGTTGGAAATATCTTAGAAATGGATAACTTTGTGTAAAAAAAATGCGTTTTCATTTTTTTCCCACATTTTCCAAAAACTTCTGGAAAAAAATGAACCGTTCAAAAGACTCATTATGCCTCATAGATTATACGTTGGGGTGTTTGCTTTCCAAAATGGGGTCACTTTGTGGGCGTTTCCATTGTCCTGGTGCTCCAGGGCCTTCAAAAGTGTAATAGGTACAATATGTACATGCTATGTGTTGGAAATATCTTGGAAATGGACAACTTTACGTAAAAAAAAATGCGTTTTCATTTTCTTTCCACATTTTCCAAAAACTTCTGGAAAAAAATGAACCATTCAAAAGACTCATTATGCCTCAAAGATTATACGTTTGGGTGTTTGCTTTCCAAAATGGGGTCACTTTGTGGGCGTTTCCATTGTCCTGGTGCTCCAGGGACTTCAAAAGTGTAATAGGTGGTTGAGAGATTAGATATGCAATTTATGCTTCTAGAACGCCTGAACGTGCTACTTCAATGTTCGGCCTCTGTATGTGGCCAGGCTGTGTAAAAGTCTCACACATGTGGTATCACCATACTCAGGAGGAGTAGCAGAATATATTTTGGGGTGTCATTTGGGGAATGTACATGCCATATGAGAGAAATAACCTGTTATAATGACAATTTGGTGTGAAAAAAAATAAAAATAAAAAAAATCTTAATTTTGCAAAGAATTCTGGGAAAAAATGACAACTTCCAAAAACTCACCATGCCTCTTACTAAATACCTTGGAATGTCTACTTTCCAAAAAGGGGTCATTTTGTGGGTATTTGTACTTTCCTGGCTTGTAAGGGTCTCAAGAAATGAGATAGGCCTCAGTACATCAGGTGTGATCAGATGTGATCAATTTTCAGTGATTGGCACCATAGCTTGTAGACGCTATAACTTTCACACAGACTAAATAATATCCACTAATTTGGGTTATTTTTACCAAAGATATGTAGCAGTATAAATTTTGGCCCAAATTTATGAAGAAAAATTACTTATTTGCAAAATTTTATAATACAAATGAAGAAAAATGCATTTTTTTACAAAATTTTCGGTCTTTTTTCTTTTATAGCGCAAAAAATAAAAAACCCAAACGGTGATTAAATACCACCCAAAAAAAAGCCCTATTTGTGTGAAAAAAAGGACAAAAATGTCATATAGGTACAGTGTTGCATGACTGAGTAATTGTCATTCAAAATGTGAGAGCACCAAAAGCTGAAAATTGGTCTGGTTAGGAAGGGGGTTTAAGTGCCCAGTGGTCAAGTGGTTAAAGAATTTCTTGGGATTTTTCTTACTCTCCTCCACTATGTGCCTTTCATTTTCTATCTTTGCCACCCTGATTGCACCCTTACATTTCTTGTTGCATTCTTTGTAAAGTTGGAATGCTGATGATGATCCCTCAGCCTTGTATTTTTTGAAGGCCTTTTCCTTTGCTTTTATATGTATTTTTATGTTGGAGTTAAGCCACCCAGGACTTTTATTAGCTTTTTTAAATGTATTTCCCATTGGGATGCACTGGCTAATGCTCTTATTTAATATGCTCTTAAAGCAGACCAATTTCTCCTCTGTGTTGTTTGTTCCTAAGATTTTATCCCAATTTGTATCCTCTAGCAAGGCTCGTAGTTTAGGGAAGTTGGCTCTTTTGAAATTCAGTGTCCTTGTATTCCCCTTAGTTTTCCTATTAGTGTGATTTATACTGAAACTAATTAACCTGTGATCGCTTTTTCCAAAAGCGCCCCATATTTCTACATCTGTGATCAAGTCTGTAGTGTTGGTAATCAGTAGGTCTAGTATCGCTATGTTTCTAGTTGATGCATTTACCATCTGACCCATGAAAATGTCCTGCAAGACATTTTGGAACTGGCGAGCCTTAGATGAATGCGCGGTTCCTTCCACCCAGTCTATGTCTGGATAATTAAATTCCCCCATTATGATGACACTTCCCATCCTTGCTGCTATCCAAATTGTGATGGGAGGTCCGTCTCAGCCTCCTCCCTCTGGTTAGGGGGCCTATAGCATACTCCCAGTATTACTTCCCCTTAGTTTCATCCCTTTGCAGCTCTACCCATATGTACATCATTTTTGATATACAGGCATACCCCTCCCCCTTTTTTACCCTCTCTGTCCCTGCGATATAGGGAATACCCTTGAATGATTGCCAGCCAAACATGAGAGCTGTTGAACCAGGTCTCTGAAATTCCTACAAAATACAAATCCTCCTCGAACAACAGTAGCTCCAGTCCTCTCATTTTGTCCGCCAGACTGCTGGCATTGGTGAACATGCCACGTAGTTTAGACCGGTTGCATACTGTCTCCTTATTGGGTGTTCTGAGGTTGCAAATATGACTTGTTACTATACTTACCTCGGGTTTAGATGCTTTAGTCAACCTACCACTAATGCCCCTAATACTACCCTCTCGAATATGATCCGTGCTGATTATCTTTACCTCTGGACCCCCCACCCCAGTTTAAAAGCCCCTGTAACTTTTAAATATATATATATATATATATATATATATATATATATATATATATATCCAAACTAAAGCCCTATCTGTCCTGAAAAAAAAAAAAAAAAAATATATATATATATATATATATTTATTTATAATATGTTAGGGTAGTGAAGAAACACTTTAAGTATCATAGATAAGAAAGAGACTCCCATCATCTCATATAGAGTCTGGTGGTCCCATCCCTTTGAATATACATAGAAAAAATGCCCCCTAATTGGGACTTTGAATGGACCACCAACTCCAGAAATTATAAAAAATAAATCTTTAATACAATATATTAAGATACAAATCACATATGTGAAAGAATGCACAACATGTGCTGCATATGAGGTTATGGGCTTCAGTAAGCTGATAAGTGGACTATTCACAGAATCACTGTATTGAGGCTAAATAGCCTCAATAGATGTATGCATCCAGAGATCTGACACGGTACACAGACAGACAGGCTGATTTTCACTTTAGATGGGCGGTTGGGACATTGCTCCCTGGGCTATTTAGCCTCAATACAGTGATTCTGTGAATAGTCCAGTTATCAGCTTACTGAAGCCCATAACCTCAACACTTCATAGGAGACTTTGTGGGTGCCAATCACCCCGAGAACACACTAATCATTTATATCTCTCACTCAAGACGAAGTGTGCAGTGTCAATATGAACCCACTGGCTCCTCACACGTATCTGTAATATTGAATCTCTACACCAGAATGTATTTTGAACACTAAATTTTCTGAACCCTTGGCCCCTGAAGAAGGTATGAGACCATCTGATACCGGAAACGCGTCGGGAATTTGGGCATTCACCGAGCATGCGGTTTTATTATATATTGGTTTGTCATATGCAGCACATGTTGTGCATCCTTTCACATATGTGATTTGTATTTTAATATATTGTATTAAAGATTTATTTTTTATAATTTCTGGAGTTGGTGGTCCATTCAAAGTCCCAATTAGGGGGCATTTTTTTTATGTATCTTTAAGGTATCATGTGCGGAACTAAGACACAACAAAAAAATCGCTCTAGGGCTCAAGCGGATTTAGTCAGAAAAAAGCCCGGGGACTCAAAGGGTTATAGCAGTGGTATGGTCATAATGGGCATTCTGCCTCTTTCAATCTCTCCACTTCCAGACTCACTGTGCCTTTCATGACTATGCCGTGTGTTCCTGCTAGTGTGATACATAAGGGCTCATTCACACATGCAGATGGTTGAGCCGCAGTTTTAAATTAAACTTCATATCATGGTGGAATAAACAAATATGGTAGCAATCTCCTGGGGGCATTATCCCAAAAATGTTGTTTAAAATACAAAAAAAAGTCAAAACTGGGACTCTATTTATGCCTCACATGAGATTATATGAGAAATGCTTTATGCAGCACAGTGGTTCAGCCTTTTTTTGGGTCAAAATAGGTGATAATCCATGGTGGAACACTTTTCAGAGGGGTGGCAAGGGCTGCCACGCGTGAGAACGAGCCATAAGGGCATATCGGAATCTTTTCACTGGTGACAACTTGCCAGCATCAGCATTGCTAACAGACTAATTACCTTTTCTAATGGAGTCCCTATCTCATTTCCACCTAGCTAGTGAGTGAGATTTTGGAGTGTTCTGAGACAGCGAGGGAGCAGGTTCATTAGGTGAAGTGGTTCTCTCATCTGGCAATTTGTCACCAGCAGCAGAATCGCCTGTTTGATATGACCCCAAAGCTAGCCAAATACTGAACAATTGTTGCTTGTGTCCCTTCGGGGAGATTTTTCTTAAAAAATAGGTATTGAGAAAAAAAATCTTCAAAGGAAGAGAAATCTTCTCCCCATAGGATGATATATCCTCAATTCTTGCTCCAGTGACAATAAAAATTTGGAGCAGAATGATTTCATTCCAAAGTAGAATGAAGAAAGTGTGGCCTGACTACTCAAATCCCACCTAAAAAGAGAACCGGACTTTTTAGGCTCAGTATGGGAGACCACACAAAAATATTAAAAAAACAGTATATTTATTGATAAACATTAAAATAGAAGTTAAAACATGGGCAGAAAGCCTCCAAAGGATCCACACAATAACATAAATACTCTACTATTGATACTGGAAGTTATTCTGTATACTGTATAGTGTATCTAGTTTGTATGCTTCCGATTGGCAAGTCAACGTTTTGCCAATTCAAGGCTTCTTCAGGACCCAATATAACAATAGAGCAACACTGTTCAAGTTTAAAGAGAGAATATATCAACATCAATAACATATTAAATAAACAATCAGAACTCATATTTTTCAGAATTTACCATAAATTGCTCAAGTTATGCAATTGACCCGAAATCAACGGATGCAGCATACATCTAAATAAATCAATATAATAAATGCATAATCAGTAGGTGAGCAACTGAAAGCATGGGGCCAACAATGTATCAAATCCATCCAACAAAGCATAGCACGGTAAGTAAGGCCCAACCACATGTACAAATAGCTCACCTGCCCATACACTGCATCTATGCACCTGCCTGGCAAAATTAAATTTGGAAATTTCCCTTACTTTCAGTCCTGGCGACAATGGTTGTAAGAACAAATAGGGCAAATCTTCCCATCGGGGACACAGAATGCAATAAAAAGCTGAAAAAAATTCTACACCTTCCCTACTTTATCCAAAAGAGATGAAAACTATATATTTATATATTGTTAAAACCAGAACTGCAGATAAAAACAACATACAAATGAACAGCCCTCTATCACATGCTGCAAAATTATGCCGCATCCCAGCCTGTTTCCTCTCATTAGATATAAAAAAGGCATTTGATTCCATTTCATGGTCCTATATGCACTATACTCTTAGTAAATGGGGATTCCGCCGACATTTCTTACAATGGATTTCAGCACTTTACTGCAAACCTAAAACGTACATAAAATACGCAGGTTACAAATCTGAAAAATAGAAAGGGGCACACGTCAAGGATGCCCATTCTCACCTTTATTATTTGCTTTGCTTATTGAGCCTTTAGCACAAAGAATAAGAATGGAACCTTCTATAACAGGCATAGAAATGGGGGGTTGTCACCACAAGATATGTTTATTTGCAGATTACATCCTTCTGTTTCTATCTTCACCTCAAATTTCAGCTCCTAACCTTATGAATATATTAAAAAAATTATTCGATCATCTCAGGGCTTACGGTTAATACTCAAAAATCTACAGCACTGAACATCTCGTTACCCACTGCAGCAAAACTAATTGTACAAGAATCATTACCCTTTAAATGGTCTACACATATCATTCCTTATTTGGGTATCCAGCTCACTGCCAGAAACTTGGATTTGTTTTCTGCCAATTAACTACAAACTTGCTTTTAAAATGGTCATCTATACCGACTTCATGGGTTGGGAAAATAAATATAATAAAGATGGCTATACTTCCTAAATTCCTGTACCTTTTCAGAGTTCTTCCAATACACATCCAGGCCTATTTCCTTAGAATAATACAACAAAAATGTATAAAATTTACTTGGGGGAAACTCAAACCATGAATATCTAGAGAAACCTTATTCCTTCCCAAAATCCATGGTGGCCTAGGATTTCCAAACATTTCATTATATTATAAAGCCGCTCAACTAGCACAATCCATAAAATATCACTCAGAGATTCCCCTGTGGGTTACCATCGAAACAATAGATTGTGACCCTCTCTCCATACACAATATTTTAGGGTTACGTCCCATAGATCGTAAAACTTTAAAAAAAACTCAATCACTAAACATTCTCTAGCTATCTGGGATAGACTCAAAATCTCTCATGGTCTGCAATCCAAACATAATCCACTTCTATCTTTTCTCAAAAACCTAGCTTTCAACCCAGCATGGACTTATCCCAGATCTTTTCGGGCTTGGTCCAAAGCAGGTATAACATGTTTACATCACATGATCCTAAATACAACAATCCGTCCCTTCCCAGACTTATGCAGGTCTTTTGGGCTCCCCCAATCGGAAATATTTCATTACCTTCAAATTAAGAACTTTTGTATTCCTTTCCTAAGCAGTGACGACTCTGTAGATGATTTTACTAAGTTTGAAAATATATGCATGAAAGACCCTCATGCCAGAGGTCTCATATCAACAATGTACTCCACATTGCTAGTTAAATCAGATTTTTAAATCACCATGTTATGTGGTGAAATGGGAAAAAGATCTTGATCGAACTATAGATAAAACAAAATGGTCTGCAATCTGGTCCAATATAAAATCTTTTTCTCCTAATGTGACAGATATTGAACCCACCTACAAGGTACTCTCACGCTGGTATTTGGTTCCTGCTACAATAGCGAAATTCACGCCTGATTACTCAGGTCTCTGCTTTTGCGGCTGTTCAGAACAAGGAACATATATGCACATGTGGTGGAATTGTTCTATTATAAAAAAAATCCTGGCAAAAGTTTTTTATTATTCGCTTCAGAAATGTTTGAAATAACAATAATATCAGATCCAGAAATTGCACTTTTAAATATAAAACCCGATTACATGACCCGTAAACAATTCAAGCTATTTATACAACTTATGACGGCCTGCGAAACAGACAATAACTAAAGCATGGAAAACTCCTTTACGAAACGTAGCAGAAACCAAGCACAGAATGAATCGGTCATTGTTGCATGCAAAAATGGAAGCCCTCGATAAAGAAAATCTGGAAGGATATAAAGGTCTATGGAAACCATGGATCACACACACACTGTTTACCTATAAACTTTGACCACCAGGTACTCCAGTCATGGTAACTGACATTCATGGGAACACCCCATGCCCTCTGCCCCCCCCCACCTTTCCTTACCCTTATTTTCTTTCTTTCTTTTTTCTTCTCTTCCTTATTTCTCTTTTATTATCATTTCATAAGGTACCTAACAGCAACAGGTGATATTGAATATATTTCAAATATCACACTCAGTAGTTTGATGCATATACTTTATTCAAAAGTTTAACACACTTAAGAACTTAGACACAAATAGACCTAATTTTCTTTCATTAACTGATAATGATCCTCTAAATATTAATGTAAGCTAATATTGAAACAGTCTGAAAACTCTATCTATCTAAAGGGAACTTATCTAACATTAATTTTACCATCTGTGTGTTATATTAATACAATGCCATAACCTGCTTCTTTAATTTACATGTAACTACTAAAATACATTTAATGGATACATTATACTTGTTATCATATGTTGATCTTTCAATAAAAACCTTTGAACGACAAATGAACAGCCCATTCAAGACAAAATAACCAAACCAGCTTGGTTATCCTTGCAGTACTTTTTTTAAGCCACTAGACGTCTTTGGTCTGATGGCCAGCATCATTCAACCCAATTTCTCTGAGCCCAGGTCATACTGGACCCACCCAAATCTGTGATTGGATAGAGAAAGGAGAAGCGGCACAGTGATAAACTCATCACTCTGTCACTTTGCTCTCGCTTCCTAACGGCATGCTTATTGTCAGCACATTAATTGATTGTCACCTTGTGCTGCTTCTTCCCCTCACACTTCAACCCTGCTGTACAAAAACTGAGGCTGATACCAGGTTACATTTAGGTACTTACAGTGCCATGCAAAAATATTCACCCCCCTTGGTGTATTCACTCTGGTAAAGTCTTCTCTTGATTGTTGACTTTGACACACATACACCTACCTCCTGAAGAGTGTTTTTGATCTGGCCAACTGTTGTGAAGGGTGTTTTCTTCACCAGGTAAAGAATTCTTCGGTCATCCACCACAGTTGTTGTGAGTCTTTCGGGTCTTTTTGGTGTTGCTGAGCTCACCGGTGCCCTCTTTCTTTTTAAGGATGTTCCAAACAGTTGATTTGGCCACACCTAATGTTTTTGCTATCTCTCTGATGGGTTTGTTTTGTTTTTTCAGCCTAATGATGGCTTGCTTCACTGATAGTGACAGCTCTTTGGATCTCATATTGAGAGTTGACAGCAACAGATTCCAAATGCAAATAGCACACTTGAAATGAACTCTGGACTTTTTATCTGCTCCTTGTAAATGGGATAATGAGGGAATAACACACACCTGGCCATGGAACAGCTGAGCAGCCAATTGTCCCATTACTTTTGGTCCCTTAAAAGTAAGAGGCACATATACAAACTGTTGTAATTTGTACACCGTTCACCTGATTTGGATGTAAATACCCTCAAATTAAAGCTGAAAGTCTGCAGTTAAAACACACCTGGTTTGTTTAATTTCAAATCCATTGTGGTGGTTTATAGAGCCAAAAAGATTAGAATTGTGTCGATGTCCCAGTATTTATGGACCTGACTGTACATGTTTCCCCTTAAACCACTCAAGTGTTGCTTTAGCAGTGTGTTTGAGGTCATTGTCCTGCTGGAAGGTGAACCTCCATCCTAGCCTCAAATCACACACTGAGTGGTGCAGGTTTTGCTCAAGAATATCCCTGTATTTAGCACCATCCATCTTTCCCTCAACTCTGATCAGTTTCCCAGTCCCGACTGCTGAAAAACATCCCCACAGCATGATGCTGCCACCATCATGTTTTACTGTGGGGATTGTGCTCTTTGGGTGATGTGATGTGTTGGGTTTGCGCCAGACATTGCATTTTCTTTGATGGCCAAAAAGTTCAATTTTAGTCTCATCAGACCAGAGCACCTTCCTCCATACATTTTGGGTGTCTACCACACGCCTTTTTGCAAACTCAAAACTTGCCATTTTGTTTTTTGCTGAAAGTAATGGCTTTCTTCTGGCCACTCTGCCATAAAGCCCAACTCTATGGTGTGTACGGCTTGTTGTCATCCTATGTACAGATATTCCAGTCTCTGCTGTGGAACTTACAGCTCCTCCAGGGTTACCTTAGGTCTCTGTGCTGCCTCTCTGATTAATGCCCTCCTTGCCCGGTCCATAAGTTTTGGTGTGCGGCCGTCTCTTGGCAGGTTTGCTGTTGTGCCATGTTCTTTCCATTTGGTTATGATAGATTTGATGGTGCTCCTAGGGATCATCAAAGATTTGGATATTTTTTTTATAACCTAACCCTGACCTGTACTTCTCAACAACATTGTCCTTTACTTGTTTGGAGAGTTCCTTGGTCTTCATGGCAGTGTTTGGTTAGTGGTGCCTCTTGCTTAGGTGTTGCAGCCTCTGGGGTCTTTCAAAAAGGTGTGTATATGTAATGACAGATCATGTGACACTTAGAGGCAAGGCGCTGTACATTCTTTGCATTTAAAAAACACATTCAACCATGTAATAGCGATTACAGAGCTGCATTAATTTGTGTCTTATATCTGCCTTGAGTTCAGCTTTAAGCATAGCACCGCTTTGAAGCCAAGTGATATAGAATATCTTGTAAATGAGATGGGTTTTGTGTATGTTTGCTGATTTATGATTATTTACACGTGTGGGAGCAGCCATACATATTACCTCATAAGATCTATTAGTAGTTACCATGGTAATGTCAAGAGGAACAAGAATGCATTAAGTGTGCAGGGAATAGGTTGTGCGCTGACAGAGATCTGCGGTTATATATACGAGTTCAGTGTAGATCAATATTATATTCCCCAATGTCTATTACATTTGCATGTATCTTATACACTCTTAGTATCTCTTACAGTTAAACTCTGCAAAGGGTATGCATGCAGCCTCCAAGCAGTCCACATGGGTAAAAATGTCTTCATTATCAGACTTACAATGCAATATATTTCATCCCTAGATATCTCTAGATAACATTAAAAATAAGTATACATGGCACGAGGCAAGTATAACATACAGTAGAAAGCAGGGTCTAAAGCCAGCCATACCTGGATTAAAATCTGGCCAGTTTAGCAGGGACCAGCCAAATTTCAATCCATGTATGGGCAGAGTGGTTGTACAGAAGTCGATCTACCTATTGCCTCTCAATCAACACCACTTTTTTTACATGCCTGATCAATATATTCTGATGGCAGGGAGGTCTTCTCACTGTCACAATACAAAGATACAGAGGGGAGGATTCCCTCATCCGCCCTAAATGTGAGGAATCGAGTCATTTATTTGGAAAGCTACTAGTGTACGGTCAGCTAAACGCCTCCATCACACATATAAAGTGTGATATACCACGTTAAATGTAGTCTAATGTGCTATAATGTGAGGACTGCAGCGATTAAGTAAGTGATATACCAGGTAACATACAAAAACATCTAATAAAATCATGCTAGTCTACAAATATAAATGACTGATACTTAATGTGCTATGACACACTGAATATGTGAAACATCATTAAGTGTAAAAGTACAAAAAAAACAAACAAAATATTGAAAACACTTCAAAGTCTAAGTATAAGCGAGTCCTTATATTTGATGAAAAGAGTCCAAGAGTAAGACACAAAAAAAATGGATATTCCACCACCAAGTGACTTGATGCAGAGTTTTCTGTGGCACCCCACACACAGAAGTCAGGGACTCTTACTGTGCCCCAGGAAGACGTCATGTGTGACAAAACATATTGGGCGGAGCTAAGCGCTGACACCATCGCGCTCCACGTGAGCCCGGTAATGCAGGAGATTGCTTTTTCTTTGCTGGCAAATGATTTTATTCTATGTGCGCTTAAGAGTTTATACATTTTAAGTAGACATTTGGCTTTCCTTTTCGATAAACATCACCTTAATGGTATTACACTATTGGCGCTTTTTTCTTTATACGGTTCATCTCCTGTTCCTGGATGATTGGGATGTCTGACGGTGAGGGGACATTACAGTGAAGGACCCATCTACCATCTCATTGCCTTAGTGGCTTGGTTATTGCTACCCCGAAAAGGTCATTCTACCTGCTTGTTTGACCATCCTAGAGATAGGTGGTCCTGGTGATCTGGTAAGATTCCCTGGCTACTGTGTGTGGGGTGCCGCAGAAAACTCTGCATCAAGTCACTTGGTGGCGGAATATCCTTTTTTTTTTTTTTCTTGTCTTACTCTTGGACTCTTTTCAGAAAATATAAGGACTGTTTTCAGTATTTTGTTTGTCTTTTTTGCACTTTATGATGTTTCACAAATTCAGTGTGTCATAGTACATTAAGTATTAGTCATTTATATTGATAGACTAGCGTGATTTTATTTTATTTTTTCTCCATCACACATACATGCACACATACCAGCATGTCTTTGGAATATGGGAGGAAACCCTCGCAGGCACAGAGAGAACATGCAGACACTGCGCAATTATTGTCCTGACCTGGATTCAAACCAAAGACATCAGTACAGCAAGGCAAAAGTGCACACGGCAATGCAAATCATATTATTCTCTATGGTGCCCTTTGACATCAATGCAGCACAGATGCATCGTGTTTTTGGAGAAGGTACAGGTGCTACTTTAGTGCTGTTGCAGCAGGATTTTGCCTCCATAGACGGCAACAGAAGCACACCAAAAAAAATGTGAAAAACATATGTACATGTATTGTTAACGTGTTTTTGGCAGAGTTTTGTGTAGGAGCCAGCACCCACTGGTGTCCTAACCAATGACTTATCCCTGCCCTACTCATTCAGCTCTCAGGCCTGGTTCACTAGGTGGTTGCAGGTGTGGATATTGCAGCGATTCCTGCACCCGCAAACACCTGCAGTCAAAACACACTGCTGTTTAAAAAGGCACAGAGCTGCCATTCATTCCTACGCATCTAAAAATGCAGTGCATTTGCGGGAACTGCAGGGAAATCACATGGTGCAAAAGCACCATACAATTTTGGGACCACTGCATGTTTAAAATGCCGCAAGCACCTTTTGTCTGTGGGAAACGCAGGCACGGCAGCCCATTCAAATGAATGCAGAGGCACCGCATATACACTATATTACCAAAAGTATTGAAACACCTTTCTTTACATGCACATGAAATTTAATGGCATCCCAGGCTTAGTCCGTAAAGACAAATGCGCTTCTTGAAGGATAGTCAAGCATTCCCATAGACACACTTCTAAACCTTGTGCACAGCCTTCCCAGAAGAGTTGAAGCTGTTATAGCTGCAAAGGGTGGGCCAACGCAATACAGAACCCTACGGACTAAGACTGGAATGCCATTAAATGTCATGTGCGTGTAAAGTCAGGTGTCCCAATACTTTTGGTTAGCTACTACATACTGCAGTCTATAATATAAACTTTATTAAACAAATACTATATTTTAAAACCAAGCCCTAAATAATTCCTAAATTGTAAGCTCTAACGAGCAGGGCCCTCTGATCCCTCCTATATTGATTTGTATTGTAAGTGTACTGTCTGCCCGCATGTTGTAAAGCGCTGCTCAAACTGTTGGCACTATATAAGTCCTGTATAATAATAATAATAATAATAATAACAGCATGTGCTATAGGATATTAAAAAATTTGTGCTATTAGTGATAAACGGCAGCCTACAGTATTTCATTACATCAACCATATATTGTCCTTTTAAGAGTACAATCTTAATAATACACCTTAGGAGCTATGTACTGTCAGACACTAATCACTTGTAAGTGCCTAAATCCATTAATACAGTCCCGTGTATCATTTGCTGTTCCCGTGCCTTTACTGCGATAGGACTTTGTTATTTTCTTAGCAGTTATAGTTGAAACCTGTGAATACAGGGCAATTTTGCTGGTAGGCGTAGCCCTGGAATAATGTTAAAGTACAGGAAGGAATATATACGCTCTCTAGGTATGTAGGGGAATTTTGTAGCAAGCACTAACCAGGTATTTTATTCACATTTAGCCTAATACATATGTATGCTTTCAGAGCCCAGGACAGGATTTAGTACAAGAATTCTGAATTCTCCTACATTGTACATATTTAGTGTCAGGGAGATGGGAATATGCCAGTTTGTATTTCACTTTCCATTAAAATAATATAATATATTAGCAGGAATTGTGAGGTGTATATTGTTATGAATGATTTCATACAAAAACATGGACAATACCCGGCTCAATAAATAAAGGAACACAGTACAGTATCCCATAGCAATCAGATTTCACTTCTTTTTTTTTGTTAGTTCAAAAAGCGAATGTCTGGACAAAATTAAAAACAAAAAACAGACATATAGTGAGCTCTTCAATTCCTGTAGTGGACTGATAACACTGTCTTTGCTGCACTAAAATCCCAGTCATTGCTACCAGCCTTTTCTGAGTTCTCCGCTGGACTACAAGAGCACACCCCCCTCTCCTCATCTCCATAATATTGGGTTGAGATGTTCTGTAATCCAGCAGAAGAGAACTGGCCAAGGAATGCAACACTATTTTGAATTCCAGTGCATCAGAGTTGTCAGCTCAAACAGGAATTTAGGAGCTCAGTGGATTTCCGTAAGATCAACAGGTATTTTTCTGCACATGCCGAGTCAAAACCTGGGGAAATGTGCATATACCGTATATTTCGCTCGCACCTGACCATAAGACACACCTAGATTTTAGAGCAAGGAAACAAGAAAAAAAATATTCTGAACCAAATGGTGCATAGCTCCCAGGTGTCCCTGATTTCGAGGGACTGTCCCTGATTTGGAGGGACTGTCCCTGATTTGGAGCAATGTCCCTCTGTCCCTCATTCCTCCTCATTTGTCCCTCATTTTGGTCTGATCTGTATAGATGTATAGAAAATGCACTTTTTATCTATCAAAAAGTGTTTTCCAGTGCTAAATCTTTCATCTGATTCCTAAATTGCTGCAAATGTAAATTCCAAAAGCCAATATAAAGGAATATGAGTTGTAAACAAAACAGCACTTGTGGGTTTAACCAATCTTGTTTGTCTGTACAATTCTCATTTAAGGGGGCGTGGCAAGGGGTGTGTCCTGTGCCTGCATACTTTTGCTGATGGGTGTCCCTTACTCCCATCTCAAAAAGTTGGGAGGTATGAATGGTGTACTAAAAGATTTACCAGTGACCATGAAATGCAGCCTGACCTGTGCTAATGAAATGCAGCCTTACCAGTGCCATAAATGCAGCTTTGCCTGAGGTCATCACATCCGCCTGACAGAATACAGAACAGCCCTAGCTGCTCGGTCTTCTGTCTGAGTGTCAGGCCCAGCCCGGTGCTCGGGATGTCTGTCCTCCACTCTCCTGCCTCTCTTCCAGTACTAACATGGCGGGCGGGCGGGCGGGCGGGCGGGGGGGGGGGGGGGGGGGGTTGGGCGGTGCCTGGTCAATTTTCGCTCCTTAAGACGCAGAGACATTTTCCCCCCATATTTTTTGGGGAAAAAAGTGCATCTTATGGAGTGAAAAATACGCTATTTCAGAGATGTACTGCATATGTTTTTTTTTGTTTTTTTGCCCTGACATACATTTTTATGTAGTTTACAGCGGTCAGATTGGTGAAAATGATTGTTGATCAGATACAATGGGTTGCTTGACTTTGCATATTGTTCAGCCTGTAAAAGCTGAAGGTTAGGTATGCAGACTTCTACATAGCTACCTTGGTCCAGTATGGACCAATAGAAGTATGTATGTGCCTTACCTGTGGGATTCCTGTAGAAGCTGGAATTCTCTGTAGTAGGCACTGCTAATGAACGTAAGAAGACGCTCACTTGGAATGGGATGTAGAGAACGCTTTGCATTTTCTATATTAGTGCAAAGTGTTCTCTGAATGGACATGGTGAAGATTGTGACATCACCGGGCCACCTCTTCAACTAGTCCAGTTAGAGAACGCTTTGCATTATTTAAAAAAATGAGTGGCCCCTGTGCTGAGCAAGCAACCTCTCCTGTGTTCACAATGCAGCAGGACAGCCGCTCATCACGGGATCCGGAAGCTAGTGGCGATCACTGTGTAGCGGTGGTTGCTACAGTCATTTTCAGCTTCCATTGAATTCCCACAGGCATGTCACATCCTTACTTACTTTGGTCCAAGCTCGACCAGTGCAATTATGTAAATATGACCTAAACCTAAAAATTACCTAAACCTCAGCTTTAATAAAAGGTAGCGGTTGTTGGACATGTGGTGTGGGGCATGGACCAAGCACAAGTTGAGTTTAGAAATCTACATCGAGTTCAGCAGAGTGCTACAATAGATATGTGTTTTGCCCCAGCACTTTGCACGCACCCAGAAGCTTGATAAGGCTGCCTATAGACGGAACACTTTTTTGCCCATATTGACAAATATTCATCAAACTCCCTTAATGATCAGCTCATGGAACAAAAATGATCATAAAAACGATCATAAAAAAATATTTTAGGAGTTGTTATGGTTTTTATCATTTTCCACACCTTTATTTAGTGGAATCTTTGTTGGTTTAGGTGCAAATTTGAGATTTGCTTACTGCATGAAAAGATGAGTAAAATGGAGGAGCTTCAGGCATGCTCCCTCAGGATGTCTTTAGGCCGGGTTCACACTAGAGCATGGAGCGGCTCACAGCACAGGTCCGGTGTGTCTCCATTTACCGTTTCAGGTCCCATTTCAGCCCGAATTTTTGGCTGAATTCGGACCTGAAATGGACCAAAAGACGCACAGGATTCCTGTGCAATTCACACCGGAGCCACTCCGTAGATGTATGAACCGGCTCCATAGAGAGCCAGTCACATTCTCCAGCTATGTGAATTAGATGTGAGGAAACCCACATCCAGTTCACATAAGTGTGATCCCAGCCTTAAAGAGATGGCTTTTATGTTACCAGTTTGTCTCTGAAGAGCTGCAGGGACATGCTAATCACAGGACAGCTAGTGGGTGGATTCGCATCACACAGTGGGAAGAAGTAGACGTCCCAAACACAAGGAAATTCTGATTCTCTACAAAAAGCCTGGTACACTGAATGTTGTGGCTGAATATCGGCCATACCACACTGGTCAGTGATGCTGATTGGATGCTGGTTTTGTAGCATATCCATGCGTCAGAAACCGGTCGACGTTCAGCCCGTGTGTACACCAGCCTGTGCAAACGGGCCGGCTTCTGTCGAATGGGCATGCTGGTAAACCAGCATCCGATCAGCATCTGATCAGTGTGTTGTGGCCCGGGGGCAGTCCCCTTGTCAGAACACAATAGGTCAGTGGGGAGATCGATATAATAACATCGGATACTTAGTACAGCGGCTCCTCCTGAGCGTTTCATTTTTTTTTCGTTCAGCCCGCTGGGTTGAATGAAAAGAAAAACTGATAGTGTGTACCTAGCAAAAGAAGACTGGATTTACAGGTGGGGGCACTGGTATGTTTTAAATTTAGAGCCCAAAAATATCTTTTTGCATCATAGAACTCTGCAATGCATACCATGTATTGTGGTACGTTGCGGTGTGTCGTGAAGCTGTGTTAGGGTACTAGTTAAAATAAATGGCACCACTGTGCACCAACGTACGTACAAGTTTTACCAATGGTAAAGTTCCTCCAATAGGACGAGTTCACCCCAGAATGTGATGCAGGAAACCCGCATTCTGTGCGATGCATGATGTGAACCGGCCCTTAGAGGATCTTTTTGCAATAAAGCACCCCATGGGGTTGATTTACTAAAGGCAAATCCAATTTGCAAAACTAGGACCAGTTCACACCAGAAAGAAAGTGATGCAGGAAATCCACATTCCATGCACGTTTCCAGCACCACGCTCATGCACTGCACTTGCAATCTGCAGCGGGTGTCAGTATGAACTTACTGACACCCCTAACACATGCCGCAAATGTAGCACGTTTGCCTGCACTGGATCACATGGTACAGTAGTACCTTGCAAACCAGTTGCTGGGCTTTTTGTAAAGTAGTGCATGCACTCATTTTGGTGCGGCCTGGTGAGATTTCAGTCCATTGCAATGAATGGGCTGAAATCACACTGCACCCAGATCTCACAGGAGTGCACAGAGCGAACTGTGAACAGGCAAACTAGGTTAATATCTTTTTGCATGAAAGCAGCCTGCACTGCTCACCATGTGTTGTGGTGCACTGTGATGCAATGTGATGCTGTGTTTGGTTGCCATTCAAAATAAATAGCGCCAACATTCGTGAACATTTTACTGGTGGCTGAACTGGTATGTATTCTTCTCGGGGTGTTACTATTCTGTTTTTTTGCATGCAGGCACATCATGCATTGTGGTGTGCGGCGGTGCTTTTCAGTACAGGTATGTTGTAAAGCTGCATTGGGATTCTACTCAAAATTAATGACACCGCAGTGCACCAACGTACATAAAAGTTTTATCACGCCCCAACTCATTGGTGTGAATGGGCCATTACACATGTGTTTTTCCACAGATAGTGTCAGAGCAACAACAATTCCCTAACATATGTGTATATATAAATAGCGAAAGAGAATTAGAGAACAAGGGTCTGTTGGTGCATAATGCAATCCCAATGTGTCACCCCTGTCCATGCATCCCAGGCTGAATATTTGTTATAAAGGCAGTAGGATGGTGCAGATTTTGCTCACATTTCAATGTTGCAAATCCAAGGAGAATCTATGTTGAATAGCTTGTAAAGAAGATAATGGAGCCCATTTATCACATAGCATTTCATAAACAACTGTCTGCATTGCCCCACAGCTGGTAGATTCATCCTCTCCTCCTACTATAATTATCTCATGCAAGGTTGAATCTGATTGGTTGCTTTGAGGCAGGACAGGCAATACAAATTTGACAAATGGCCTCTGTTGTTTCTGTGTGTTTGCTGAGAAGACATTATTTATGTATGTTCGAACAGCCCGATTCATTATCTCATAGGATGTTGACGTTATAGCGTAGCAGTTACCATGGTAGCATCATGAGAGATGAGAATGCGTTGGGTGGATTGTGAAAAGCTTATGTTCTGATCAGTAGATGTCTATGAACCTAATACTTGGGGATCTGAAAGGTTCAAGCCCTCCCTGAGGTCTATGTCCTATCATGGGATCGTCTGCCTCAAGGTGCAGCATATAAAAGCTGGAGGGGAGGGAGCTATTATAAGACAAAACATCTGCTTTGTGATGTGTTTTATGAGGTTTCTTCTAGTAGCTAACAACAAAATATAAAGTCCACGACCACCAAAGGTTATAAGGAGTATGGTGGACTGGAAGTGTCCACTGGTCATTTTGAGAACACTAACTTGGTTGGAGGTTGACTTTCTAAAAGGTTGGGTAAACACAGCAAAAAGAGGTTTGGACAAAACTAAGATCTGGGGTACAGTATAAGTCATAGCTCCCAACTGTCCCTGATTTCGAGGGACTGTTCCTGATTTGAAACAAAATCCCTCTGTCACTCTTTCCTTCTCATTTGTCCCTCATTTTGATCTGATCTATACAGTTGTATATAAAATACATTTTTTAACTGTCAAAAAATTGCTGCATTTGTAAAGTTTAAAAGCCAGTATAAAGGAATAATAGGTGGTAAAAAAAATCACTTGTGGGTTTAATTATCATTTTTTTTTATATAATTCTCCTTTAAGGGGGCGTGGTAGGGTGTGTGTCTTATTCCTACACACTTCTGCTAATAGGTGTCCCTCGTTCCCATCTCAAAAAGTTGGGAGGTATGTATAAGTGACTGTGTTAGAAGCTGGTGCCTTAGCAGGTACAGCCTGAGAATTTTATTTTATCTAGTAAGAGAAAAAAGAGAAAAGTGCTTACGTTCTAGTAACAAGACAGGATGGAGATTGCATACTGGGAGTTGTTGGCCAAAATTCCGTGGAGGTCCAAATGGCCTACTGGTATGACTATAAAACTAACATACATTGTACAAAGTTGCAGTTTTGTAATATACTATGTACTGGGGAACTTTGACTACAGAGCCTTTTTGTTTGTTGAACAGGTGATCTTAGCCTTCAAACTATTACTACAGGCAAAATCTTTAGGTTTGGATGGAGTGGAGGGGGGTTTAGAGCACGTCTGGTTTTTATTGCTGTTTGGCCCTCATTACAGAAATTCAGCATCTGTATTTTTTTCCTCTTTAATGTTTTCACTAAAAGTGAATGTAAAAGAAAATTCCAAATTTTGGGTTGTCCCCAGAACAGTAATAGAGGGGAAATCTTCCAATGAGGACACTAGTCTTTGTGACCCTGGTGTTGGCAAAGCAAAGTATTCCCTCATTTTGTAGGGATTTCCTCTCACTTCCCATTTTTGCTATGAACCAGGAAGTTAGATCTCCCCAATTGGACAAAAAAACCCAAAAAAACTTAGGGATTATAAATTTCCCTTACTCTGTCCAAAGTTTTGCATTTAGTTCTTCTTTAAACTGGTCATACAGTGCATCCAGAAAGTATTCATAGCGCTTCACTTTTTCCACATTTTGTTATGATACAACCTTATTCCAAAATGGATTCATTTCATTACTTTCCTCAAAATTCTACAAATAATACCCCATAATGACAACGTGAAAGAAGTTTGCATGAAATCTTTGCAAACTTATTAAAAATAAAAAACTAACAAAAAACCCCATGCAAATTCACAGCCTTTGCTCGGTACTTTGTTGAAGCACCTTTGGCACCAATTACAGCCTCTAGTCTTTTTGAGTATGATGCTACAAGCTTGGCACACCTATTTTTGGGCAGTTTTTCCCATTATTCTTTGCAGGACCTCTCAAGCTGCATCAGGTTGGATGGGGAGCGTCAGTGCACAGCCATTTTCATATCCCTCCAGAGATGTTCAATCGGGTTCAAATCTAGCCTCTGGCTGGGCCACTCAAGGACATTCAGAGTTGTCCCGTAGCCACTCCTTTGTTATCTTGGCTGTGTGCTTAGGATCATTGTCCTGTTGAAAGAACCTTCCCCCCAGTCTGAGGTCAAGAGCGCTCTGGAGCAGGTTTTCATCAAGGATGTCTCTGTACATTGCTGCATTCATCTTTCCCTCGATCCTGATTGGTCTCCCAATTCCTGTTGCTGAATAACATCCACACAACATGATGCTGCCACCACCATGCTTCACTGTAGCGATGATATTGGTCAGGTGAAGAGCGGTGCCTGGTTCCCTGCAGACGTGACGCTTGCCATTCAGGCCAAAGAGTTAAATCTTTGTTTCATCAGACCAGAAAATGTTGTTTCTCATGGTCTGAGAGTCCTTCAGGTTCCTTTTGGGAAAACTCCAGGTGCGCTTCTAGTGCCATTTACTGAGGAGTGGCTTCTGTTTGGCCACTCTACCATACAGGCCTGATTGGTGGAGTGCTACAGAGATGGTTGTTCTTCTGGAAGGTTCTCCTCTCTCCACAGAGAAACACTGCAGTTCTGTCAGAGTGACCATCGGGTTCTTGGTCACCTCCCTGGCCCTTCTCCCCTGATCGCTTAAATTGGCCGGTCGGCCCGCTCTAGCAAAAGTCCTGGTGGTTCCAAATTTCTTCCATTTACGGATGATGGAGGCCACTGTGCTCATTCAGACCTTCAATGCTACAGAAACTTTTCTGTACCCTTCCCCAGATCTGAACCTTGATACAATACTGTCTCAGAGGTCTACAGGCAATTCCTTGGACTTCATGGCTTGGTTTGTGCTCTGACATGCACTGTTATCTGTGGGACCTTATATAGACAGGTGTGTGCCTTTCTAAATCATGTCCAATCAACTAAATTTACCACAGGTGGACTCCAATCAAGTTGTAGAAACATCTCAAGGATGATCAGTGGAAACAGGATGCACCCGAGCTCAATTTTGATTGTCATGGCAAAGGCTGTGAATACTTATGTACATGGGATTTTTTCATTTTTTATTTTTAATAAATTTGCAAATATTTTAAACAAACTTCTTTCATGTTGTCATTGTTTGTAGGATTTTGAGGAAAATGATGAATTTAATCCATTGTGGAATAAGGCTGTAACATAACAAAATGTGGAAAAAGTGAAGCGCTGTGAATACCTTCTGGACACAGTGTAAATGGCTTGAATTTCAGAAAATTCCTGCCGAATCAGACAAAATTCAAGCTGTAAGTGGTCCTGCATGCGCCACCCACTTTAACAAAAGTCGATTTTAAAATTGACTGAGTGAGGTGGAAAATTATTGCTTGAACAGTGACTGAATCCTGTCAGATGCAGTAACTGTTCTGGTATTAGGGCAGTGGTGGATGCAGTGGCTTCCTCAATAAAAATACAATAGCCGGCAAAGAAGATTCCTCCATTCACTCTGTTTAGCAAGGACTAATGTTCTTTAAAAAATCCAGCCTTGTATGCTTAAAGTAGAACTATAGGGAAAACTTAAAAAAAAAAATGTCATTTAGAATAGCGTAAGGGGGTAGTATTATCCCTTTCAGATTCATTTTTTGTCATCTGTGTCGCATTTAGGAGATTTCCCTTCAATTCCTGTCCGATAGACAAAACAGGTGAGTGGAAACCCCTGCAAAGTAAGAGAATTGGTCACTAAAAATGTGTTCCAATTAGAAGATACACTATTTTGTCAAGAGTATTGTGACACCTGCCTTTACACGCACATAAACTTTAATTGCATCCCAGTCTTATGCCGCGTACACACGGTCGGACTTTTCGTCTACAAAAGTCCGACAGCCTGTCCGACAGACTTCCTGCGGACTTTCGGCGGACTTGCAGCAGACTTTCTAACGAACGGACTTGCCTACACACGACCACACAAAAGTCCGACGGATTCGTACGTGATGACGTACACCGGACTAAAATAAGGAAGTTCATAGCCAGTAGCCAATAGCTGCCCTAGCGTGGGTTTTTGTCCGTCGGACTAGCACACAGACGAGCGGATTTCGGGGTCCGTCGTAGTTACGACGTAAAGATTTGAAGCATGTTTCAAATCTAAAGTCCGTCGGATTTGAGGCTGAAAAAGTCTGCTGAAAGTCCGGAGAAGCCCACACACGATCGGATTACCAGCCAGCTTTAGTCCGTCGGCGTCCGTTGGACTTTTGTAGACGAAAAGTCCGACCGTGTGTACGCGGCATTAGTCTAGCGGTTAGAGTTGGATTGATTATATTTACAGCATTCCATTTTTATTGAAAAATATTTTAAATTTACATAACAAAAAAAAGGAGAAAAAAAGAAAAGACAAGCATTAATCTCATCCAATGGGTGCCAAAACAAAAAACAAAAAATACATATATATATATATATATATATATATATATATATAAATCTAAATATAAACACATTCATATATATATAAATGCCACATTACAATAATATATAAAACATAAAGCAAAGATATACCAACACACTGAAGGGATCTCTGAAAAGAGAAGAAAAAAAAATGATTGATTATATTTAGAAAGAATCATGGACTTTACAAGCACTAATGTATTAAAAAATTATAATAATTTTATTAATAACAAATGTACAAAAAATAACTTAAAAACATATAAAGTACAGACTTATACAAGCGATAATTAGCACATCTAACTCTAGCTGCTGGGCCTGGGTCACTGAGTGTAATGACCACTGGGAGTTCCCTTAACGGAAAAATAAAAGGTAGTGCATAACATAAAAACAGTAGAAGACAGGCACCAACACCACATCTAAAATTTGGAGTATATCCTATATATAGTACTGTCAAACTTACCAGAAAGTAAGTGTTTATATTATTAATAAAATTACTATTTTTTTAATACATTGGTGCCTGTAAAGTCCATGCTTCTTTCTAAATATAATCAATCCAGTTATTAGGACGTGGCGCTTTTGACCATTATTTATACACCCACAGTACCATCCTGTGGTGGTGTATTTGTGCTAGTTTATTTGTTATCAATGTTGAGTTGGCCCACCCTTTGCAGCAATATTAGCTTCAACTCTTCTGGGAAGGCTGTCCACAAGGTTTAGGAGTGTGTCTATGGGAATGTTTGACCATTCTTCCAGAAACACATTTGTGAGGTCAGGCACTGATGTTAGATGGGAAGGCCTGACTTGCAGTCTGTGCTCTTTGGAATTCATTCCAAAGGTGTTCTATTGGGATGAGGTCAGGACTCTGTGTAGGCCAGTCAAGTTCTTCAGCCTTCCCAAAAGAGTTGAAGCTGAATTTGGCCCCTTTCACACATACGGACCGCTCGTCTGCTTTTCATCCATCCGTTGAAAAATGGACATCAATGCACTCCTATGGAAAAACGGATGACAATGGATGATCATCTATTTTCATACATTTTCATCCACTTCTGTCAACATCCATTTTTTTTGAAGGGATGAAAGCTCTATTTTTCATCCGTCAAAAAAACGGATCAGACGAAAACCGAATGTTAACTAGCAAATGGTCAGTTTTTCATCCAATTTTGCATTGATAGTGGAGGTAAAAAAACTGATGAAAGATTGATGAACTGAACTGATGAAATGAACGGTCCGTATGTGTGAAAGGACCCTTATAGCTTGAAAGGGGGGGGCCAACTCAATACTGAACCCTAGGGACGAAGACTGGGATGCCATTAAAGTTTATGTGCGTCTAAATTCAGTCGTCCCAATACTTTTGACAATATAGTGTATCACCTCTACTTCTGTTCTGGGGACAACCCAAAATGTGGGACTTTCTTTTGCTTTTATTTTGACAATAAGAGTAAACAGGACAAATAGAAAGGATGAATCTCCCTAACATGGGAATGCACAGTAGCTGAGGAAAATTACCAGTTCTTGCAATAAATTCGTAATGATCTCAGAAAAGTCTCAAAATGTCAAAACCATGCTGCATTTGCCCATTGGAACCTGATGACACAGGCCCGAAGGCTAGCTAGCTGAACAGGGAAGAGTGGAGACATAAGTCTAGGGGCATAGCAGGTACAAATCTGGCCCTGCTGATTATAATAATTCATGCATTTCTACTGTGTATTTAAAGCTGAACTCCAGGTATGGATATGTATGTGCTATACCTGTCTGATCCTCGTGGAATCTGGAAAACAATTTAGGAGACACCGCTACTTCATTGATCCTTATTACTTTCCTAGGTCCCATGCTGTACAGCTGCCCTGCTGCTGAACATAGAAGGTTTATTTTTCGGCACAGAATCCAGAAGCTAACAACAATCGTATTAGTGGTGTCTATGCCAGTGGTTTCCACCTTCCACAGGGATCGGCCAGGTATGGCACATGCATAGTTATATTGGTCCAAGCTGGATTAATGTAACTATGTAAAAATATCCATACCTGGAGATCAGCTTTAAAGGAGAAGTCCAGCCTGAGCTTTTTAGGCTGGGCTTGGGTCACAGGAGCGTAATTCGTTTTGCACTCCTGTGACCCGTTTTCAGCGGAGAGCGGTCTGAAGTCCGCTCTCCGCTGACGTCACTGCACCGCGTCATCCCGACTTCCCAAGTCTGGATCCGCCTGCTGCCTTGATTGATGGCAGTCTCAGCAAGCCATTGAGATAGCCTCTCCCTGCCCCTCCACAGCTCATCTCTCCAATGAGCGTGGAGAAGCAGACCAGGAGCGATGTTAACTGACAGTCAGCATCTCTCTGCTCGGGGAGGAGTGAGAACCCAGCCATTGACGGTGTTTGGTGGCTCGGTTCTCAGTGCAGAGATGCCGGGGGACAGCTGCAGCATCTGTCTGATGCTCCATCCACAGAGGAAATAATACAGGGGGAAAAAGAGGACCCCCCCGAAAATGGAAGTCACGGGCGGACCAAGCTGCTTATTAAGGGAATTTTTATTGCACAATTGATAAAGACAAAAATACAAAAACTATGTACCCACCACCAACACGTAGACTAATGTTAAAATAAGACAACGTTGTCTATAAAAAAGCATCACGTATACATCAAGCACACAACATATATACCAAAATAAACTTCAGTATAAGGTGCAAAGAGTGGCGGTTAAGTAGGCACATAAATCCTGGTGACTAACACCATCACTAAACATGCGTAGGTTGGTGGTGGGTACCTAGTTTTTGGATTTTTGTCTTTATCAATTGTGCAATAAAAATTCCCTTAATAAGCAGCTTGGTCCGCCCGTGACTTCCTTTTTCAGGGGGTCCTCTTTTTCCCCCTGTATTATTTCTTCTGTTATGCCCTGTACACAGGATAAGATTTTCTGATGGAAAATGTGTGATAGGACCTTGTTGTCGGAAATTCCGACCATGTGTAGGCTCCATCACACATTTTCCATCGGAATTTCCGACACACAAAGTTTGAGAGCAGGATATAAAATTTTCCGACAACAAAATGCGTTGTCGGAAATTCCAATCGTGTGTATAAAAATCCGACACACAAAGTGTCACGCATGCTCAGAATAAATTAAGAGATGAAAGCTATTGGCTACTGCCCCGTTTATGGTCCCGACGTACGTGTTTTACGTCACCGCGTTCAGAACGATCGGATTTTCTGACAACTTTGTGTGATCGTGTGTATGCAAGACAAGTTTGAGCCAACATCCGTCGGAAAAAATCCATGGATTTTGTTGTCGGAATGTCCGAACAAAGTCCGACCGTGTGTACGGGGCATTAGGCTGGAGTTCCTCTTTATGAAGATAGTCTTTGGGCCCGAAAGGCAACTCAAAAGCCATGCTGTTATTTCTTTCCACAATTCATCAGAACATGTTTAGATAATTTATTAATATTAATTCACTGCAGCATTTACTGATCAGCTTCTATTAGCATAAGCACCCTCAAGCTGAAACACCTGATTACTCTTATTTCTCAACACAATTTACATTCATTTCACCTGCTGCCATCTTCACCTAATAGACAGATTTACTGAATTCTACATTGCAAAAGATGTAACCTATAGCAACCAGATATGGTCTCTCCCTGCTGTAACATCACTCTGGTTGCCATGGGTTACCACGTGCCACTGTTTTCACTATGCTTTATTAAATAAGCCCATTGTGGTTATTTAACACTGACACCAGCAGCGCAGATCTCATTATACAAAAATAAATGTGAATAATAAAGCAGAAATCAAACTGAACGTAGTAATTGCTTACTATAAATACACATATTTTATGGTTATTGTAAATTTACATAATTATAGTGAGTGATTCCTAATAATGGCAGTATGATCTGCTGTGTAATGTCTACCGCTATTTACAACCAATGAAAAAGCCACGATAAACGAGCTGTTGAGCAGTAGATGGTTTAAACATAGAATGCTTTTACTATTTATTTTAAATAAGAGCTGCCTTTTTTTCCCCAAGTTCCATCATAGCTAATGTATGATTAACCACTGTGCTGGTAGGGTATGTGCACACCAACCTTTTTAATCCTTCATAAAAAAAAACTGAACAAGGGCTGAAAAAATAAGAAGTTTTGATCCTTTCTTAATAAGCTATTTTTTTGTTCTTCTTTTAGGCCACTTTCACACGGGTGGCATTGGGGCGGTATGAACAAGCGATTTATCCACATTTATATTGTCCATCTCACCCCCACACTACATGCACAGCTTGACAGGTGGCACCTCCTGTCACACTCTCATATATACAGGTGAATCTTAGAAAATTTGAATATCATCAAAAAGTTACTTCATTTCAGTAATTCCATTCAAAAAGTGAAACTCCTATATTTTATATACAGTAGATGTGTTACACACAGAGTAATATATTTACAAGCATTTCTTTCCTTTACTTTTGATGATTATGGATTACACAGCTAGTGAAAACCCCAAATTTAGTATCTCAGAAAATTAGAATATTACAGAAGACCCATAAAAAAAAGGATTTTTAATACAGAAATTTTGGCTTACTGAAAAGTATGTCCATGTACAGTATAGTATGCACTCAATATCTGGTCAGGGCTCCTTTTGCATGAATTACTGCATCAATGCGGCGTGGCATGGAGGAGATCAGCCTGTGGCACTGCTGAATTGTTATGGAAGCCCAGATTGCTTTGATAGCGGCCTTCAGCTTGTCTGCATTGTTGGGTCTGGTGTCTCTCATCTTCCTCTTGACAATACCCCACAGATTTTCTATGGGGTTTAGGTCACACGAGTTTGTTGGCCAATTAAAGAGGAACTGCGGTCTGCTCACCTAATTTGTAATAAAAACATCTTTGCCATTCTGAAGCTTCCCTCCAAACACTTTGCATATTATTTTATATATACTGTGATTCTGTACTTGCCAAATATGCCGCATAAATCTCGCTCCACTGAGTCTGGCTGCAACCATTTTGACTGTGGGCAGCGGAAGCTGCTGCCTGTTTACTTACTGTATTTACACAGACACACAGAGGCACACCTCCAGCTCTGCAGCCCTGCAGCTCTCATTGGCCCTCTTATGACTCACTCCCCTCCCTTCCTGGCAAACTGTCACGAGAGTGAGAGAAAGAGCTGTGCATGATGTCATAAGCCTAGGCTTTGGCTTTTTACGAGACAAGAAACAGGAAGTGGGCTGTATAAGGTATTTACTATAAAAAAAAAAAAAAAAATTACTATCCAAAGTTAAAACAACAAGAGCAGAAGATTTAATAGATGGAAAGTTGAAAAAAATGACTGTAGGTCCGCTTTAAGCACAGTGATACCATAACCATTAAACCAGCTATTGGCACTTTTGGCAGTGTGGGTAGGTCCCAAGTCCTGCTGGAAAACAAAATCAGCATTTGCATAAAGCTGGTCAGCAGAGGGAAGCATGAAGTGCTGTAGAATTTCCTGGCAGAGGGCTGCGCTGACCTTGGACTTGATAAAACACTGTGGACCAACACCAGCAGATGACATGGCGCCACAAATCATAACGGACTGTGGAAAATTTTGCATTTCATTTGGAAATCAAGGTCCCAGAGTCTGGAGGAAGAGTGGAGAGGCACAGAATCCAAGATGCATGAGCTCCAGTGTGAAGTTTCCACAGTCCGTGATGATTTGGGGAGACATGTCATCTGCTGGTGTTGGTCCATTGTGTTTTATCAAGTCCAAAGTCAGCTCAGCCCTCTGCCATGAAATTCTACAGCACTTCATGTTCCCCTCTGCTGACCAGCTTTATGAAGATGCTGATTTAAATTTTCCAGCAGGACTTGGCACCCTCCCACACTGCCAAAAGTACCAATACCTGGTTTAATGATCATGGTATCACTATGTTTGATTGGCCAGCAAACTCGCCTGACCTAAACCCCATAGAGAATCTGTGGGGCATTGTCAAGAGGAAGATGAGAGACACCAGACCCAATAATGCAGACAAGCTGAAGGCCGCTATCAAAGCAATCTGGGGTTCCAAATTCTCTCAACAGTGCCACAGGCCGATCTCCTCCATGCCACGACTCATTGATGCAGTAATTCATGCAAAAGAAACCCCAACCAAGTATTGAGTGCATACTCTACTGTACATGGACATACTTTTCAGTAAGACAACATTTCTGTATTAAAAATCCTTTTTTTGATTGCTCTTATGTAATATTCAAATTTGCTGAGATATTGAATTTTGGGTTTTCACTAGCTGTAAGCCATAATCATCAAAATTAAAAGAAAGAAATGCTTGAAATACATCACTCTGTGTGTAACGCATCTATATAAAATATAGAAGTTTCACTTTTTGATCTGAATTACTGAAATACTGTATTTATTGGCGTATAACACGCACTTTTTCACCATGAAAAATGGGTGCAAATAGTGCGTGCGTGTTATACGCCAATACTTCAATTTTAGCTGCCTCAGAGGGGACAGGGAGGGGAGCGGGACGAGAGCCGTCAGATTACATACAGTGAGAAACTCCTGTTTACTTGGCAGCCTCTGTAATAGGAAGTCCCGTCTCCTGGGCCGCCATTGGACCACTGTTCTGTCTATCATAGGAGATTCTCACTGTATGTAATCTCTCGGCGCTCATCCCACTCCCCTCCCTGTCCCCTCTAGGCTGCAGATGGGCATCGATCAGGCTGCATTGATGGCAATGGTGAGGCTGCTGCATTGATGTGGACTGATGAGGCTGCATTGATGTGGACTGATGAGGCTGCATTGATGTGGACTGATGAGGCTGCATTGATGTGGACTGATGAGGCTGCATTGATGTGGACTGATGAGGCTGCATTGATGTGGACTGATGAGGCTGCATTGATGTGGACTGGTGAGGCTGCATTGATGTGGACTGGTGAGGCTGCATTGATGTGGACTGATGAGGCTGCATTGTTGTGGACTGGTGAGGCTGCATTGTTGTGGACTGATGAGGCTGCGTTGATGTGGACTGGTGAGGCTGCATTGATGTGGACTGGTGAGGCTGCATTGATGTGGACTGGTGAGGCTGCATTGATGTGGACTGATGAGGCTGCATTGTTGTGGACTGATGAGGCTGCATTGATGTGGACTGGTGAGGCTGCATTGATGTGGACTGGTGAGGCTGCATTGATGTGGACTGGTGAGGCTGCATTGATGTGGACTGGTGAGGCTGCATTGATGTGGACTGATGAGGCTGCATTGTTGTGGACTGATGAGGCTGCATTGATGTGGACTGATGAGGCTGCAGATGGGCACTGACCCTTATTTTGCTTCAAAGTTCCTTATTTAAAATTTAAGTTTTTTTTCCTGAAACTTCCCTCTTTAAAATTAATGTGCGTGTTATACGCCGATAAATGCGGTAAATTAACTTTTTGATGATAGTCTAATTTTATGAAATGTACCTGTAATTGAAAGGGATCGTGCCGCAACTGTGAGGCAAATACTTGGCTTATAGTTGCAGTGCGGTCCCACAATGTGTAAAAAAAAAAAAAAAAAAAGTAAAAAAAAATGTGGCAGTATCACCTCCAGAAACCCCAAGCATATAAATAATATAAATTTAATATAAGTGGTATCTTCCAAACGTATATATATATAATAACAAAATAGTTTGCAGACAAATAATAAAGTTTGTCGTACAAAAGACCAACGTGCTGTGCGTTCCATTCCATATAACCGCATTTAAACATATTGCGTTATCAAGTCCTCTCAGAATCCAATTTGCATTAGTCCATGGCATTCAACCCCAAACAGTAATGTGCTCTAATGTCTCATCCAGAGAAGAAAACTCCAATCCACCAATAGGTGCAGTCCTCACTCACCTTCAGAATTGACCTGTACAGGTAAAAAAAACGCTTTATATTTATTATGCTTGCGGGTCCACCTTCCAGCTGTTAGCACCTACTTCACTTGTGTTTGCACAGTCTTAGGGCGGAGCCGGTGATGTCACATCTGGTTAGCGGAGAAAACCGGAAGTGTGGTGAGGAGTCCTATACTGCCCATTTTTACACTGTGCAAATGTTTTTTTACCCTATGTGAGTATATTTTATGAGGATAATAGAGCATTTTACCTGCGTTTGTGTGTATTCCCACTCTTTGAGTGACAACTGAGGAGGAGGCGGCGCGGCCAACCACTAAAAGGGATACACGAGTGAAGTTGGTGCTTCTTCATATAGTAGTACGTCGTAGCAGTAGTAATTATGAGCAGAATTAAAATTGTTTTGTTTAATTTGCACAAGATGATTGTATTTCATTTTTGTAATGAGTGGCCATTGCTTTTTGCATAGAAAAGTGAGGTTTTTGTTAAAATTGTTTACTTTATACAAACTTTGTGTTTGTCATTTATGTATGAGGCAATGGAATTTCAGAATAAACTAAAATACATATATTCATTTCATGCAGGGTTGTGTTTATGTGAAGATTTTTGGGGAGGGGGTCCAGGGCTTTCACCGGATTCTTAAAGGGGTCCGTGACTCAAAAAAAGGTTAAGAAACACTAAGCTAGAACAAAAAGTGATTGGACTATATTTGTCTTTCACAGGTCACCGTCCTCGTTCTGTTTGCTCTGGCATTTCTGGCTTGCATCGTGTTCTTGGTAGTCTACAAGGTTTACAAGTACGACCATGCCTGTCCCGAAGGATTTGTGCTGAAGGTAAGAGTGATGAGTGAGGAGTGACGAGTAAGCACGTTTGTGTGATTCGCGTCCACTGAGCCCCTTATTGGATTGATGTATGTCATGTTCTCTTGATTTTATGGACTTTCAATAAACTTTTTTGATTTTATTTCCGGATGTGCCACCATTTTTCTCTGTTTCAATTGGATTTCACCAGGCAGGCACCCAGATTCTTCCAGCAGCTCATCAGATCCTAGCAGGTGGCTTTGAGCGGTGTGCACCCAGCTCTATCTTTTCATATTATCAGAAAGTGTTTTTTATAGGAATCTTGTGCGGAGCTTAGAGTGGAGTAGGAAATGGTTAAAACCTTTTTTTTAGTTTTTGTGATCAGTGTCCCATTGGAGATTTTCTTTCGCTTCCTGTCCTGTAGACATTATACATTATTTTGCCCAAAGTATTGGGACGCCTGCCTTTACACGCACATAAACTTTAATGGCATCCCAGTTATAGTCCATAGGCTTCAATATTGAGTTGGCCCACCCTTTGCAGCTATAACAACTTCGGCTCTTCTGGGAAGGCTGTTCACAAGGTTTAGGAGTGTGTCTACGGCAGTGGTTCTCACCTTCTGCCTCAGGACCCACTAACAGGCCAGATTTTAAGTATTACCTTAGGGAGATGCAGACTAGAATACTGCAATCACTGAGCAGCAAATGATATCACCTGTGATGTATTTCAGTTAACTTGAAAACCTGGCCTCTTGGTGGGTCCTGAGGACAGGAGTTGAGAACCACTGGTCTATGGGAATGCTTGACCACTCTTCCTAAAGCGCATTTGTGCAGTTAGGCACTGATGTTGGACGAGAAGGCCTGGCTCACAGTCTCCACTCCAATTCATCCCAAAGATGTTCTATTGGGTTGAGATCAGGACTCTGTGCAGGCCAGATAAGTTCCTCCACCCCAAACTCGCTCATTCATGTCATTATGGACCATGCTTTGTGCACTGGTCCAAATCATTTGGTGGAGGGGGGATTATGGTGTGGGGTTGTTTTTCAGGGGTTGGGTTTGGCCCCTTAGTTCCAGTGAAGGGAAATCTTAAGGTGTCAGCATACCAAGACATTTTGGACAATTTTATGCTCCCAACTTTGTGGGAACAGTTTGGGGATGATCCTTCCTGTTCCAACATGACTGCACACCAGTGCACAAAGCATAAAGTCCATAAAGTCCATAAAGACATGGAGGAGTGAGTTTGGGTGGAGGAACTTGACTGGCCTGCACAGAGTCCTGACCTCAACCCGATAGAACACCTTTGGGCTGAATTAGAGCGGAGATTGCGTGCCAGGCCTTCTTGTCCAACATTAGTGCCTGACCTCACAAATGCGCTTCTGGAAGAATGGTCAAATATTCCCAAAGACACACTACTAAACAATTTGGATAGCCCTCTCAGAAGAGTTGAAGTTGTTATAGCTGCAAAGGGTGGGCCAACTCAATATTGAACCCTGGGATGCCATTAAAGTTCATGTGCGTGTAAAGGCAGGCGTCCCAATACTTTTGACAATATAGTGCATCCTCTTGGTTAGCTATACTTTAATAAAGTGTCTTAACTGGAAGATTTTCCTGCTCAGTGATAAATCAAAGTCTTGCATTTTTCCTTTTTTTTTTAGTCCTGGTAAAAGTAAGGTTGAACCTCCCTAGGGAAAAAGAATGAATGCTGCACACTCCGGAAGAATGCATGCCAAAATCTTTATTGTAGTGATCAACAAATAGAAGCATATACAACACAGCGAGCACCAGGAGATACAAATGTTAACGCGTTTCACGCAGATAACAGTGCTTAATCATAACACACCTACTGGAGATTTGGACAGAATCAAAAACCTGAAAAGGTTCTAACCCCTTACCACTGTAAACTACAGAGAAACTTGGTTTATATACACTTAAACAAGTACAGAGGAGATATCACCTGTCCCTAGGAAATTCCTAGCAAGTAGAATGAGTAGAGAATAGACAACACTTTACTGTGGACATTGCAGCAGGACTGCAGGCAAACAGCTAAACTTCAGTTAACTTATGTACAGTATATGTGAAATGTTTTTCCTGATGCAGTATTTTTAATGCTGATCAGCCAGTCTTGTGATTCACACACTCCTACCACACTACATTGCCAGGTAGGTGACATGACTATCTGCAGCCTGTGTCGTCTCTTCACCTCCAGCCAACCTTCTGGCCTATGACTACTAGTTCTAATTCTGGTTTAGAGGGAATTTGAGGCACTATGTTAAATATAGAATTATAGCAGATGTGTTTAAAGGGGAACTTCATTTTGTACTTCCCGAATTCTGACCTTCCCCACCTGGGCAGAAACCTTCTAAATATAAATATACACCTTGGACCATCAAAAAATAAAAAACTGCCTGGCTCTGAGCTTGTGCCCTGAGTGGTGTAAACATAACCACTTCAGCCCTGGAAGATTTGGCTGCTGAATGACCAGGCCATTTTTTGCGATTTGGCACTGCATCGCTTTAACTGACAATTGCGCGGTCGTGTGACGTTGTACCCAAACAAAATTGACGTCCTTTTTCCCATACAAATAGAGTTTTCTTTTGGTGGTATTTGATCACCTCTGCGGATTTTATTTTTTGCGCTATAAACAAAAAAAGAGCAACAATTTTGAAAAAAAAAAACACAATATTTTGTTTTTTCTGCTATAATAAATATCCCCATTTTTTTTTTAAAAAAAGCTAATTTTTTCTCAGTATAGGCCGATATGTATTTTTCTACATATTTTTGGTAAAAAAAAAAAAAAAAATCGCAATAAGCGTATATTGATTGGTTTGCTCAAAAGTTATAGCGTCTACAAAATAGGGGATAGATTTATAGCATTTTTATTATTTATGTATTTATTTATTTTTTACTAGTAATGGCAGCAATCTGCAATTTTTATCGTAACTGCGACATTATGGCGGACACATCAGACAATTTTGACACATTTTTGGGACCATTGGCATTTATACAGCGATCAGTGCTATAAAAATGCATTGATTACCATATAAATGTCACTGGCAGTGAAGGGGTTAACACTAGGGGGCAATCAAGGGGTTAATTGTGTTCCCTGGGAGGTGATTCTAACTGAAGGGGGAGGGGACTGACTAAAGGAAGTGACAGATCGTGGTTCCTAGCTAATAGAAACACACGATCTGTCACTCCTCTCAGAACAGAATACGGATTTGTGTGTTTACACACACACTTCCTTGTTCTGTCCCTTGTGCTCGCGGTCGCTCGTGGCCGGCGGTCATCGCGACCGTCGGCCACGAGCATCGACACCCCCGCTGTGCAGCGGGAGCGTGCGCACGCCTGCTATCTTGATCCCGCGAGCCAATGTATAGCTACGACGGATCATGGTATCATGTCAACCTGCCGACGGCGGTTGGTCGGCAAGCGGTTAAAGCCAACTCTGGGCAAAATTTTTTTTTTTCCCATGCAGTGAGGCTGTGCACGAGTTTACTTCTCATTTTGTCCAAGGGAGAGAAGAAAGCTGTATACTCACCCAATCCTCCGCTCCACCGCGATCAAGCTGTGGACTGTTCCTGACATCCTCGAGTCCAGAGCAGGTCTTTGGGTCTGATGACGTCAGGAACAGTCCACCGCACAAGACCACAGGGGATGCAGGAGCCACAGGGACTGGTCTTATGTGGAAAGGATCGGAGGATTAGGTATGCATATCTCCATTCTCCAATCCCGTAGACAAAAACAAGCAGTTAACACAACCTCACTGCATAGGGAGACTTTTTTTTTGTCAGGAGTCGGTCTTTTAAGTGTTAATTACCCCAACACTTCATATTGCTGATATGTGTCTGCTGTACCATGTACTTTTATGAGAAAATATTCTGTTCTCTTTGTATTGCTTCCTTTGTGTGAAATCCCTGGTGTTCCTGACAGTCCCTTTGCTTTTCTAAAAACTGACCACACTAAGCAGGCGAGCACACTGTGGTCAGTTCTGTAGCTATGCTGGGAACTTAGCCTGCTCTCATCCAATGATTGGACTTGTCCTGACACGCCCCCGCTGCACAGCCATTCATTGAGAAGCTCAGTGTACTGCTGCTTCTCCTCCCCTGAGCTCTTATGCAGCTGAGAACAGAGGGTATGTGATCACTTATAAAAAAAAAGGGGAAAAAAAGTATTTATAATGTTTTTTTGTTTATATCTTTTACAAAAATGTTTTGCATTTAATTTCTATTTTAAACTGAATGGGTTGTTTTACAAGGTGATCGTTTACAATCACTTTAAGATATTTCCTTACAATGACAAAGCTGCCATAACAATCCATAACAAGTAGTGCCCATACAAGGATCTTTATGGTACGTTCACCAGTTATTTTTTATAAATAATACAATAAGAGCTGAAAGTATCTGCACCGGCACAGCTGTGTAGATATATGGCAGATTACAAGGAATGTCTCATTTAGAACAAGTAGTTCCAATGTGGCAATAACTTGCTGCTCTCTTTAAGTATTGAGTATATTTGCAAAGGGATTGAACAGCATAAAAAACAAGAAAGCGCTTTGAGCTAGAGCATTATCATAAACCCGCTTTATCATCAAAAAACAGTAACTACACCTGCATAGACTTGAAGAGGGGCAGGTGCTATTGATTTTGATAATTAAATTTTTTATGATAATTTGCTAAGAAGGAGTGCTCTTGTGTTTGTTATGTTTCTCATTATTTTAATGAAAGCTGCAGACCTAAAAATACTGAAATGACATGAACATGTTCGAGCTGATAGAAGATTTTAGTGATTGTAGTTATACTATAACGGAGCATTAGCTTGTGTGCAGGGAGCCATTCGACTCAGTACACACACTATATTGCCAAAAGTACTGGGACGCCTGCCTTTACACGCACCTGAACTTTAACCGCTTGCCGACCAGCTGCAGTCATTAAACTGCGTTAAGTCGGCTCCCCTGCCTGCGCAAACCGACATAGGTGTATGTCGTTCTTTGCACAGGAGATGGCGGCACATGCCCGCGGGTCCGGTGGATTCAATGTCCGTCGGCGACCGATCGCGGTGTACATGTAAACAAGGTGATTCCCCATTCTGCCAGATGACATGTCAGAGATCTTCTGTTCCCAGTGATCGGGAACAGCGATCTCTGTCATGTCCCTGGCAGCCCATCCCCCCTACAGTTAGAACATGCTGAGGGAACACACTTAACCCCTTGATCGCCCCCCTAGTGTTAACCCCTGCCAGTGTCATTTTTACATTTACAGCAAGTTTGGGGTGGAGGAACTTGACTGGCCTGCACAGAATCCTGACCTCAACCCAATAGAACACCTTTGGGATCAATTAGAGTGGAGACTGCAAGCCAGGCCTTCTCATCCAACATCAGTGCCTGACCTCACAAATGCACTTCTGGAAGAATGGTCAAACATTCCCATAGACACATTCCTAAACCTTGTGGACAGCCTTCCCAGAAGAGTTGAAGCTGTTATAGCTGCAAAGGGTGGGCCAACTCAATATTAAACCCTACAGACTTATGCCCCGTACACACGGTCGGACTTTGTTCGGACATTCCGACAACAAAATCCTAGGATTTTTTCCGACGGATGTTGGCTCAAACTTGTCTTGCATACACACGGTCACACAAAGTTGTAGTAAAATCCGATCGTTCTGAACGCGGTGACGTAAAACACGTACGTCGGGACTATAAATGGGGCAGTGGCCAATAGCTTTCATCTGTTTATTTATTGTGAGCATGCGTGGCACTTTGTGCGTCGGATTTGTGTACACACGATCGGAAATTCCAACAACGGATTTTGTTGTCGGAAAATTTTATATCCTGCTCTCAAACTTTGTGTGTCGGAAATTCCTATAGAAAAATGTGTGATGGAGCCCACACACGGTCAGAATTTCCGACAACAAGGTCCTATCACACATTTTCCGTCGGAAAATCCGACCGTGTGTACAGGGCATAAGACTCGGATGCCATTAAAGTTCATGTGTATGTAAAGAAAGGCGTCCAAATACTTTTAGCAATATAGTGTATCTTCCAAACCAGAACTTGGGGCGATCAACAGGTGTACCACCAAGCACCCCCTTTTGAAGCCTGAGTGTATAAGGCCTAAATCACCTGACATGTCACCATCTCCCCTTATAGCCATTTTTTTAGCAATTTTTTGACTCCCAGTGGGATTAGATCACTTGGCTCTGTAGAACAGATGCTGAGTTTACAGCACACATCTGAATGAATGTCACTGAACTCCACTTTGCATAAGGACCACCATACACGATACAATCTGACCATACGATCTCTTTGCAATCAACTTTAGATTTAGAAAAACTATCTAATTTGTGGACCTACCTAAACTATCCAATCAATTTGTATCCAATCTGGCAGGCCCTGGCGCTACAGGCTACATAGTCAATGATTAAACATTCAAATTGGAACGTGTGTGGTAAGGTTTAGGTGGGATGAGCTTCAGGTTCAGGTGGAATGTGAATTCTACCTAAATCCAGCATGTTCATAGTTGGGGTTTGCAGGGGTACTTAACAGAATCTGAAAGCCCCCTTTAGAATGGGGGGCTCCCGGAAAAACTGCCCCCTTGTTAGGGGAACGAGTATGGGTTACATTAGTGCCCCATCATATTACTTTCTAAAAAAAAAAAAAGTAAATTAAGGCTCCCGCACCATGAAAAATATGTTTTAATAACCACTTCACCTCTGGAAGGTTTTACCTCCTTCATGATCAGAGCATTTTTTTGCTATTCAGCACTGCGCTACTTTAACTGGTAATTGCACAGTTATGCAACATTGTAGAAAAATAACATTTTTATAATTTTTTCACACAAAGAGAGCTTTATTTTGCTGGTATTTGATCACCACTGGGTTTTTTATTTTTTATTATATAAACAAAAAAGCCTGAAACTTTAAAAAATAAATATATATATTTTTTACTTTCTGTTATAAAGCATAAACAAAAATACATTACATTTCTTCATTAATTTAAGCCAAAATGTATTCTGCTTTATGTCTTTGGTAAAAAAAAATCCCAATAAGTGTATATTATTTGGTTTGTCTGACAGTTATAGCATCTACAAACTATGGTATATATACTGAAATTAATGCAGCTATAGATTCTGTACTGTAATGGCGGTGATCAGCGACTTATAGTAGGACTGTGATAGTGTGGCGGGCAACCTGGCGCTAACTGACACTCACATCGCTAGTAACACTGATACAGTGATCAGTGATAATACTGTACACTGACACTGTACTAATGACACTGGCTGGGAAGAAGGTTAACATCAAGAGGCAAACAAGGGATTAACTGTGTGCCTAACAATGTGTAATGTGTGCTGCTTTTTTGTATGATCTGGCAGTTTTTTCTCCCTGCTTTTCAGGGAGAAGAAACAGCTATATTGCCGTGTGTTTGTAAACCAACAACTCATTGGCTGAAATCTGCTGCCAAACTCATGCTGTATCCAATCACAGCCCGGGTCAGCAAGGCGCGCCCCAAATCCGGAAGCAAGCCGGCAACGTACATGTATATTTACTGTGAGCGGTCGGCAGGAGCTTAATAAAGAAATAAACTATATGTCCCATGTAAATCCAATGTCAATGTTGTCAAGCTGCCTGACAATATTATCATGCCACCATGGTGACTCTCTGCCTGGCAATGTTGCCCTTCCGCTACTCCCATGCAAACAACTGGTTTATGTCCGGCTACAGCTTGTAAACAAACAGTCAGGGTATCTTGGGTGACTTCACTGACCAAATAATGTCATCATGACCATGGTTGAGCTTGGGTTCGGTCTGAAACCAGAAGTTAGATGCATTGCTGGACCCATGAGTTGCGGGTGAAAGATTACTCGCCCCACAACTGCACGAATACAAAGGGGCGGGGATGTTTGTGACATCACAGTATGTAGCTATTGGATGTCACAAGCATCTCCCCCCCCCCCCCTTTTTTTACATGCACCTGCGGGGCAAAGAATCTCCCACCCACTACTCATTGGGCCTGCGGAGATGTGATCATATAAAAGTTTCCCGCAAGTTCAGGCGAACTGGGTTCAGACTGAGTTTGGAATTTTTTTTTTTGTTTTTGTTTTTTGGTAATTTATTGCAGCATTTTGGCATAGGAGGAGACGAAAGTAAATAAGTGGAACTGTTACATTTGAGAAATTGACTTACTGTTTCAGCAATAGCTTTATAATTACTTAAGATAAAGTGATACAGATATTGTTTTTTTGTTTTTTTTTGGGGGGGGGGGGGGGTTGAGTTTGGATTCTAACCCAACTCATCTCCAGTCATAACCATTATTGGTCAATGACATCACCCTGGATCCCCAGCCAGTAGTGGCCAATGGATTTGTGCTACAAACGAGTCACTTCTATAGGGTTAAGTTGCATGTTTCCATAATTTCACATGCAGGTTTAATGCAGTATTAAAACCTAAACCAAAAATGTAATATATTGCAGCTTATCATTACATGTGCTGCAGGGGCCTATGTACAGGGGTCGCCATTACGACCTGGCCCCCCTGTACGCCTGGATAGGAGGACGGCAGCATGTAGAGGAACCGATCCTTCCATGCAGCCGCTGAACCCTCCTCTCCCTCCCACAGACGTTCAGCGGCTGCAGGAGGGAAATGGACAGCATTGGCTCCTCCAAATGCAGGTCCCACCACCTCCCTATGCCTGTCCTTCTGCCCTGGGACTTCTGTGTCCTAACCTGCCCCCCCCCCCTCCCCCGCAGCGCTGCTAGGTTTCCCCCTCCCACCTCCTGCTGGCTGCTGCTGGGGATCTGTCAGAATGGAGAGCGGGGACGGAGCCGATCACTGACTTTTTTTTTTTTTTTTTAATTCATTCATAGCTGGGGCATAGTAAAGGCATAGTAAACTATGTTTACTATGCCTCAGTTTATGAATGAATGGGAAGCTCTGTACAGAGCTATTCCTGTTCATTCATTCTGTGCAGCTCAGGCTGCAGATAAAGGGACTAATGAATCTGTCCTTGGTCCCTTTCCCTGTCTCAAAAGTGAGACATTGGGGGTTTATTTTGACCCCTGATATTTCAACAAAGCCCCCCAACGGGGGTCCTTAAAAATATGTAAACAAAATAATAAAAAATAAAAATTGGGAAAATAAATTCATTAATTAAATTAAATGGTAAAAAAATAATAAAAAAAAAATAAAACAAAAATAAAACAAAAACTTTCACCAGTGGTGGAACTACCAGGGCCGCACTTGCTACTGGGCTCTGGCGTTCCGCCACTGTGGGGGGACCCCAAGATGGCAGGAAGGTGGCTCACTGTGGGACCATAATAAGGGGTCCCACAATGGGAGTACAGGGCCCCGGGATCAGTAGCAAGGGCCAGTGGGGGCACTTCACGATTTCTTGCACTAGGTCCCCGAAGGTTCTAGTTACACCTCTGATGTGCTGGCTGCATTTGTTTTCTTTTTTAGGCTTGCTTCCTTCTGTTTTCACCTGGTGATCTGGCCAGTAACATCCCTCCTGTATTGGAGTGGCCCCTCTTTGGATAAAGGCTCACAGGGGCACCTTTGGACAGCCACATTGTCAGTTTGGGAGGAGGGGAGTGTTAGATGTACTAGAAGATTTTGATACACTAACAAACTGAAGCTGAATGTCAGCTATGCCCTGGTTCACACAGGGGCAACTTGTCAGGCGACCTAGTCGCCTGACAAGTAGCGCCCCGTTCTGTGCAATGGAACCGTTCTAACTGGAGCGTCGCAAGTTGCTCCGACTTAGAAAAAGGTTCCTGTATGACTTTGGGGGCGACTTGCATTGACTTCTATACAGAAGTCGTTTTGCAAGTTGCCGCTGAGTCGTGTCCTGGGTCGCCTGAGGCAGTCGCACTGTCAGTCATGCTGCCTCAGTGTGAACCGACCCTAATGCCCTGTACACACGGTCAGACATTCTGACGGAATATGTGCGATTGGAGCTTGTTGTCGGAAATTCCGACCGTGTGTGGGCTCCATCTGACTTTTTCCATCGGAATTTCCGACACACAAAGTTTGAGAGCATGCTACAAAATTTTCCGACAACAAAATCCGATCCTTTAAATTCCGATCGTGTGTAGACAAATCCGACGGACAAAGTGCCACGCATGCTCAGAATAAATTAAGAGACGAAAGCTATTGGCTATTGCCCCGTTTATAGTCCCGACGTACGTGTTTTACGTCACCACGTTCAGAACGATCAGATTTTCCAACAACTTTGTGTGACCGTGTGTATGCAAGACAAGTTTGAGCCAACATCCATCGGAAAAAATCCATGGATTTTGTTGTTGGAATGTCCGATCAATGTCCGATCGTGTGTACAGGGCATAACACTTTGTAAGCAGTTACAGAAAACAGTATTTTTCTTTTAAGAGCTTTACATAAAAAAATAAAAGCTGATCATTCTAAGCACCCTTGTCAGTGGTAAATGGTTGGTCTCATTCTTGTAACTACTACATCTGCAGGACAACTTGTTCTTTTGAAAAACAACAGACTTACTGGTCAGAATCACCAGGTGAAAATAATGAAAAGAAAAAATAGAAAACAAATGCAGCCATCTCATTTAAGAATTGGAATACTGCAATTTAATAAATGTTCGCTTTTGGGTTTAATGCTGCTTTAAGGCATCCCCCAATCATGTTATTTAAAGGACTTGTGAATATTTATTGCTGCCCTTAAAGCTGTATTAAATAAACTTTGCTCATCCCTATCATTAGGTGACCCTAAGCAGAGCAGCTTACCCTTCGTTTCCTCCCTGTGTTCAGATAAAATACTAAAATGACCAGACACTGGATGGAAGAGATAGTGTTGCAGCATCTGTATCTATGTATTGATTCCGCGGTATCCATATTAGCAAAAAAAAAAATCAATGTGTCTGATCACTGCGATAGAGGGTGACATTGGCTGCCACAGTGACAGAGGATGTAGGAGCTTTCTCATGAAATGCCCTCCAATGGGATCAGAGAAGGTCATTAAAAAACCAGCGAGCCTGGCAGTGTCTTGACCTAAGTGCTTTGCTTTCTAGAAATCATTTTCTGCAGTATTCCAGGTTTTTCTACATGCCCAGTAATTGCCCCTTTTGACCCCCGACTTGGGTTTCAATACAACGCCAACATCACACACTTTATTTGTGACCTGTAAAAACCTTATTTAAGACTCTACAGTATTTTGGAAGTCTGAAAAGTACTTACGTTCCAGAAGAAGAGATCTGACTTCCTCCTGTTGGACTTGTGTTATGCGTCGCTCTGTCGGGGATGACGAGAACCTCAAATGTGAGTTTTATTATGTAGAGAATAACGCAACATGCTGTGGAAAGGAGCTCAAAGTTATGTCTTAGTTACACCTGGATATAAAAGCCATATCAGAAAACACTGGACTCACCGTGCACCTAATAAAGAGAGTTTTGGTAATGTGCAGAAATGAAATAAAACTCTTTCCAGAACTCTTTCTATTTAGCAAGATGGAAAATCATTACATATTAAAAAGTAAAGCATTTCAGGTTGCATCATGGAACAGTTTAAGACATCTTGTCTCAGTCTCCATTCCAAAGACAACCAGTGGTCTGCTGGTCACTCTGCGAAGCAAAGATCAGATTTTTATATATTGTTCTTTTATTATCGTGTAGCACTACCCCCCGTAGGGGTTGCAGATGACAGCGTTCCCTACTCCTGCACAGCCAGGCAAATAACATTTTCAGCTTTCATCCAGAGACAAGGAACCGTATTTGAGCTTTGTTTTGATGTTTTATTAGGGGTAATAACTTGGTTGGGAAATAGGGATTATGGGATACCCAACTTGACAGTAACAAAACCAGGGACAACTTCCTCCCTATGTACAACTCTGATTGATTATTCTCCTTTACTTTGTAGAATTCTGATTGATTCTCTTTTGGCAGATAGTCTCTGTTAGAAAAGCAAAAGCCCCTTAAGGACTAGGAACTCGCAGTGTCTTTGGAAAGTAGCACAAAGTGTTGTAAGCTGCATCCTGGAGTACCTCCAACTCCCTTGTAGACAATGATCTCAGCTCTACCAACTGCAGGAAATGCCAGTCCACCTGTCTGCTTCCCCATCAGCCCACCCGGCTGACTCTTCACCAGTCTACCCAGGTGACTCTGGAACTCTCCTAGGGCAAGGTTTAGGGAAGCTTTAAGCACACCGCTATCTTCCAAAGAGACCCGCTACGTTTGGCAGTCTCTCACCTTGTAAGTGCCTCTCAGGGACAGCTCCCTACAAACTGCTTCTGTTGTTAGGATCCTCACAGGCCAGTATTCGAGCTCCAACTCTAGACAGAGCATCCCCACCTCCCCCAAGGGCCTCAAGGGCCACCGGCAGTCCCCTCAGCACTCCATCTTCATCTTCCATCCGACTCTTTTGCCAGCATGACTCATCCATACTTAAGGGCTGGCCTGACCACCCTGCCAAGCCCACCAACTGAGGATTGGTCAACCTCCCCTGAGTATGCAGAGAAACCCTCCTAGCCTCCGCCCTCCAACTTCCAGAATGTTCAACATTCCAGAACCAGGGGGAGGCACTAGAGAGCTGCCTGCATGAGTCATCCAGCCCTGAACTCCATTAAACCCTGACCCAGATTTCATGACTCAGACTTAGCCCTGAGTCAGACTATGTTTTACCTACTCTGCCACTAGTAGCACACTAGAGGGTGCTACAATCATGAAAATAGGAATTTTTCATCATACCTACCTGTAAAATCCTTTTCTTTGAGTACATCATGGGACACAGAGTGTGGAGGAACCTAAGGTTTTACAGAACCGTGGTTGAGAATGGCTGCTCTGGAGGTCTCCCCACTTTCAGATTTAACCCTGCAATAATGCATTACCATGCCGCACTGCAGCTGCAGATGCAGCCCCCCTGAACTCAATGGGCGAATTTGACAGGTAGTGCCACCTCACAAACTCTGCATCCTGAATTTAAAATTCCACAAAAAAAAAAAAAAACAGAAAAGCTACAGCAATTTAATGGAAAGTAGTCAGATTTTTATGCCAGGTTTAATGGAGGAAACATCAGTCTTCTTGGAGTTGAACAAAACCGTGTATTTCTTTCTCAATTCATTTGGAATTTTGAATTCAGCTCAACTGAAATTACCAGAAAGTTGCATTGTGTATGCACAGCTTTAGGATAGAGCTACAGTATTTCACAAAAGTGAATACACCCTTCACATTTTTGTAAATATTTTATTATATCTTTTCATGTGACAACACTGAAGAAATGACACTTTGCTATAATATAAAGTAGTGAGTGTGCAGCTTGTATAACAGTGTAAATTTGCCGTCCCCTCAAAATAACTCAACACACAACCATTAATGTCTAAACTGCTGGCAACAAAAGTGAGTACACCCATAAGTGATAATATCCAAATTGGGCCCAAAGTGTCAATATTTTGTGCGGCCACCATTATTTTCCACCACTGCCTTAACCTTCTTGGCATGGAGTTCACCAGAGTTTCACAGGTTGCCACTCTTCCACTCCTCCATGGCGACATCACGGAGCTGGTGGATGTTAGAGACCTTGCACTCCTCCACCTTCCGTTTTGAGAATGCCCCACAGATGCTCAATAGGGTTTAGGTCTGGAGACGTGCTTGGCCAGTCCATCACTTTTACCCTCAGCTTCTTTAGCAAGGCAGTGGTCATCTTGGAGGTGTGTTTGGGGTCGTTATCATGTTGGAATACTGCCCTGCAGCCCAGTCTCGGGAGGGAGGGGATCATGCTCTGAATGAATGAATGAATGAATGATTTGTATAGCGCTGCAAATGCGAACTGAATCGCCTCAAGGCGCTAGATCCACCCTGTGTTGTCCAGCTTCTTAGAAGAGGTAGGTCTTGAGTTTCTTTCTGAAGGCCTGATGGTTTTCTTCCATGCAAATGTGAGTAGGTAGAGCGTTCCATAGCCGTGGTCCTAGGACTGCGAATCTTCGTTCTCCCTTTGTTTTGTAGCGGGGTTTTGGAATAAGGAGGAGGTTTTGGTTAGAAGATCGAAGACTGCGATTGAGTGTGTAGCATTTTATTTTCTCGCATAGGTATTGAGGAGCGTTTCCTTGTATACATTTGTGGGTGAGGCAGAGGGTCTTGAAAGTGATTTGATTCTTTACGGTTAGCCAATTTAGGCTCCTCAGGGAAGGGGAGATGGATTCCCAGGGTTTTTTTCCTGTTAACAGTCTTTTCTCATTTTTGCTCTGCTTCAGTATGTCACAGTACATGTTGGCATTCATGGTTCCCTCAATGAACTGTAGCTCTTCAGTCCTGGCAGCTCTCATGCAGCCTCAGACCATGACATTCCACCACCATGCTTGACTGTAGGCAAGACACTTGTCTTTGTACTCCCCACCTGGTTTCCGCCACACGCTTGACATCATCTGAACCAAATAAGTTTATCTTGGTCTTATTAGACCACAGGACATGGTTCCAGTAATCCATGTCCTTAGTCTGCTTGTCTTCAGCAAACTGTTCGCGGGCTTTCTTGTGCATCATCTTTAGAAGAGGCTTCCTTCTGGGATGCAGCCATGCAGACCAATTCGATGCAGTGTGCAGCATATGGTCTGAGTACTGACAGGTTTACCCCCCACCCCTTCAACCTCTACAGCAATGCTGGCAGCACTCATACGTCTATTTCCCAAAGACAACCTCTGGATATGATGCTGAGCACGTGCACTCAACTTCTTTGGTTGACCATGGCGAGGCCTGTTCTGACTGGAACCTGTCCTGTTAAACCGCTGCATGGTCTTGCCCACCCTGCTGCAGTTCAGTTTCAGGGTCTTTGCAATCTTCTTATAGCCTAGGCCATCTTTATGTAGAGCAACAATTATTTTTTTTAAGATCCTCAGAGAGTTCTTTGCCATGTTGAACTTCCATTTACCAGTATGAAAGAGAGCGATAATACCAAATTTAACACACCTGCTCTCCATTCACACCTGAGACCTTGTAACACTAACGAGTCACAGGACACCAGGGAGTAAAAATGACTAATTGGACCCAATTTGGACATTTTCACTTAGGGGTGTACTCAATTTTGTTGCCAGCGGTCAGGCAGCCAATTGTTCAATTTGTTATGTGATTGATCTTTATTATTAGTGAACAATTTCCCAACAATTTATTAGCACAACAGAATTACTGATCATCATCCATGTATCCCTAGCCTACAGTTGACCATACACTTGGCAGTTTGATGGCGTGATTGAACTTTTGGTTCAATTTTTTTTTGCCAAAATTACAAAGCAGTCGAAAAGCAAAAATGGTAGTTTAGTTCGACTGCAAGTAGATGGGATCAAACCTGCTACAATGAAACCTAGTGTAAAAATCTGATTGCATTTACTGAATTGCCATTGCCCTTTTCTCATTTTCGATCTGATGTTTCCATAAACTGAGTTTTATGTCAGTTTTACCTTCACATATGTCTGAATTATGATGGTCAATAAAACTCCTGGGTAGTAGAGTGCTTCATTTTTTGCACATGCAATTCCCCAATGGATGGAAAGTGATAAATTCACAGAAAATTGTCATGTGTATAGCCAGCATAAGAATCATTGATGAGAATGAGATTATACATGGTATACTTCAATCAGCCATAACATTAGGACCACTGACAGATAAAGTAAATAAGATTGATTATCTTGTTATAATGGCACCTGAAAGTGAGTGGGATACATTAGGCAACACGTAAACATGTTGTCCTTGAAGTTGATGTGTTGAAAGCCGACAAAATGGGCAAGCATAAGGATTTGAGCGAAGGGCCAAATTGTAATGGCTAGAAGACTTGGTCAGAGCAACTCCAAAACTGCAGCTCTTGTGGGACGTTCCTGGTCTTTGGTGGTCAGGACCTACCAAAAGTGGTACAAGGAAGGAAAACTGCTTAACCAGTGACAGGATCATGGCCAGCCGAGGCTGATGGATGCATGTGGGGAGCGAAAAATGGCTTGTGTAGTCCAAACCAATAGAAGAGATACTCTAATTCAAAGTGCTGAAAAGGTTAATGCTGGTTCCGATAGAAAGGTGTCAGAACACACAGTGCATCGCAGTTTGTGTATTGCAGACTGGTCACGTTGGCCAAGCTGACCAAAAAGCACCTACAATGGGCACATGAATATCAAAACTGGACCACGGAGCAATAGAAGGTAGCCTGGTCTTATGAATCCTTTTTTACTTTTACATCATGTGGATGACCAGAAACATGTCTGATGCTTACCTGGGGAAGAGATGGCACCAGGATGCACTATGGGAAGAAGGCAAGCCGACGTAGGCAGTGATCTGCTTTTGATGGCTTGGCGCCCGATATCACCACATACATTCAAAGGTCATAGAGGTCCATGCTTCAATGGGTCAGGGCTGTTTTGGTGGCAAAAGCAGAACCTACTCAATATTAGGTGGGTGATCAGAATGTTATGGCTGATTAGTGTATGTCACTTTTTCCTGTATAGTTTCCCTTCCGATTGAAAATCTCAGCATTCAAATTCTTGACAAAGTCGATTGCTGAATCATTCCAGTGCGGGATACTTGGAAGACGCTGTGATCCTTTCCGCATATTCTGGAAGATCCTGCCTCCTAATAAGGGCCATCACAATCTGACATCCCATCCTGCTATTATCTGTATAAAGGACGCTGATTACCCCATGTGTTTGGTGGAGCTGGCCCACACTGCAGTAGCTGGGCAAAACCGAGCCTGTGCTCCACCCAAATTTTTCCTCATTGTGTGTATTGAGACAGGATTACTGCAGAGATTGCATCAACATGCAGAGAAGGTTTTATTTGCAGTAACCAGCAAATTCTGCAGACACGGTCTACCCACCTAAAAAGCTGACACTAATCCCATCGCCCTTAAATAAGCGAAAATCATTGGCACTGAAGCCCACAGACACAGCTTCACCTCTACCCATTCAGACCTCACCTGTATATCATTGGCTTAATTGATAATCCTCTCTACTCATAACTGACTGATGATCTGGGCTGGGTAATCACTTATTTCTCTTTGTGGCGTTCATGGTTTGTCTCATATATGTGCAAGCATGACGTATTGCCAGACCAGATAAAGCTGGTAAAATATTCAGCTCACAATTGCTGCCTGTTCAGTAATTGGATCCCGAGAGTAAATCGGCCTCTGCAGCAAAATCTGAACTTCTGTTCTTTGACTGACAGGTTGAGAGATCTGGGCTGCTCAGAGACACTGGTTACGGGAACTATTCATTTAAAGGAATCCTGTACTGGAGAAATACGGGTCTGCCATTGCTGACCACCTTTTATCAGTTGTCCGGCTCTGGCTTCAGTTCTGTAATAAGTCACTGACACAGAATAGCCAAATAGATTGGAAAGTCAGAGTGATGTCACAACTTCTGATCTGTATCCTTGTTACAGGTTGGAGGGAGAAAAAGAACTGAAGTCATGATGACTAGGGATGGGTGAACGGTTCGGCCCGAGCATAAGTTCGGGCCGAACTTTCGTTGTTCAGACGTTCAGCGAACATCCGAACAGTTAGTTCCACCGTTTGTTCTGCCCCCCAAACCGACCACAATGCATTGCGGCGCTGAACAGTGCATTGCAAGCCCCGATTGGCTGAAGCAGTGAAAGCTTCAGCCAATCAGGGCACAGAGCACTGTCAGAGTCATGATTGGACACTGTCATCATGACTTTATCCAATCACAGAGCACTGTCAGAGTCATGATTGGACACTGTCATCATGACTTTATCCAATCATGGCTCATTCCCACCCCACAGTATAATAGTATTCTTTCAATGGCAGCCATTGCCATTGCAATGGCTGCCATTGAAATGTGTGATTTAGACATGGAGAGAGATAGAACAGGGCTCTGTTTAGTGCTATTAGCTGGTTAGTTAATTGTCAGTGTAGAATATTAGCTTAGTGTCAGTCTAGGGATAGTGTGAGTGTAGTGAGGAGGACCATCATTCAGCTTTGCATAGTGTGCAGCTAGAGTAGGGACAGCTCAGATAGTTTCACTGTAGTGTAGTGAGACCGTGTCATTCATACATACATTAGTGTAGAGTAGGGACAGCTCAGATAGTTTCAGTGTAGTGTAGTGAGACCCTGTCAGTAATCTTTACATTAGTGTATAGCTAGAGTAGGGACAGTTCAGATAGTGTCAGTGTAGTGACGGTTGAACACCGTCTATTTGATTGCGTTACTGCCAGTTTAACGCCATTTACGTCTGTGTGAGTTACTGCCAGTTTAACGCCATTTACTTCTGTGTGCGTTACTGCCAGTTTAACGCCATATCGTTTTCTGTGCATTACTACCGGTTTAACGCCATATAGTTTTGTGTGCGTTACTGCCAGTTTAATGCCATATAGTTCTGTGTGCGTTACTGGCAGTTTAACGCCATATAGTTTTGTGCTTTACTGCCAGTTTAACGCCATATAGTTTTGTGCGTTACTGCAAGTTTAACTCCATTTACTTCTGTGTGTGTTACTGCCAGTTTAATGCCATTTACTTCTGTGTGTGTTACTGCAAGTTTAACATCATATAGTGTTTTGCGTTACTGCCAGTTTAATGCCTATAGTTCTGTGTGTGTTACTGCCGGTTTAACGCCATATAGTTTTGTGCGATACTGCAAGTTTAACGCCATTTACTTCTGTGTGCGTTACTGCAAGTTTAATGCCATATAGTTATGTGCATCACTGTACGTTTGGCGCATTATATTGCAGTATATTATAGTGTATCCATGGAGTGTGTCTGTGTAGTGTGAGTACTCAAATTAAAATGCACCCAACACCAATTTACATTGATTAAAGTGCATCTACGTACAGATTTCAACTTCTTCATTACATTTGCTTATAAGCACCGCCCCCTCCCTCTGAATAATGTCTGGGAGGACAACAATGAGAGGCAGACGTTCCCTTGGCACTGTAAGGGGGCCAGTAACAAATGTGTCCACAGGCAAAGGTGGACGTGGCTGTCAGTCCTCTGGCAGGGCATCATTTCTTCTGATTAGTGAGTTTGCCCGTGTTATCCATCCACAGCATGCAGAGGAGGTGGTGGACTGGCTTACTAAACCTTCCTCATCCTCCTCATCCTCTGTCACACAAGCAGAGACAAGTGTGCAGTCCTCTTCAGTTGCCAGAGTGGATAAACCTGCCTCCTTGTCCACATCTATTCTTGCCATAGCCCCAACATCAGCCATGGAGGAGGAGTCAGCTGAGCTATTTGACCACAGCGTCAGCCATTTGCGCCTTGATGATGCCCAGCCATTACTGGATTCAGATGTTGGTTCTGAGGTTGAGGATGACAGGAACATGAGAGAGGGGAGAACACTTGTAGACAAATTGGCATTCATGTTCCCCCAGCCGCAGCGTATTGCCAAGTTGTCTCAAGTTGATGATGATGAAGATGGAGGAGATGGAGATGATGATGATGATGAGGCCACTGATGTGACTTGGGTGCCAGATAGAGCAGAGAAGGAAACTGAAGTTGAGGCAGCACAACCCCAAGGAGGCCGACATCAAGAAAGAGTAGAGAGAAGCCACCCTATGTCATCACATTCTGCAGCTGTTATCTCCTGGTCCACTCCCCAAAGCTCAGCTGTCTGGGCCTTTTTCAGCACATCTGCAGCAGATCGCACTGTTGCTATCTGAAAACTGTGTCCCAGGCACATAAAACATGGCAAAAAACTAGCCATTTGGGTACCACATGCTTAACAAGGCATTTAACGTCCAACCACTCAGCCCATTGGCAAGAGCACCTAAAAGCCACACAAAAGGGGCACAAATCTGTCCCTCCTCCACCTCTTCCTCCTTGCCCACGTTAGTCTGCCCATACTATATGGAGTCATTACCTCTCAGCAGCTTCCACTGACAGGGATGATGGTATAGCACAGGCTGTGCCAGGTCCTAGCAGCACATCTGTCAGTAGCACACCACCAGCTGTAGACTGTAGCCGGCAAATTTCTCTGCTCCATCTGCTGCAGCGGAAAAAAAATACAGTCCCTGCCACCCACATGCCCAGCATCTAAATGCAAGCTTGTCAAATCAGTTGGCTCTCCAACTTCTGCCTTTCAGCCTGGTGGATTCTGCCCACTTCCGTGAATTTGCACAATGTGCTGTACCACAATGGCAGGTTCCCAGTCGCTACTACTTTTCATGTAAGACCGTTCCATCTCTCTACAATCACGTGGAAGGGAATACTCTGGCATCGTTGGGCAAGGCAGTCATCTGTAAAATCCACCTTACTGCTGACACGTGGTCCAGCAAGCATGGGCAGGGAAGATATATTTTGTTCACAGCACACTGGGTAACGCTGCTTGCAACTTGAAAGGATGCAGGACAGGGCTCTGTGCTGCAGCTTGTTCTGCCCCCACATCTCCATACAGCTGGTGGTGATCATGCAGGACCTGTGAGCTCTACCCCCTCTTCTCCTCCGCCACCCCCATGCCCTCCTCTGCAGAATTGTCCTATGAACATCAGGTACCCCATAAACATTCAAAGGGCTATATCATGAGTCAGGCTAAAAGGTGCCATGCAGTGCTACCGGAGTAGAGATTCTTAAAGCTCTGCAGGGACAGGCCCAGAGGTGGTTCACATCATGCCAGCTGGAGCCAGGAATGGTGTGCGATAATGGCTCAAACCTCCTGTCTGCCTTTAGACAGGGAAAGTTGACAAATGTGCCATGCCTGGCACATGTCCTCAATTCGGTGGTGCAGCGTTTCCTAAATACGTACCCAGGGTTGCAAGATGTGCTAAAGCTGGCCAGAAGAGTCTGAAGCCATTTCAGGTGGTCATACACAGCCAGTGCTCGGTTGGCTGAAATTCAGCGGGAATTCCACCTGCCTGTAAACCACCTGATTCGTGACATGCCCACCAGGTGGAACTCGACTTTGGCAATGCTGCAGCAGTTATACATGTAGCAGAGGGCGGTCAATGAGTACCTGTGCGAGTACGGCATGACGACGGGCTCAGGCCACCTCTGCTTTTTTTCCCCACCATTTCAGGAGGCCACAAGGATGGTGAGTAGTGACAGTGCATGCATCAGTGACACAATCCCTGTTGTTTTCCTGCTGGAGCAGACTCTGCCTGGCATTATGGACAGGGCAGTGGAGATAGAGCAGCAGGAGAAAGAGGAGGACTTCCTTTCCTCTAAAGGCCCACTTTATCCAGACACCATCATTCCTATGTCATAGAACACACAGGAGGAGAGACGGGAGGAGGATAAGAAGGAGGATTCTGGCACTTTCATAGGCTTCGAAGAAGAGGAAGACATGCATCAATCTGTAAGCGATGGCTTTCCAACCCCAGGACCCTTGGGAGTAGTACGTGGTTGGGAGGAGGAAGTTCCAGATGCTGTCATCCTGAGTGACCTGAGGACTTTGCTTCTCAAACCTCGGCAAATTTGAGGCGCATGGGCAACCTCATGCTTCAAACCCTGCGAAAGGACCCAAGAATACGTGGCATAAAGGAGAAGGATGATTACTGGTTGGCAACCCTCCTTGACCACCGTTATAAAGGGAAGGTCTCAGAACTCATCCCATCCCCGCAGAAGATAAAATCTCTTGAGGACACGTTAAAGAGGATTTTATTGAATGTTTTTCCTGACTCAAGTAGGTTACAGTGTCGTGGAAAACGTAGTTTTGAGTCTTCTGTTGATCCAGAGAGGAGCGTTGGAGGCATTTCAGAATTTTTTTAGTCCTCGCCACCCAAGGCTGTCAGCTTCCACGTCCCCTCGGCAGTGTCTGCATCACATGGTGGACGATTACCTGGGGGCAGAGATGGAGAGCTTTCCAGCTGAGAATCCATTGACTTACTGGGTCATGAGAATAGACCACTGCCCAGAGCTTGCCCAGTATGCTATTGAGTTGTTGGGCTGCCCTGCATCCAGTGGGCTTTCAGAACGGGCATTCAGTGCTGCAGGAGGTTTCCTTACTGATCATAGAACACGTTTGTCCACAGACTCCATGGACCGTTTGACTTTTATAAAAATGAATCAGTCCTGGATTACCAGCTATGAAGCCCCTGATGCCGATGTCACTGATTAAGTCTTTTTGGGATGTGGAATCTCTGCAGGACTTCAAGGCTGCCTAGCTTTGAGGGTGTTCAATCATTTCACCTGGAAGAATGTTTTTGGTATAGGTTTCATGGGCACAATTAACACCCAAAGAGTAATTTTTCTGCACTTGTTTGACAGGTGCATGTCATTGAAATTTTTTACAGCAAGGCCAGTTCTTGCTTTCATCAAGAGTACCTCTATAGGGTTACGGTGGGTAGGCGCCACCGACACCCAAAGACCAATTTTTACACACCCGTTACTGCTATCCAAAGTCAAAGTGACACCAGAATGTATCCAAAAAATCTCTAATCTTGTTCCCAGTGCACTACATTGTGGCCTTATCATACACACTGGCTCCCTAGCTATTGCTGAACAAAATAAAGGCAGCTTACAGGGAAAATTTAATTTCTTTTGGCTTTATAAATGCAATTTTTGCTGCAGCAGATTCTAGACATGGTACAGACCTGCTACTTTACAGGTAGACTAAGGGGACTCCCAGGCACTATATTGGAAGGAATTTTTCATTTTTATGCTTTCACTTTAAAAATCTAAAAATCACTGCTCATTTAACCACTTCAATATTGGGCATTTTCACCCCCTTCCTACCAATTTTCAGCTTTCAGCGCTGTAACATTTTGAATGACAATTGCACGGTCATGCAACACTGTACCCATATGAAATTTTTCCCCACAAATAGAGCTTTCTTTTGGTGGTATTTGATTTTTCGTTGGTGGCTTTTATTTTTTGTGCTATAAACAAAAAAAGAGCAACTTTTTTGAAAAAAAAGCAATATTTTTTTAACTTTTTGCTATAATAAATATCCCAAATGTAAAAAAAAACAAAAACAAATTTCTTCCTCAGGTTTAGGCTGATATGTATTCTTGCACATATTTTTGGTAAAAAAAAAAAAAAACGCAAAAAGCATATATTGATTGGTTTGCGCAAAAAGTTATAGCGCCAAAATAGGTTATTGATTTATGGCATTTTTATTATTATTTTTTTTTTACTAGTAATGGTGGCGATCTGCGATTTTTAACAGGACTGTGACATTGCGGCAGACAGATCGGACACTTTTGACACCATTTTGGGACCATTGACAATATCTACAGCGATCAGTGCTATAAATATGCACTGATTACTGTATAAATGTCACCGGCAGGAAAGGGGTTAACACTAGGGGGCGATCAAGGGGTTAAATGTGTTAACTAGGGAGTGATTCTAACTGTGGGGGGATGGGAATGACTGGGGGAGGTGACCAATCATTGTTCCTATATATTAGGAAAACACGATCTGTCTCCTCTCCCCTGACAGGACATGGATCACACACAGATCCAAGTTCCTGCCCTGTGACCAGCAATCGCGCTCGTCCCTCAGACTGCCAGGAAGCCGAGGACGTCATATGCCCAGGATGGCAGAGCCTTAAGCCTATAAGCCTATGCATATAAGCCTTCAAAATGGACACTTTTGATTTTTGACGTTCGGGTCCCATTGACTTTAATGGGGTTCGTTATTTGGGTCCGAACTTTTGCAGTGTTCGAAAGTTCTGGTGCAAACTGAACAGGGGTCCATTCAGCCCATCCCTAATGATGACAGGCAAGCAGCCTGCATCTTCACAAAAAGGGGTCAGTAATGGCAGAATCCATATTGCCTAGGTGCATGTTTCCTTTAGGGCCCATTCAAATGGGTATTCACAATTCTTACAAGCTTGTCACTCATGGTTTGTCTCAGACATGTGCAATCAGACAGACTTAAAAGCAGATGTAGCTTTTCCAGTGCAGAGCACTACAACACACAGTTGTACATTACCAGGCATTTGATTCATGAAAGAAGTTGTCAGACAAACCTGATTTCTTTTTATGAAAAGGTAAGTAAAACCTTAGACAAAGGAATGGCTGGGTATGTGGTATACTTGGATTTTGCAAAAGCGTTTGACAGTTCCCCACACACAGCTAATGTGTAAGGTAAAGTCTACAGGCTTGGAAAAATCAGTTTGTAAATGGATATAAAACTGGCTTAAAGACAGAATTCAGAGAGTAGTGGTTAATGATTCTTACTCTGAATGATCGAAGGTTATCAGTGGTATACCCCAAGGTTCAGTGCTGGGACCCTTACTTTTTAATACATTTATAAATGATATTGGGTCTGGGATTAAAAGTACCATTTCAGTGTTTGCAGATGACATTAAGCTATGCAGTAGAATAATATCCTTACAGGATGTCTCCAATTTACAAGCCGACCTCAATGCACTTTTTAATTGGGAAACTATGTGGCAAATGAGGTTTAATGTTGATAAATTAAAGTTATGCACTTGGGGGGTAAGAATATGAATGCATCATACATACTAGGGGGAGTACAACCAGGTGAATCCATAGTGGAGAAGGATCTGGGGGTTTTGGTAGATCACAAGTTTGATAATAGCATGCATTACCAAGCTGCGGTTTCCAAAGCAAGCAAAGTCCTTTCTTGTATTAAGAGAGGCATGGACTCCACTAATTATGTAACTATGTGGGTATCTGTGGTGCACTGCAACACACATACAATAGAGGTCTGCGGGGTTAATGTATGGCTCCACAACACACTACAAATTGTCTCTAATGCGCGAACACACGACCGGTTTTGCCGTCGGAATAAACTCCGAAGGTTTCTCCGACGGAACTCCGACGGGATTCCATTCAAGCGGTCTTGCGTACACACGGTCAAACCAAAGTCCGACCAAAGTTCAACCGTCAAGAACGCGGTCATGTACAACACTTACGACGGGACTAGAAAAAGGAAGTTCAATAGTCAGTAGCCAATAGCTTCCGACTCGTACTTGCTTCAGAGCATGCGTCGTTTTTGGTCCTTCGGAACAGCATACAGATGAGCGGTTTTCCCGATAGGAATTGGTTCCGTCGGAAATATTTGGAACATGTTCTATTTCTAGGTCTGTCAGAATTAAAAAAAAAAAAAGTCTGATGAGGCACACACACGATCGGAATAGACGATGAAAAGCTTCTGTCGGACTTTTTCTGTCGGACATTCCACTCGTGTGCGGCTTAAGTGTTTTCTAACTCCTTTACGCTGGCCATAGATGAATCGCTTTCCACTGGCTGATGAAAAAAAAAAAAAAAACAGATTCCCCCATCCACACAATCAAGGTGGTTGGAGGAATCCACACTGCTGCAGTATTGTATTTGGGCTGAAATCGGACCTGAAACGATGAATGGAGATGCACCCGACCCCTGCTTTGAGCCGGTGCGTTCTCAAGTGTGAACCCAGCCTTAAAGTAACATGTTGCAATGCGTTAAGATGCATGTGCCATTTTTTTCAGCATTTTATTGCTTTGGGCAGCCAAAAGAAGTCAATGGCAGCGCATCAAAATGCATATAGCATATGTTTTGATGCTTTAGCTACAAGACTTGGCCAGTGGCTGTTAACCCTATCTACTCCAAATTCTAAATTAAAAAACTGCATGCTGACTCATGACAACTCACCTTTCTAACACTACAAAATAATGCACCTCCACACAAACACATAGCTGTAAGTGGGTGAATGAGTGATGTGAATGGACCTGTCAGAGTCCTGACTTCAAACCTGAAACATATACATAACAAGTACAGCAGTTGTGTGGCTCTCAGGAGGATGGAAAACATAGTGTGGTTGATTTACTAAAGGCAAATCCACTCTGCACTACAAGAGCACTTGGAAGTGCAGTCGCTGGAAAACTGAGGGAAGATCTGAAATGAGGGGAAGATCTGAAATGAGGGGAAGCTCTGCTGATCTTATCATCCAATCATGTACAAGCAAAAATGCTGTTTTTTTCCTTGTATGTCCTCCTCGGATCTACAGCGACTGCACTTCCAATTGCACTTTCAGTTCTCTTGTAGTGCAAAGTGGATTTGCTTTTAGTAAATAAACCCCAATGCATATCTTTTATCTGCCTATTGTTTCTTGATAGGCTTTACTTTGAGACAGGTTCACTTCAAGCACATGTGGAAATATTTCATTCCAATCTGTCTGAATTATTAGGCATATCACAAAAATGCTCCTATATATCCATCTGGTCCCGGAGAATTCACAATCTCTCATACGGTATGATGTATGTGCAAAAATAATGTATCCCTTACATGATGTATCTGCTTCTGCCTCCCCCGGATCCTTTCCGTACGCTCCCAGACGTGTCCACTTCTCACTGCTCCCTAACATTCCAATCACTCAATGTCAGATGCAATATCTGTGGTGCTCCATCAATAAATCACCCTCTCTAGCTAATGAACAGTATGCAGACAGCTTGTTATCAGACACACTGCAGGTAACTGATAGCAGGGAGCTTCTGGAAAATTGATAAAGGTGTGAACCAGCTTCTTGGATGAAACAAGAGAACTGGTCTAATGCTGGTCATACACCAGTACAATTTTGTTTTAAAAAATGTCATTAAAGGACGTTCGATCAAATTTCGAATGGTTCGTGGGATAAAATTGATGTTTGTTTTTGATCAGAGTGATGAGAAAATTTGAAGGCGCAGCTTTTCATTGTGAAAATTGTTCGTACCATCATACTCATGTTCTAGGCACAAAATAAATATGTTTAACCGCTTCCGGACTGCCCCACGCACATATACTGCAGCTACCTAGTACATGATCTGACACTTCCGGGTCTGCGGCGCGCGTCCCAATGTGATTGGACAAATCGAGAGCCAATCAGCGCGTCTGGTGGACGCGATGTCGGCCGGGACCTGTCGATTGTTCGGGAGACAGGCAGAACAGTGGTTGATGTGAACAAGACAGACTGCCGTTCTGCGGGAGGGGAATGTACTGATCCCGTGTTTCTGCTATGCACTACTGCTAGAACTACTACAATTTCTGCTGTCAGGACCGGAAATGTGTGTGGAGGAGAATGGTGGGCGGTAATCGAACTGTGTAAAGTCCGATTTACTTTGTATTAAGTCCTGTATACTGACAGGATGGGGAGAGAACAGCCTGCACCTCCTCCTCTCTGCTGCTATCTGTACTCCTGTTGGCCACCCAGAAAGCTGTGTGGATGCCCAATGTGTCCTTGGCAATCAATTGCATCATCGGTTGGTAGGACGCGGGCATTTTGCAGAACATTCTGGGTTGCCAACAGGAGTACAGATAGCAGCAGAGAGGAGGAGAGAGCTGGGAGGAGGTGCGGGCTGTGCGCTCTCCCTCCTGTCCATATACAGGAGTCAACACAGAAGTCTTAGATCAGACTGGACACTTTTTTCTCCTTTTGCCGTGGTACCCCGGTTGAGAAACACTGGCCTAGAAGGTAGTGGAATTACAATTATTATACAGGTTTTATGTAGTGCCAACAGTTTGCGCAGCGCTTTACAAAATTTACTGACAGAGTACAGTTACAATACATCCAAATACAAAAGGTATAGGAGGGCATTGCTTGAGAGAACTTACAATTTAAAGGGAGAGGTAAGTGATTTACTGTAAGGTAATAACTGTGGGGGGATAAGTTGATAGAAAAAATAAGAGTTGGTAAGTAGAGGTAGGATAGGCTTTCATAAGCGGTGTTTTAAAGGATTGCCTAAAGGCAGACTGAGTGAGCCGAATGGACTGGTTAAAGGAGTTCCAGAGGAAAGGAAATGTCCTGCAGATGAGCGGAGGGGTGATGAGGGGGACGAGAGCGCAAGGAAGTCTTGGGAGGAGATGAGGCTGGTGATGTAGCTTGCAGAGTTGTGGAGGGCTTTGTATGTTGTAGTTAGTATTTTGAATTTTATGTATTGGACAAGTGGCAGCAAGTGGACATATTGGCAGATAGGGTTGGTGTACATTAAGTGGTTAGATAGGTGGATGAGTCCGGCAGTAGCAATTATGATGAACTGAAGAGAGTAAAGTCTGAATAATGGTAGGCCAACAGGGGGGGTTGCAGTAGTCAAGGCGAGAAATAACCAGGGAGTATGGGAGTGAATAAGAAGCCTTCAGTGTCAGTTGTTAAGGAGCAAATTTTGGAGATGTGTCAGAGATAAAAGGCAGCAAGATTTGGACAGTGATTGGATGTGGGACTGAAAGGAAAGGGTGGGGGAGGTTCTAGTAGAGCGGGAGAGATTGAAGACACGAGTTAGAGAGTGTAGAACAGAGCAGGAGGGTGAGCAGAGTAGTTGTGAAGGAATGGGTCCAGGTAGCAGGTAATCAGTTGGAAATTAGACAGAAGTATAGCAACTTCCTCTACAGCAGGGATATGCAATTAGCGGAGCTCCAGCTGTTGCAAAACTACAAGTCCCATCATGCCTCTGCCTCTGGGTGTCATGCTTGTGGCTGTCAGAGTCTTGCTATGCCTCATGGGACTTGTAGTCCTGCAGCAGCTGGAGGTCCGCTAATTGCATATCCCTGCTCTACAGGATCAAAGGAGGAAGAGTTGAATCTGGTGGTGTACATAATATGTTATGTTGGGGAGTAGGGATGGGCAAATGGTTCGGCCCCAGCATGAGTTTGGCCGAACTTTGGCTGTTTGGACGTTCTCAGAACAACTGAATTATAGGGTCGTTCGACCATTTGTTCAGCCCGAACGACCACAATGCAGTGCACCGCTGCACAGTGCTATAGTGTTCTATTCTGATTCTATTGTCAGTGTAGAATATCAGTTTAGTGTGCATCTAGCAGGATGGATTTGATTTAAATAAAGTCGATTTAACCACTTCAGGACCACCTCATGCCGATATACGTCCTAACTTTGATGGGGGACATTGTTGTTATGGCAGCAGCTAGCTGCCATAACCCCGTTATCCTCTTGTTTGGCCGGCAGTCTGCTTCAAGATAAGTGTGGTCTCTGCGGCGGATTCACTGCGAGATCACTTTTATCAGTGGTGGTGCCCTCTGCCGCTTACCGGAGCCGGCGGTGGCGGTGATCGGATGTTCTTCCTTCCTTGGCCATGGAGACGAGTGAGGAAAAGATGGCCCCCACCCATCTCCATGACATTGCAGGGCGGAAGCGACGTCAAAACATCACTTCTGCCCATAGCTCTTAAAGGGCCATTTAAAAAAAAAAAAATTTTAAATGACAAATTTTTATTTTATTTTTTTATTGCATTTTAGTGTAAATATGAGATCTGAGGTCTTTTTGACCCCAGATCTCATATTTAAGAGGCCCTGTCATGCTTTTTTTCTATTACAAGGGATGTTTACACTCCTTGTAATAGGAATAAAAGTGACACAATTTATTTTTTTTGTTTAAAACAGTGTAAAAATAAAAAATAAAATGTAAAATAAATAAGAAAAAAAATGTTTTAAACACGCCCCGTCCCGCCGAGCTTGTGCGCAGAAGCGAACCCATACGTGCGTAGCGCCCGAATATGAAAAGAGTGTCCAATCCACACATGTGAGATATCGCAGCGATCGGTAGAGCGAGAGCAATAATTCTAGCCATAGACCTCCTCTGTAACTCAAAACATGCAACCTGTAGAATTTTTTTAAACGTCGCCTATGGAGATTTTTAAAGTGGGGTTTCACCCAGGGGATCCATTAAAAAAAAAAAAAAAAATTAAAAGTCAGCAGCTACAAATACTGCAGCTGCTGACTTTTAATTGGACACTTACCTGTCCCTGGGTCCAGCGATGCGGGGGATCGAAGCCCCTCTCGTCCCCCCCCTCCACTCGTTGGCGCCGGCATTTCAACTGTGGGCGCCGGGCTGTGGCTTCACAGCCTGGCACCCACTGCGCATGCGCGAGCGGCGCCGCGCGCCGTGATTGGCCGCTCAATCACCTGGGACCTGTAATGGGTCCCAGATGATTGACAGGAGGGAGGGAACAGAGCGGAGCCCTTCCTGTGCCGAGGCGGAAGTGATGTCACCAGCCCAGGCAAAGGAAGAGGCAGACTACGAGGGACCACCTAGCAACAGGCATTTAGAGGTAAGTTAAAAAAAAAAATATCCAAATGTTTTTTTTTTTTTTTCAGGTATGTTTGTTTTTATGGGTGGAACCCCACTTTAAGGGAAAAAGTTTATCATCATTCCACGAGTGGGCGCAATTTTGAAGCGTGACATGTTAAGTATCAATTTACTCGGTGTAACATTATATTTCACAATATTAAAAAAAATTGGGTTAACTTTACCGTTGCCTTATTTTTTAATTAAAAAAAGTGTATTTTTTAAAAAAAAAAGTGCGCTTGTAAGAACGCTGCGCAAATATAGTGTGGCAGAAAATATTGCAACAACCGCCATTTTATTCTCTAGGGTGTTAAAATAAAATGTATAATGTTTCGGGGTTCTAAGTAATTTTCTAGCAAAAAAAAAGTTTTTAACTTGTAAACAACACATCTAAAAAAGAGGCCCGGTCCTTAAGTGGTTAAATCACGATTTAAATCACTAGTAAAAAGATGCAGTGCATGTTATCTCAGCTTGCAGAGCTTGGATTCATTGAATGAGTTTACCAAAATGTAAATATTGCAGAATATACAGCCTCATGCTATATAACTAAGCTCCATTTCATGCTGAATAAACTAAATTATTAATGTATCTTAAATAGAAAACTATCTTTAGATAGATTTTTACTCCAAAAGCATTTTATTAAAATAAATGTGATAAAAATCAAAAAAATTGATTTAAATAAAAAAAATCTGATTTTTTTTTTTTAATCATTGATTTATATCCACCCTGGCATCTAGGGATAGTTCAGCGTGAGTGTAGTGTGACCATTCATCTTTACATTAGTGTGAATGTAGGAGTTGTTCAGTCAGTGTGAGTGTAGTGACTGTTTAACACAGTATATTTTATTGCGTTACTGCAAGTTTAACGCCGTATGTTTCAGTGTGTTACATGCCATTTAACGCAGTACATTTCTGTGTGTTAATGCATGCTTAACGCAGTATATTTCAGTTGCGTTACTGCAAGTTACTGCAGGTTGAACGCCATATAGTTCTGAGCATTACTGAAGGTTTAATGCCGTATATTTAATTGCGTTACTGTAAATTGATTGCTATATATTTTTAATAACGTTACTGCAAGTTTAACGGTATATAGTTCTGTGCGTTACTGCAAGTTTAATGCTGTATATTTCATTACATTACTGCAAATTTAACGCTGTATATTTCATTTTGTTACTGCAAGTTTAACGCCATATATTTCTGTGCATTAATGCAAGTTTAATGCCGTATAGTTCTGTGCGTTACTGCAAGTTTAACACCATATAGTTCTGTGTGTTACTGTACGTTTGGCGCAGTATATTATAGTGTATCCGTGGAGTGTGTCTGTGTAGTGAATACTCAAATTAAAGTGCACCAAACACCACTTTCCATTGATAAAAGTGCATCCACGTACACATTTACACATCTTTGTTAAATTTTGTTAATAAGCACCCCCACTCCCCCCATCATGTCTGGGAGGACAGCAAGGAGAGGCAGACGTTCCCATGGCACTGTAAGAGGGCCAGCAGCATATATGTCCAAAGGCAAAGGTGGAACGTGGTCAGTCCTCAGGCATTGCATCATTTCCTCCGTTTAGTGATGATGCCTGTGCTATCCAGCCACAGCATGCAGAGGAGGTAGTGGACTGGCTTACTAATCTGTCCTCACCCTTCGTCACCCAAGCAGAGACTAGTGCGCAGTCCCCTGCAGCTGCCAGAGTGGCAAAACCTGCCTCCTTGTCCACAGCTATTCCTGCATCTGGCATGGAGGAGTCAGCAGTGTTATTTGAACACAGCGTCAGACACTTGCTCCTTGATGATGCAAAGCCATTACTGGATTCAGATGTTGGCTCTGAGGTTGAGGAAGGCAGGAACACGAGCCTACAGAGAGGGGAGAACACTGGTACACAATTTGGCATTCATGTTCCCCCAGCCACAGCATATTTACAAGTTGTCTCCAGTGGTAATGAGGATGGAGGAGATGATGATGTCACTAACTCAACTTGGGTGCCGGATAGAGCAGAGGAAGAAAGTAAGGGTGAGGCACAACCCCGATGAGGCAGCCATCATGGAAGAGTAGAGAGCAGACACCCTATTGCATCACATTGCGGAGCTGTTATCTCCCGGCCCACTTCCCACAGCTCAGCTGTCTGGGCCTTTTTTAGTACATGTGCAGCCTAAAGCACTGTTGCTATTTGCAAACTTTGTCTCAAGTGCATCAAGTGTGGCAAAAACACCAACCATTTGGGTACCACATGCTTGTTAAAGCATTTAACCTCACACCACTCAGCTAATTGGCAAGAGCACCTAAAAGCCACACAAAAGGCACAAATCTGTTCCTCATCCTTACTCACTGCAGTCTGTCCCTGCTATACCTCATGACCTCTCAGTAGCCTCCACTGACAGGGATAATGGTATAGTGCAGGGTGTTCCAGGTCCTTGCAGCACATCTGCCAGCAGCACACCACCAGTGTAGACTATAGCCGGCAAATTTCTCTGCCCCATCTGCTGCAGCAGAAAAAAAATACAGTCCCTGTCAAACAGGTTTGGAAAAATTGTTCTTTGGGTGTTAATTGTGCCCATATAAGCCTACACCAAAAACATTCTTCCAGATGAACTCAACACCCACAACCTAGGCAGCCTAGAAGTCCTGCAGAGATTCCACATCCCAAAAACACTTAATCGGCGACATCGGCTTCATAGCTGCTGGTAATCTAGGACTGATTCATTTTGATAAAAGTCAGATGATCCACGGAGTCTGTGGACAGACACGTTCTAACAGCAGTAACAAAACCTCCAGCAGCACTGAATGCCCGTTCGGAAAGCATGCTGGATGCAGAGCAGCCCAGCAGCTCAATAGCATAATGGGCAAGTTCTGGCCAGTGGTTTATTCTCATGACCCAGTAAGCCAGTGGATCTTTGACTGGAAAGCTCTTCGCCTCTGCTTTCCTAGATAATTGTCCACCATATGATACAGACGCTGCCGTTGGTATGTGGAAGCTGACAGCCTTTGGTGGTGAGGACTAAAAAAATTGAGAAATGCATCACTTAGGCGGCCGCCTTCACCACCACTTCTCTCAACCGAAGCCTCAAACTATGTTTTCCACGACACTGTAACCTAGCAAAGTTGGGAAAAGCATTTGATAAACTCCTCTTTAAGGTGTCCTCAAGAGATTTCATCTTCTTCTGCACTCTCTGTGGGGTGGGGAGAGGATGATTTCTGAGACTTTCTCCTTATAACGGTGGTCAAGGAGGGTTGCCAACCAATAGTGATCCTTTCTCTTTATGCCACTTATTCTTGGGTCCTTTCGCAGGCTTTGAAACATGAGGAAGCCCATACACCGCAACTCACCATCTCACGGCTCACCATCTTTGTGGCCTCTTCAAATGGTGACAGTACAGTGCATGCATCCTTTATGAGCAGCTATTGGCGTGGGGAAAAATAAAGCTGAGCCAGCCTGAGCATGTCGTTGTGCCATACACACACAGGTACTCGTTGACGGCCCTCTGCTGCATGTGCAGCCACTGCAGCATTGCCAAAGTTGAGTTCCACCTGGTGGGCATATCACAAATCAGGCGGTTTATGGGCAGGTGGATTTCCCGCTGAATTTCAGCCAACCGAGCACTTGCTGTGTATGATCACCTAAAATGGCTACAGACTCTTCCGGCCTGCTTTAGTAGATCTTCCAACCCTGGGTACGTATTTAGGAAATGCTGCACCACCAAATTGAGGACATGTGCCAGGCATGGCACATGTGTCAACTTTCCCCATCTAAGAGGGGACAGGTGGTTTGTGCCATTATCACACACCACCATTCCTGGCTCCAGCTGGCATGGACCACCTCTGGGCCTGTCCCTGCAGAGCTGCAAGAATCTCTTCTCTGGTGTGGTTCCTGTCCCCTAGACACACCAGCTGAAGCATTGCATGCAACTTTTAGCCTGACTCACTGAATAGCCCTTTGAACGCTTAGGGGGTACTTGAGGTTTATAGGACAATTCAGCATAGGAGGGCATGGAGGAGGAAGGGCTGAAAAACCTTGCATCATTACCAGCTGTATGGAGACATGGGGGCAAAACAAGCTGCAGCACTGAGCCCTGTCCTGCATCCTTTCAAGTTGCAAGCAGGGTTACCCAGTGTGCTGTGAACAAAATATATCGTCCCTGCCCATGCTTGCTGGACCACGTGTCACCAGTAATGTGGACTTTGTGGCTGACTGCCTTGCCCAGTTACTTGCGTATAAGCTTTAAAAATGGTCCCTTTTTATTTTTAACGTTTAGGTCCTATAGACTTCAGTAGGGTTCGTTATTTGGTTCCGATCTTTTGCGATGTTCGAAAGTTCTGTTGCGAATCGAACAGGGGGTCGTTCGGCCCATCCCTATTGGGGAGAAACAGTGACAGCCTGGATCTTATCAAAGATTGCAAGAGTTTTGTTTTAAAAGTAATTGGCAGTTTACTGGGAAGTAATTTAGTAAGTGGGGTAGGCAGGGGGCCAAGTACAAAGTTAACAGTTAAAAATAATTGGTGGGGACTGGATGAGAGGGGGTTGATGAGAGTGATTAAATAGGTCTGCTTGCAGGAAGGAACTGTATTTTTGGAGGTGAAGATTTGGTTTAAATCATGATAGTAGGGGACCAGGATTTTGTAAAATATCCCTAGAAATCAGGAAATCAAGAGGGTAAGATAAGAGTAAGATTTATATGAGGGCATATGCCTCTGTGTTCTTCTGATTGTGACAGTGTGTGGGCTTAGAATGAGCAGTAGATGATGAGTGTAGTAATTGGGGAGGGTAGGAGTGAGCATGAGATGGAGAGGACACTGTGATTAGAAAGAAAGGGGGAGAGAATACTTTAGAGGCTGAAAAGATTAGGAAGCAGACTGGAAGTTATTGAGCTTGTTGCAGAGATACAGTTTTACTTGCAGTATGCCTGAGGATCTGTTTTTGTCATTGCTTTCTTGGTTGTGCCTTAATTACAGTGAGGGAAAAAAGTATCTCCTGCTGATTTTGTACATTTGCCCACTGACAAAGAAATAATCAGTCTATAATTTAAAAATTTTAATTGTAGGTTTATTTTAACAGTGAGAGATAGAACAACAACATAAACATTCAGAAAAACACATTTCAAAAAAAGTTATAAATTGATTTGCATTTTAATGAGTGAAATAAGTATTTGACCCTTTCGCAAAACATGACAGTACTTGGTGGTAAAACCCTTGTAGACAATCACAGAGGCCAGACGTTTCTTGTAGTTGGCCACCAGGTTTGCACACATCTCAGAAGGGATTTTGTCCCACTCCTCTTTGCAGATCCTCTCTGAGTCATTAAGGTTTCGAGGCTGACGTTTGGTAACTCGAACCTTCAGCTCTCTCCACATATTTTCTATGGGATTAAGGTCTGGAGACTGGCTAGGCCACTCCAGGACCTTAATGTGCCTCTTCTTAAGCCACTTCTTTGTTGCCTTGGCCGTGTTTTGGGTCATTGTCACGCCGGAATACCCATCCATGACACATTTTCAATGCCCTGGCTGAGGGACGGAGGTTCTCACCCAAGATTTGACAGTGCATGGCCCCGCCCATCATCCCTTTGAAGTTGTCCTGCCCCCTTAGCAGAAAAACACCCCAAAAAGCATAATGTTTCCACCTCCATGTTTGACGGTGGGGATGGTGCTCTTGGGGTCATAGGCAGCATTCCTCCTCCTCCAAACACGACGAGTTGAGATGATGCCAAAGAGCTTGATTTTGGTCTCATCTGACCACAACACTTTCACCCAGTTCTCCTCTAAAGAGGAGATGTTCATTAGCAGACTTCAGATGGGCCTGTACATGTGCTTTCTTGAGCAGGGGGACCTTACGGGTGCTGCAGGATTTCATTCCTTTGCAGCATAGTGCTTTACCAATTGTTTTCTTGGTGACTGTGGGCCCAGCTGCAGGAGAGCATTGACAAGATTCACCCGTGTAGTTCTGGGCTGATTCCTCACCGCTCTTATGATCATTGAAACTCCACAATGTGAGATCCTGCATGGAGCCCCAGACCAAGGGAGATTGACAATCATTTTGTGTTTCTTCCATTTGCGTATAATAGCACCAACTGTTGTCATCCTCTCACCAAGCTGCTTGGTGATGGTCTTGTAGCCCATTCCAGCCTTGTGTAGTTTTACAATCTTGTCCCTGACATCCTTGGACAGCTCTTTGGTCTTGGCCATGGTGGAGAGATTGGAATCTGATTGATTGCTTCTATGGACAGGTGTCTTTTATACAGGTAACAAGCTGAGATTAGGAGCACTCCCTTTAAGAGAAGGCTCCTAATCTCAGCTCATTACCTGTATAGGTGACACCTGGAAGCCAGAAATCTTTCTGATTGATAGAGGATCAAAAACTTTTTTCACTCATTAAAATGCAAATCAATTTATAACTTTTATGAAATGTGTTTTTCAGATTATTTTTGTTGTTATTCTGTCACTCACAGTTAAAATAAACCTACCATTAAAATTTTAGCCTGATCATTTCTTCGTCAGTGGAAAATCAGCAGGGGATCAAATACTTTTTCCCCCGTCACTGTATATACGTAGAATAATGGTTTTGTTAAAAAAGGTCCATCTACTTCAGCCTTACAGCTCTGGCATTTTTATTCCTGGAAGGCAAAACAAAAACCCCTGGGCAATTTCTGACAATCTGCCAAACGGGAGAAAAAAAATTTAGACAGCAGAAGAACAGTTTTCTTTTCAATTAGTTTTTATTGAAAATTCAACAGTAAAATAATACATATTACATCTGAGAGTTATACAATACTGCATAAGTTGCACCTCTTCATCAGCAGGGAATACAATACCAAATCGAGTTAGTAAGAAAAATAAGGAGTTGTACCTTTAATTGAGTCAAATGATCGCGTTTACCTTGTGACCATCCTAAGTAAAGGCGTCGCTCCTGTCATCCAGGCACCCCTAATGGGTTCTAACTGTGCCACAGACCACTGGCCTGCACAGACAAATAGTGGCACACTTCCATATGACTGTTGCTTACTATTTCAATTATTTGTTATAATTCCACTAATCAATCTATTATGTATTTGGGTATATCTCCCATAGCTCATACAAAAATGAAGAAAAAGAACACTTTAACAGTTTACCAGAAAGGACGTTAACAAGTTACATGTACCATCTAAAAATGCGTGTATCTAATAATGCAAGTAATTTACCTATCCCTACTTGGTAGGATATTGCGCTACCCATGTTTCCCAGGATAAATTAAATTTTGGGATATTATGGCTTTTTATGGCAAAAAATTTTTCATATGTGTATTGTGTTTTAACTCTATTTATAACTTCTGACAACACAGGAGTCTCTTTAGATTTCCATTTAGAAGTCATGGTTAGTTTTGCTGCAATTAGTATCATGTGAGTAATGAGAGATCTATATTTGTTCGGGATTAAATGCATTCCTATATTAAGAAGTGCCAACTGTAGCGAGGGTATAATAGCTGCTCCCGTGACTTTATTGATTAGGGAAAACACCTCCTTCCATAAAGTTCTGACTTCCTTGCAGCTCCATAGTATATGTAGGAAGCATCCCCTTCCTCCGCAGTCACTCCAGCAATTGGGAGAGGAGTCTGGGTAAATCTGTGTCAGTCTTACTGGAGTTAAGTAGGTTCTATATAGTATTTTCAGCAGCAATTCCCAGTGGTTTACACAGTGGGAGTATCGAAAGTAGGATTGGATGGCCATTTGCCAATCCTTCTGTGTATAGAGATTACCCAGCTCCCTTTCCCAGTTTTGCATGTTTGAGGATTTATGAAAAGCACCATTATATTGTAGCTTGTCGTAAAACCACGACGGTCCTTTTGTACTGTCTCGGTCAGAGTTCAAGCGTGTCCATGTTTCCCCGTGAATATTATAATGTATATTGGGGTTGTTTTTATGAAAGTATGTAGGTGAGTTGGATATAGGGGAATGAAGTGGGTTTGGGGTACAGAAGAACAGTTTTGAGGAGTTTCCTGGATCAATTATCCTTTAGTAACTGTATCTGTGAATATCATGGCTTAATGATAGACTGCCCAACATTGGTGCTAGAAGATTTCCAGTGGGCTCTAGAGATCAGTGTTGCCAACCGTCAGTATTTTTACTGGCAGCCAGTAAAAAATGGGCACCTTTCTCCTGCCAGTAAATGCCAGTGACAGGAAAAGGTTGCCAGTAAAAAAATATGGCTGTGACGCCCGGTCCGGAGCCGGCCGAGACCATCCAAGTGCCTGCTACAGAATGTTAGGGCGGCGGGGGTGGGGTCAGGCAGTGCCTGAGTGTCCTTTGATGTCATGGTGCAAGTGAGCAGACCGGAGCCTCCTGTGTGAGTCTGCGGGACGGGAGCAAGGCAAGCCAGGAGCGGAACTGTCAGTGCTGTCTGGACCGGAGTGGACTGAAGGGCCAAATGGCATGGAGAGAGACTGTCACTGTGACTCAGGAGGGGACGTGTCATGTTGGTGAGGTGTCATCATCATCATCTGTGCTGCTGCACACTGCTTTCAGTGTCACTGTGAGAGTCAATTTCATGTGTGTGTACCTGACCATTCTGATTTCTTGCCCCCCTGAGTCCTGTCCCTGAGCTACTTACTTACTATATCGAAAATAAAATAGAAATAGTTTTTGTTATCTACCTTAAATCACACTGTATTTGTTTGTAGCCTAAATGCTAAAATTTGCACTTAAAACTGTAATTTTGTAACTTTTGGAAATGCCAGTAAAAACATAGCGTTGCCAGTAAATTTTGGGTGTTGTGTCAGTAAATTTCAATCTGATAGATTGGCAACACTGCTAGAGATTGCTATCTGAACACTTTAAATAGAGTAACCAGACCTTTTCTGACGCTTGTTGTGTACAAGTAAAAATCTGTATGATCAGTAGAATACAGCACTAGGTTTTTACCATACGATGCATCAGCTTGCAGACTTTGATCTTCATTCTATGTGTAAAAAACAGCCAAATCTCCCTTGCTGGCTCACTGTAAAGGCGCTAGGCTCAGCCAATGTGGGTACATACCCACTGGTCCATGAGATTAGGCAATTGCTAATGTCTTTAGCAGACTCCAGAGCAACAGAGCGCTGCCTCTTTGCTTGTACCGTAGGATATTAATTAGTTCAGATATTTTAGGAGCATGTCAGAACATTCTGTACTAATTAGGCCTATTTTAAAAACACAAAGTTAATGTTGTACAGAGCACATAATACTTTCTACTGCCTGCTTTGTATTAAACCCTGAGAGAGATTAAAAATGCTTTCTTGAAAGTGTTTCACTGTATGAAAAGAAAACAACAGACAGATGTAAATGAAACTTTGATCTCCCTTTTTTGATCACCTGCTTATATATATATATATATATATATATATATATTTTAATATATTATAGGCTGTGCTTAACCCTGTGTGATATTAGATGTGTTTCTGAATTCACAGCTTCTCTTTGCTTTTATGCTTTAACTGATCTGGTTGGCCGGAAGTATTTCTGCGACATAATGAGGCAGATGTCTGAATGGGTTTCCGTTGGCTTCCTCTACGCTGCACCCTGACACATGTATGCCACCAGTAGTTAGAACAGCAGTTCCTGTGACAGACAATTCCATCACATTTTTACAACCATTACAGTGAAGGAAAAAAAAAAAAAAATCAATCCCGTATGAAAAGGTTGGGAAAAAAAAAAAATCAATCCTGTATGCAAAGGTTAAAGCTCTTTTGTCACAAAGAATGCCTTTGTGCGATGACCTTAGAGTTAACAACAAAACAACATTACACTGACTTTTATAATTGGACCACTTTTGTAAACTGCTTCTTTTCAAGGGAGAATAAATGCAGTTAAAGTGTATGTAAACCTCAACATTGAGGTTCTCTTATTTGCTCCCTTTTGGTCTGATAAATATCCAATGAAAAGCATTTTGTTATACCTGTTCAATAAGTGGCAAAAAAAATACCTGTCGATCTTGTCAGAAATTCAAAGTTGTGTCATATGCACAGTTCCTGTGTTATACCAAGGAGTCTAAGTAGCCTACCTAGTGCTTATCTTGGGAATACAGAATGATTAGTGTCTATGTTATAGACCATGGGTGCTCAACCTGTGGCCCTCTAGCTGTTGCGGAACTACAATTCCCATGAGGCATTGGAAGTCGCTGACAGTTACAAGCATGAATCTCGAAGGCAGAGGCATGATGGGACTTGTAGTTCTGCAACAGCTGAGTGCCTTTAGTAGTTTAGTGAATAAAAACATGGCGGGCTAACCAGACTCTACAAAAATGCTGTGTGTTGTCAACTCATAGGATTTAGGAGCAGCAGCTGCCCGTCCATTAGGAGCGCACGGGCGCCGTCCCCCCATGAATGCGTCCGGCTCTCTAATCTACATGCAGGGCGCCAGATGCATGGATTCCAGTACTGCATTCTGCGCCCCAAGCCCACCCAGTTGTGTGACAATAGCGAATGAATATTCGCTATTATCACACTGATTCTCCTCCTGGCCAATCAGGAAGCCACCGTCTCCACCTGTCAGTGCAGGGTGAGTGAGCTGGGGTATGGTGCGCAGTGCTGGCTGGAGCAACGGGGGGGGGGGGGGGGGGGTTCTTTGGTCAGTGGAGTGCTGCATATAGTTTTCTTTTTTATATTACCCTGACATATACAATATTTCCTCATAGCTGAGGTTTTCCATGCCCATTATTCATTTAGTTGCCCATCTCTGCCATTTCTCTGGTTCTGCATTATACTTTTTGTGAACCAATAGCCAAATTATGAAGAGCACTTTTAAAATTAGGTTTTGTAATGCTTTGTGTGGGTAAAGTGGATTTTCCCCTAGCTTTGGGAATCGGGTGATGCAAAGTAAAAATTCACATGCAAAGAATAACCAATCATATGCAAACCCCCCTGCCCGCCCCCCAAAAGAGTATTTTTGATTGCACATGAATCAATGTTTGACATCAGCTCAGCTTCTCCTGATCCACTAAGCTGAGTAAATTTTCAATTTTCCCAGACCCTTATGTCTCTGTCTTTATCCTATATAATTTTTAACTTTAAAATAGTAACTTTTATTAAAGTAGGTGTCAAATATAGGATCACAGTAGGTATATAAAATACAAGGTAACTCCAAGATAGTCACAATAGAAGCATATATTGGGGTTTTGTTTATTCCCAAGTATGTCAAGTGTGACAAGGCACAAAGCAAAAAAATAATAAAAGAAAGAAACAAGGATATTATATTGTAGTATACATTATGCAAGTATAACCTAAAAGTAGAACGTCATCAACAGATACTCTTAAATGAGATTGATAAAAGAATGGTAAGATCTCCCAAAGAAGACCTTATTTTTAGACACATGTCTCAGATGCTTGTAGCTATTGGTCCCATATCTTATTATATTTGGATAGGCATCCCCTATGAATACATAGGAATATCTTATATGGCAAGGTATTGTTTATTTCAAGTATCCAGATGGTAAATTGAGGAGGTTTGGATCTCATCCATTGCCTGGCGATCAATTTTCTGGCAGAGAACAAGCTTCTGGTTTAGGAAATCATCTTAGCAGACACTGTTTAGGGTGTAAGGTTAATGGGGAGCCCATGGTATCGTGGAGGAATTTAATAACTTGCGACCAGAATCCCCGTATTATCGGACAGTTCCAGAGCAAGTGATAGAACATACCCGCATCTCGGGAACACATAGGATACGTGGTACTTTGTTCCCTTTTATATCGGGCCAATTTAAGGGGTGTAAGATAAGATCAATGTAAAATATATAGTTGGCTTAGGCGATCCGATAGTTAGCCATTCCTCGACATCTATTGCACCTACATCTGCCTCCCATCACGACTTAATCCCATAAGTTAATTGGGATGAGGAGGGAAGAAGTAACATGCCATAAAATATACAGTGCACTAGGAAAGTATTCACAGCACTTCACTTTTTAAACATTTTGTTATGTTACAGCCTTATTCTGAAATTGATTAAATTCATTATTTTCCTCAAAGTTCTACAAACATTTCCCTTATGACAATGCAAAAGAAGTTTGTTTGAAATCTTTGCAAATTTATTAAAAATGAAAAAAAAATCACCTGTACACAAGTATTCACAGCCTTTGCCATGACAGCCCGCCTGGAGTTTACAAAAAGGCACCTGAAGGACTCTCAGACCATGAGAAACAACATTCTCTGGTCTGATGAAATAAAGATTGAACTCAAGTGTCATGTCTGGAGGAAACCAGGCATCGCTCATCACCTAGCCTATACCATCCCTACATTGAAGCATGGTCGTGGCAGCATCATGCTGTGGGGATGTTTTTCAATGCAGGACATGGGAGACTAGTCAGGATTGAGGGAAAGATGAATGTAGCAATGTACAGAGACATCCTTGATGAAAACCTGCTCCAGAGCGCTCTAGACCTCGGACTGGGGTGAAGGTTCATCTTCCAACAGGACAAAGATCCTAAGCTCACAGCCAAGATAACAAAGGAGTGGCTCTGGGACAACTCTGTGAATGTTCTTAAGTGGCCCAGACTGGAAACCGATTGAACATCTCTGGAGAGATCTGAAAATGGCTGTGCACCGACGCTCCCCATCCAACCTGATGGAGCTTGAGAGGTCCTGCAAAGAAGAATGGGAGCAACTGCCCAAAAATAGGTGTGCCAAGCTTGTAGCATCTTACAAAAACAATTGAGGCTGTAATTGGTGCCAAAGGTGCTTCAACAAAGTATTGAGAAAAGGCTGTGAATGTGAGATGTACATGTGATTTTTTTTTTGTGTTTTTATTTTGAATAAATTTGTAACGATTTCAATCAAACGTCTTTCACATTGTCATTATGGGGTTATTGTTTGTAGAATTTTGAGGAAAATAATAAATGTAATCCATTTTAGAATCAGACTGTAACATAATAAAATGTGGAAAAAAAGTGAAGCGCTGTGAATACTTTTCGGATGCACTGTAGATATCAATTCATGGGATTCCGGGCCCTTAACCACTTCCAATATGGAATTGGGGACTGACTGTGGAAATGTTGAGGTGAATTAAATCTGCAGGGCGTAATGGACTTGTAAGTATCTGAAGAACATATGTTTGGGCAGTGTAAATTCTGCTTTCAACCTATCAAATGTTTTAAGGGAAACTGTCCATAGGTAGGATTTGGGATTTCTCCCAATTTATTTTGAGTCCAGAGAATATTGATCAATGATTTTTAGGCTGGTTAGTAAAGAAGGGTCTGAATCTGCTAAATAAAGTAACGTATCGTCTGCATACATACTGATTTTTTCCCACTAGGGGGCCATATCATTTTTATTACAAGAAAGAGTCTTGCTCACTCTGGGAGCTGCAGATTAGGGTCTTAAGTAGTTCCCAGAACACGCAAATCTTTCTCAATCATTGATTCACTTAACTTTATCACTCCTAGATTGTAGGATGCGTTTAATTATTGAGCCCCCAAAGTGCTTATTATTTCATACATCAATATAAAACCTTATGTTTCATGCAGGGGCGTTGCTAGGGGGTGGCTTTTGGGGCTATAGCCCCGAATCTGAAGTCAATAGCCCCGAGTCTCTGCAGGGGTCTCCAAGGGGAGGGGAGGCTCTCTGGGGACCCTTATGTAAGTGGGGGGCTCTCTGGGGACCCTGATTTTAAGGCCTAGGCTCTCTAGGGACCCAGATTTAGGGGGGAGGCTCTTTGGGGACCCTAATGTAAGGGGGCCTCTCTGGGAACCCTGATGTAAGTGGGGGGGGGGGCTCTGGGTACCCTGATGGAAGGGGGAGGCTCTCTGAGGACTCTAATGTAAGGAGGAGGCTCTCTGGGGACCCTGATGTAAGGGGGGGCTCTCTGGGGACCCTGATGTAAGCGGGGGGCTCTCTGGGGATATATATACACCCACACATATAATACTGTATATACATGTGTATGCCCGCCCAAGCGTATGACTTTCTTTACTACGCTGCTATGGGCTCTAGCCCCAGATCTTTTGTAGACCTAGCAACGCCCCTGGTTTCATGCATTTGTCCACTCCACCACTGCACCCAGGGCAGGTTGGCTTGCAAGTCAGAGACCTCCTGTAAGGACTTAATTCCACCTCATAGATTTGTCATCTGCATACTCAGAAATGGTACTTTTAATCCCAAGTGTTTTATAATTTATAAAAATCTTAAACAAAACTGAACTTTGGGTTATACCATCTTCTGCCATTTCACCCTTCAGTAGTGTCTGGCCTTTTCTGACTTTCCTCCCTTCACCAACCTAGTTTATCCGCTTGCTGATCGCCCGCCCCCAAATGTACTGCAGCCGAGCGGCTGTTGTAGGCAAAACGACGTACCCGTACGTCGCTGCCTACTTCCGAATCTAGGGTGTGTGACCCTGCCTGGCTCCCACTGTCATTGTACACAGTGGGAGCCTGTCAGCAAGTCCCAGCCAATGATTCATGGCCGCGATCGGCTGCAATCACGGCTGCAATCACAGCCCAGCGCTTTTGTGTTGGTAAACAATACAGAGCTCTGTAGGAAGGGATCGATCTGTCAGTTTTAGAAACTGAGAGATAAGTTAGTAAAAGCAACACACTGTATGCACATTACAAATAGGCTTATATTTAATGCCTTGATCAACTTAGATGTTAACCCGTTCCCAGCCAGCATCATTAGTACAGTGACAGTGTATAATATTATTACTGATCACTGTATTAGTGTCACTAGTGATGTCAGTGGCAGTTAGTCAGTTCCCCCCAGCATCAGTTAGTGTCAGATTGACATCGCAGTCCCCACTATAAGTCGCTGATCACCGCCATTAGTAGTATTAAAGATAAATGTATATACCATAGTTTGTAGGCACTATAACTTTGTGTGAAAAAAATTGTTTCTATTTCATACAGCGTTGCGTGACCATGCAATCGCCAGTTAAAGTAGCAAAGTACCAAATAGCAACAAATGGCCTGGTCATTAGAGGGTAAAATTTTCCGGAGCTGAAGTGGTTATGTACTTCTTGTACCTTCTTAGAAGCATGCAGACCCCTTTCCATTCAGGGTCAAACCACCCTTAATATACATTGTACCCCAATTAAAAATCTATCCTTCTTGCACCAAGACTTTAACCAACAATTTAGCTCTGAGCTCATGCTGTCTTTTCTGTGTTGCACCTGGTACAGTTGGTTTTCCACGGAAAGTAATCTTGCAGGTCCTTCCCTTCCACCAACTTCCAGAACATGTGTAGCAAAACAGAGACCCGCTTTTTTTAAAATGGTTGTAGAAGTTTCTAAACAGAGTACATGGCGCTTGCCAGTTAAGTGGCAAACAAGCTGTTAAGGTTCTCCATTTTATAAAAAGACCCCTCAGAGGTTGTGCTATGAATATACAATTCCCCAACAACTAGTCTTCAACAAAAGGTTTTTTTAAATGAGGGTTCAGGCATCAAACTTAACTTGACAAAAATAACTATTTATTATATTGTATTATCATATCTCTTGACAGAAAAACTTTACAGATGGTTGGATTTGCACAAGAGTATAGGTTCCTGACATTCTTCCCCTGAGAAACCAAACAGACAGCACATCTTCAAAGTACTAACTGACCTCTTTTTATCCCTCTACAGAACAATCGATGCATACCTGCAGCCCTGGACAACTACTACACTGAACAGGACCCCAGCACTCAGGGGAAGTTCTACACAGTCATAAATCACTACAACCTGGCCAAGCAGACCATCACACGCTCTGTATCACCATGGATGACGGTCCTGTCGGAGGAGAAGCTATCTGAGCAGGAGACAGAAGCTTCCCAAAAGTCTGCTTAGCTACCAAGCTAAATTCTCTCCATGTAAAGGGAACTAAAAAAGGAACTTAAAAAAAAAATAAAAAAATAAAAACATGATTCACTTCTCTGTCGCTCTGGCAGTCAAGTAGTTAAGGTTCATTTAGAAATTACTTGTATTGTTTGAAACAAAAAAGTGCGCTTCTGTTTCCTGGTATCGCTGTGCATACATACTTGTACAGATTATTAATGGAACATCAATAGCTGGTAAATCAGACCTAGCTAACAAATAACTTCATAACATGGAAGGCTTGCTTAATATCTCTTTTTTGTATCAATTATTTTAAACAATGTGGATAATTTGATTGAAATTAGGTTAAAAAAAAAAGTTTAGTGGAGAAAAAAGTCAACAAGGCGCAAGTTAATTTGGTGTATACTTTTTCTATTAAGTAGGCTGGCGTGACAGTCTAAGAGGACCAAACAAGTACAACATTATTGTCTCACTTTGCTTAGAGATGGCGGCTTAGCTTTTTTTTGTTTAAGGTGGAACTACGCAACTAACTTGTTAAAAAAAAAATAAATACAAAAATGTATTATATATATATATATGTATACAAACCCTTTTTTCTCAGCTTTGGAGAGAGTATGGAATGGTTAAAACCAATGCCAGGCTTCTTTATTGCTGTCTGTGAAGCATCTAGAAGATGTCCTTTCACTTTGTTTCAGAAATGCAGCACAAATCAAGAGGAGATCTGGGAGGGGAAATCTGCTCTTAAGCCAGCCATAGACCAGAGGTGCTCAACTCTTGAAGAGCAAGGGCCCCTTAAGTGATGTGGTAACCAGTCGCGAGCCACAATAAAATGAAACGGTTCAAAATTTCTAATTTTCCCCCAGCCACTAATTACCGGCGGGAGGGAGAGCAGGAAGGGCCAGCTTTCAGCAGTTACAGGAGAAAAATGGGGAGGATTAATTCCTGTGTATAATTCCCGTCCTGTATATGCCAGGCTTCCTGTCCAAGTGTAAAACAGAATGTGACAGGGAGGCTGTACAGGCCCCCTGGAGCATGAGATGGGGTCACCCCTCCCCCCCCCCCCCCCAAAAAAAAAAAAATGTTCCCCCTACTGCCCTGAACTCCCTCTAAAGCTTAGTACAACAGGCTGAATGTTGGGCGGCCCGTGTGTACTGCAGCCGGTCCGACAGAAGGTGGCCATTTGGCTGGCTTCTGTCGAAGGGGCACGACCAAAAAAGTCTGCCGATCGGCTCCCGATCAGTACTCTGAGCCAATGGCTGAGACCGCTGACTGGAGTGTTCTTGCGGAGGGGGCATCCTACTGTCAGAACAAAATAGCACAGCAGGGGATATCGCTATACCAACATCGGATTGTTAGTACAGCAGCTCCTCTCGAGCTGTCAGTCTTTTTTTTCAGCCCTGCTGGGTTGAACGAAAAAAAAAACTTTTAGTGTGTACCAAGCTTTGGGCTGTGGTTTACCCACACTGCGGATGCAGCGAACTGCACCTGTGGCTTTCCTGCGGGTTAGCTGCTTTTTACCATAGACTTCTATTATATCTTGCAGGTGTGGTGCAGTTTAGTAAATCACACCAATACTCCTGCATTTGGTTTGACGTTGAGGGCCATAGGTTGAGCACCCTTGCCATAGACGGATCAAAATTCATCCGGTTTAGCCGGAATGACAGATCGACTTCAGTACACCCAGCCTGTCAGGTTTTTTTCATTTGATCTCTGCCAGCAACTATAGCTGCTGAGAGTGATCATTGTATTCTGATGGCCGGGAAACCTCCCGCTGTCAGAATACAATAGCGCAGTGGGATTTATTCCCCCATCAACACTGACTGTGCTGATGGGGGAATCAAGCAACTTTGTTTCCTTAAACCCATGGCTGAAGGAAAGAAAATCGCATAATCTGTGGCCTGCCTTAGACATTTGTCATCAGAACAAGTTTCCCATTGGAAGACTTCCACTCACCTCCTTGTGACAACTCAAAAAGGTTGTAAGTGATTCCCTTGATTGGGGACACAGACAGCAATACAAACCTGACAGTTCCAACCCTTCCATATTCTATATAAAATGCAAAAATAGGTTTGGCATTACATACACATGAAACACATCACTGCCCCAAACTTGTTTTTACCCCGTATACTAGTTTAATTGGAGCTAGAGTGATTCTACATACCGTATGTTCACTCACAATTTAACAAAAGTTCATGATTTATTAGGTTTAAATGATTGCCTCCTCTTAAATTTGGAAAACATTGGGGGACATGAAGATTGTAGTGTTGCTGGATATGTATGCTACTCATCTATGCTACACCTTTAGTAGCTCAACATCTAGTCCAAAAAGAACATTCATAATTCTAAGGCTGGGTTCACACTTATGCGAAATGGACACGGATTTCTCCACATCAAAGTCACAGGACAGGAGATTGTGACCGGCTGTCAATGGAGCTGGTTCACACATCTCCGGGGCCACTGCAGAGTGGATAACACAGGGGTCCTGTGCATCTTTGGCTCCGTTTCAGGTCTGAATTCAGCCAAAAATTCGGCCCGATTCTTCCCTGAAACAAAGAACAGGGACACTCCGGACCCCTGCTGTGAGCCGCATCCGAAGCGTGGACCCAACCTTGGAAAAGCATAATAGCCTGATTCATCCAATTGATTTACTAATTGAGCAAGTCATGCTCACTTTGCAAAGTGACTTTTTACTTAGCTTAGTGAATGATGTGAAGCGGTCTTTGTTTTAATTTTGAACTTTGGATACCCAGTCGCGTACAAGGAAAAAAAAAAAAAAAAAACACAGGATGAGTGAAGTCAGCACAGCTTCACCTCATTCACCAAGTTAAGGGCCCAGTTACGTGTTGATGCACATAATACAAATGCACGACCCTTTTTTTCTAATACATCATGTGTTGCAGTGCATTGTGCGGCACTAGAAAGCAGGTGCACTGCCTTATTGCATTGGGGGAGCCATTAAAAATGAATGTTACATGATTTGCTGCAACTTGGAAGTCTGGCCTTCACTTTCCAAAATGAACAGCCTATACTTCTGTAGTAAATCAATCCCAATGTATTAAAACCAGTTCCATTTAAGCAAACTACAGCCAGACGCCATTTTCTGCTGTGGCAGAGGAATCCTTCGATGTAGCCTAAATATGGGTGAAAATCTATATTCCCACGTTTGCAATAACAGATACAAACCCAACCTTGGAATGTAAAACTTGGGATATTTTTGGATGTTTTTCTACTTTAGTTTGTCGTAGTAGCAGGAAAATTCTTCTGTGAGTGGTGATTGTGCTAATAGATGACAAAAAAAAAAAATGATGTGTCGCTGGTTTTGGTTTAAGTAAATCGTTTAAAAAGGTGACTCTGGGTTTTAAGGATTACTGGTGGTTAAGAAGTTTCAGTGGGAGCTTTGCCATTTGCAATTTTCTGTATGTGTGAAATTTGTTTTGGGGGTCATAAACCGATACATACTCAAATCAATTTTTTTTTTTTGATGGGACAGTGCAGCAGATTTTAATTAACTTTTTTGTATGTTCTTTAAAACTAAAGGTGAAACCATTGCTAAAAAGCTTAATCATCTCTCTTAATACTGTATATCACAACAAAAGGAGCACTTTCCTGAGTGATGCATTTTCTTTTGAAGGAGGGGGGGGGGTCTATTTATTTAGAAATTTTAGCCACCATCACAGACCCTTGTGTGCAGCAACAATGAGCATCCTGCATGCAAGATACAGTGGTTCCGTCCACTCGCTTATTGTCTTCTCATGCCTGTGGGCTGCTCAAAGCCTCCATCTACTCAGAAATGGGTCATGGCCCAAGTAATTCAACAGCAAGCTACCCCGATTCTGGCACTGGGATCTCCTGATAGGCCTCCTTTACAAGAGAACTCCACTTTAGACTCCCATTACCAAGATTTTGGTAATTTGCATGGATATACCTCCTCCTTGGGCTCTTGTAGGCTTACTTAGACAAAATATTGGAACTCAAAGTGGCCAGTTAGGATAAATTAAAAATCTGGTTGCAATGGATTACAGCACTTTAATGCATCTGTTTGTACTGCCTTTTTGAATAACTTAAATGTCAGGTATGCACACATTCAACAAACATAAACCAGGTTTGCTATTCTAGGGGAGGAAAAGAGTGGGAGATGAAGTGCGTTCACATGCTTACAGACAACAAAGTCCACACTGGTTACAAAACAATTTGGTTTATTCCAAGATACCATTACATGACCAACTAAAAATCAGCAGGCTCCTGGTCTCTTGACTAACACATACAGGGATAATCAGGTTTAGGAACAGTGCAGGGGTGGACTCAGACAGCCCAAGGAAAGCCAAAAGCTAGCGGTGGGCGCAAAGAAGAGATAGTGGAAGGTGCAGGGTTTACGATTACATGTGCCTATCATTCTAGCTCACAGTACACCACAGTGGGCAGGGCTGAGAATTCCCTGCCAGAAATGCAGGCTAAAGAAAAAATATGGTGACCCCAGAATACTAGATTATCAGCTAATGGAGACTGAGTGATCTGGAACACTACAGAAATGGAGGCAGAAAATATTAAAAGAGGTAGGTAGGCTGCGTACTGCTGTATACAACTTATGGTCTAAATGTCAATCTTTTCTGGATTGCACTTTTAACAAGAACTCCTTTTACTCATTACATTGCAGCACTAATCATGTAGACAGTAGGGTTTACAGAGAACACTTTTCACCTTCTAAACTTAGGTAAACATATATTCACTCTGTGAATGGGTGAAACACTTATCTCACCTTCCATAGTAGATGAGGATTGGAACTCACACTTCTGTATGTGAATAGCTTGTTGATCAATTGTGTATTACACAACGATGTCACTCCGATAGCCTTTTCACCCCTCGTACACATGACGCCAAACAGTAGCGTTTTAGAGAAATTACATGTATGTTTGCCATTATTTTATTCTCATGCTGACTGAATGTTTCTTTCTTGAATTACCAGTGAACACTTTGATTGTTCTATTCTTTATTATTAAATAAAATGTGAAAAATAAACCTACTCAACCATTTTCTGTTATTTTACTAAAAACACTTTACTTTCAAAGCCTAGCTCAAGACAAAGGCATAAAACTGAACCTTTAAACACTCAGCAGGCTAGGTTATGTTCTATATTACTCTTTTACCAGCCCCTGTCTTTGTGCTTAAGGTGGACCTTCCCCCCTTAAATTTCATATCAGCATGGATCACTCCATGCTGATATGAAATCATCGAAACACTGATAAAAAACAAAAAAAACACAGGTTTTGATTTACTTAGCTTTTTTCACATACACCTCCTGGCTCCCCTGCAGGCACTAGTGATGTAGCCCCAACTGCACAGATGCCACCTGTGAAGGCAACGTCACTAGTGCCTTCAGGGAGATCCCATACCTAAGCAGCAAGATCTTGCAATATTCTCATATTGTGCATGTGTGTGATAAAGTGCATATCGTCTACTACTTCGTCTCACGCATACGCCGTATGGCAAATTACAAGTATTTGCTGTTTATAAAAAAAAAAAATCCTTTCATTCCGTTAGAACTTGGGGAAAGTTTAAGGTCGTACGGCACATGCACGAGATGAGGCACATGTCGTCATGTGTCCCAGATCGTGCATGCACAGGACATGCAATTTCAAAATGGCGGCATGGACGCAGTGATAGCCTGCAAAGGGATCCACAAGAAGGAAAGGTTGCATGGACATAGGTAAAAGGGAGTTAGGGCCTCTTTAGAGGAAACCTATACTAAAAGAAAGGCCGCCACTGCTGACTTCCTTTTAAGAAAAACAACAGTTGCCTGGCTGTTACAGGCTTCAATACTTTGACTAAATGACCATGAATACGCACACAAATTAGAAAGTGGGAGCGAAGTCAGAACTCCTGATCTGTATACAGTTATGTGGTAAAGCAGGGGTAGGCAACCCCCGGTACTGGTGCCGCAAGTGGCACATGAAGCCTCTTTTGCCGATACTTGACTCCCTCCCCATCAGCAGAGCACCGCAGGGAAGTGTCAGTGAGACATTAATGCATTCCAATTTCAGAATTCCCCACCCCGCACCTGCACTGAAGGGGAGGCACTGTGCCCCCACACATTGTAAAAGATGGGAAACATGGTTTGGTTTTCTAACTTTGCTGTAGCTGTGATCAGCTTTTGTGATGGGGAAGAGATTGGGTGCAGTTCTGCTGGGGGGGGGGGGGTCCCTTTTTCGAGGAGGAGGAGGACTGTCATTGGCCACTGCTAAAGCCAATCACAGTCCTGCTAGCCCCACCCACCATCTGGAGGAAAATGGAGCGCTTGGTTGCCACTACCAATCTCAGAAAGGAAGGATTTCACTGTGATTAAGAAAACCACAATCAGGTGACAGGTTGTGGAATTACTGTTGAGCTTCTGGGAACTTTGTTGAAAATATTCCTGAACCTTTACGTCACTTATTACTGAACCCCTGCACTCTGTGTCCATTTAAGCCACAGCCAGTATTCAGCGCAATGAAAATCACACTTTTCCTGCGCCGCGCTTTTTCTCAACTGTGGGGGCCCAACTTATGATCCTGCACGCAGGCCCACTGCTTTCAGAAAATGCCCCTGACCTGAGCTCATTGTTGCGCATCCATCTCAGATGCTTGTATGTGACATCACATACATCCCATACATCACATAAAAGCCTGTGGGCTGGATGCGAAAGTTGGAGTGTGCCAGGACAGGTAGATGTGTGTCTCATCTCTGCTTCCTTTCACCACTCTGCATATCATAGATGAGAAGAGGGTACAGCAGTGGAGCAGATGAGCAGGAGGGTACAGTGGTGGGGGAAATGAGCAGGAGGGGTTCAGAGGTGGGACAGATGAGCAGGAGGGTACATCGGTGGAAGAGATGAGAAGGGGGTTCAGCAGTGGGACCGAAGAGCAGGAGGTTACAGTGATGGGACAGAAGAGCAGGGGGGGTTCAGTGTTGGGGCAGATGAGAAGGGGGTTCAGTGGTGGGACAGAAATGCAGGGAGTAAAGCAGTGGGCAGATTTGAAAGGTGGTGTATTGGTGGGACAGATGAGCAGGGGGTTACAGTGGTGGGGCAGGAGAGCAGTGGGTACAGAGGTGAGACAGATGTGCAGGAGGTACACTGGTGGGGCATATGAGAAAAAGGGTTACGGGGGGGGGGGGGGGGCGGCAGATGAGTTCAGTGTTAGGACAGATGAGGAGGTGATTCAGTAGTGAGACAGAAGAGCATGAGGATACGGCGGTGGAGCAGATGTGCAGGGAGGTACAGTGGTGGGACAGATAAGCAAGGGGGTACAGTGGTGGAGCAGATGTGCACAAGGTGCAGTGGTGGGGGGGATGAGATGGGGGTTCAGCGGTGGGACAGAAAAGTAGGCCGGTACAGTGATGGGGCAAATGAGCAGGGGGGGGGTTCAGTGGTGGGAAAGATGAGCAGGGGGGTTCACTGTTGTGGTAGAGGAGAAAGGAGGTTGGTGGGACAGATGAGCAGAGGGTTACAGCGGTGGGGCAGAGTAGCAGGGGGGTACAGAGGTGGGGCAGATGTGCAAAGGGGTGCAGGGGAGAAAGGAGGTACATGGTGGAACACATGAGCAGGGGATTACAGTTGTGGGGCAGAAGAGCAGGGGGTACGGTGTTGGGACAGATGTGCAGAAGTTACAGTGGTGGGGCAGATAAGTTCAGTGTTAGGACAGATGAGAAGATCAGCGGTGAGACAGAAGAGCATGGGGGTATGGCGGTGGAGCATATGTGCAGGGAGGTACAGTGGTCAGGCAGGTGAGAAAGCGGGAACATTGATGGGGCAGGTGAGCAGGGGGTTACAGTGGTGGGACAGAAGAGCAGGGTGGTACAGTGGTGGGACAATTGAGCAGGGGGTTACAGTGGTGGGGCAGATGAGAAAGGGGGTACATTAGTGGGGCAGATGAGAAAGGGGGTACATTGGTGGGGTTGATGAGCAGGGAGTTACAGTGGTGGGGGCAGATGAGCAGAGGGTTACATTGATGGGGCAGATGAGCAGGGGGTACAGTGGTGGGGCAGAGGTGTAGGGTAGTACAGTGGTGGGGCAGATGTGCAGGGTAGTACAGTGGTGGGGGAGATGTGCAGGGGGTTATAGTGGTGGGAGGGATGAGAAGGGGGTTCAGCTGTGGGACAGAAAACCAGGGGGGTACAGCGATGGGGAAGATGAGCAGGGGGTTATAGTGGTGGGATAAATGAGCAGGGGGGTGTTCAGTCTTGGGCAAGATAAGAAGGGGGTTACAGTGGGTAGGAAAGATGAGCAGGGGGGATTCAGTGTTGGGACAGAGGAGAAAGGAGGTACATTGGTGGGACAGATGAGCAGGGGGTTACAGCAGTGGGGCAGAGGAGCAGGGGGGTATAGAGGTGGGGCAGATGTGCAGAAGAGAAAGGAGGTACATTGGTGGTACACATGAGTAGGGGGTTACAGTTGTGGGGCAGAAGAGCAGGGGGGTACAGTGTTGGGACAGATGTGCAGGAGGTACAGTGGTGGGGCAGATAAGAAAGGGAGTTACAGTGGTGGGGCAGATAAGCAGATTAGTTCAGTGTTAGGACAGATGAGAAGATCAGCGGTGAGACAGAAGAGCACGGGGGTACAGCGGTGGAGCATATGTGCAGGGAGGTACAGGTGAGAAAGCGGGAACATTGATGGGGCAGATGAGCAGGGGGTTACAGTGGTGGGACAGAAGAACAGGTTGGTACAGTGGTGGGACAGAAGAGCAGGGGGTTACAGTGAAAGGGGCAGATGTGCAGGGGGTTACAGTGGTGGGGCAGATGAGAAAGTGGGTACATTGGTGGGGTTGATGAGTAGGGTGGTACAGATGTACAGGGAGTTACAGTGGTGGGGCAGAGGGTTACATTGGTGGGGCAGATGAGCAGGGTAGTACAGTGGTGGGGCAGATGTGCAGGGTAGTACAGTGGTGGGGCAGATGTGCAGGGTAGTACAGTGGTGGGGCAGATGTGCAGGGTATTACAGTGGTGGGGCAGATGTGCAGGGGGTTATAGTGGTGGGAGGGATGAGAAGGGGGTTCAGCTGTGGGACAGAAAAGCAGGGGGGTACAGTGATGGGGAAGATGAGCAGGGGGTTACAGTGGTGGGATAAATGAGCAGGGGGGTGTTCAGTCTTGGGCCAGATAAGAAGGGGGTTACAGTGGGTAGGAAAGATGAGCAGGGGGGATTCAGTGTTGGGACAGAGGAGAAAGGAGGTACATTGGTGGGACAGATGAGCAGGGGGTTACAGCAGTGGGGCAGAGGAGCAGGGGGGTATAGAGGTGGGGCAGATGTGCAGAAGAGAAAGGAGGTACATTGGTGGCACATGAGAAGGGGGTTACAGTGGTGGGGCCGAAGAGCAGGGGTTACAGTGGTGGGCCAGATGAGCAGATAAGTTCAGTGTTAGGACAGATGAGAAAATGGTTCAGTGGTGAGACAGAAGAGCATGGGGGTACGGCAGTGGAGCAGATGTGCAGGGAGGTACAGTAGTGGGGTAGATTAGCAGGGAGTTACAGTGGTGGGACAGAAGAGCAGGGTGGTATAGTGGTGGGGCAGATGTGCAGGGGGTTACAGAGGTGGGGCAGATGTGCAGGGGGTTACAGTGGTGGGGCAGATGTGCAGGGGGTTACAGTGGTGGGGAAGATGAGAAAAGGGAGAAAATTGGTGTGGCAGAAGAGCAGGGTGGTATAGTGGTGGGGCAGATGTGCAGGGGGTTACAGAGGTGGGGCAGATGTGCAGGGGGTTACAGTGGTGGGGCAGATGTACAGGGGGTTTCAGTGGTGGGGCAGGCGAGCAGGGGGGTACAGTGGTGGTACAGATGTGCAGGGTAGTACAGTGGTGGGGCAGATGAGCAGGGGGTTACAGTGGTGGGGCAGATGAGAAAGGGGGTACATTGGTGAGGCAGATGTGTAGGGGGTTACAGTGGTGGGGCAGATGAGCAGGGGGTTACAGTGGTGGGGCAGATGTATTTTATTTATTTATTTTATTTATTTCAGGTACTTATATAGCGCCATCAATTTACGTAGCGCTTTACATATACACTGTACATTCACATCTGTCCCAACCCTCAAGGAGCTTACAATCTAAGGTCCCTAACTCACATTCATACATACTAGGGACAATTTAGACAGGATCCAATTAACCTACCAGCATGTCTTTGGAGTGTGGGAGGAAACCGGAGTACCCGGAGGAAACCCACGCAGGCACAGGGAGAACATGCAAACTCCAAGCAGGTAGTGTCGTGGTTGGGATTCGAACCAGTGACCCTTCTTACTGCTAGGCGATAGTGCTACCCGCTACACCACTGTGCTGCCTGGTACAGGGGGTTACAGTGGTGGGGCAGATGAGCAGGGGCTGATCTGAGGCGTGAGAGTGCAGGATGTTAATTTCTCACTACTAAAGTAGTTTACAGCAATGGTCATCAACCCTGTCCTCAGGGCCCACTAACAGGCCAGGTTTTATGTATCACCTTGGGGAGATGCAGACTGGAATACTGCAATCACTGAGCAGAAATGATATCACCTGTGATGTATTTCAGTTATCTTGCAAACATGGCCTGTCAGTGGTCCCTGAGGACAGGATTGATGACCACTGGTTTACAGCATTTACTTTATAAAGAATCCTTTTCGTGATTGAGAGTGTGAAGTTGACATTTTTTTTGTTATAAAATCGTCACGCTCAATTTCTTTGAAAACATTTTTTGGCACACTTTGCTCAAAAGGTTGCCTACCCCTGTGATAAAGTATATACACCACATAGAAACTGTCCACTTTAACATATCTGAAGAAGCAAACATTAGATCTTCATTCAATCGGTACCCACAGATAAAGATGATAAATTTGAATTTAAAACACAAGGGAAATTTACCTTTAAATAATTTATTCAACATATCAATAAATGTAATGGTGTACTATGGAAAAATGAAGTACACCCTTGGCCTCAGAAGCAGGTATTGTTTTCTTGAGCAGAGAGGACTTTTTGTAGACATTTGACCTACAGTGCCTTGAAAAAGTATTCATACCCCTTGAAATTTTCCACATTTTGTCATGTTACAACCAAAAACGTAAATGTATTTTATTGGGATTTTATGCGATAGACCAACACAAAGTGGCACTTAATTGTGAAATGGAAGGAAAATTATAAATGGGTTTCAAAATTTGTTACAAATAAATATGTGAAAAGTGTGGCGTGCATTTGTATTCAGACCCCTGAGTCAATACTTTGTAGAACCACCTTTCACTGCAATTACAGCTGCAAGTAATTTTTGGGTATGTCTCTACCAGCAAAATAGCTGAAGCTCTGTCAGATTGAATGGAGAGCATCTCTGAACAGCAGTTTTCAAGTCTTGCCACAGATTCTCAATTGGATTTTGGTCAGGACTTTGACTGGGCCTTTTAATGAATACGCTTTGATCTAGTCTAAACCATTCCATTGTATCTCTGGCTGTATGTTTAGGGTCGTTGTCCTGCTGGAAGGTGAACCTCCACCCCAGTCTCAAGTATTTTGCAGACTCTAACAAGTTTTCTTCTAAGTTTGCCCTGTATTTGGCTCCATCCATCTTCCCATCAACTCTGACCAGCTTCCCTGTCCCTGCTGAAGAAAAGCATCCCCACAACTTGATGCTGCCACCACCATGTTTCATGGTCGGGATGGCATGTTCAAGGCGATGTGCAATGTTCATTTTTCACCACAAATAGCTTTTTGCTTTTGGCAAAAAGTTCCATTTTGGTATCATCTGACCAGAGCACCTTCTTCCACATGTTTGCTGTGTCCCCCACATGGCTTCTCGCAAACTGCAAACAGGACTTCTTATGGCCTTCTTTCAACAATGACTTTCTTCTTGCCACTCTTCCATAAAGGCTAGAATTGAGGAGTGCATGACTAATAGTTGTCCTGTGTACAGATTCTCCCACCTGAGCTGTGGATCTCTGCAGCTCCCCCAGAGTTAGCTTTTGGCTGTTTCTCTGATTAATGCTCTCCTTGCCCAGCCTGTCAGTTTAGGTGGACGGTCACCTCTTGGTAGGTTTGCAGTTGTGCCTTACTCTATTTTCAAAAGATGGATTGAACAGTGCTCCATGAGACGTTTAAAGCTTGGTATATTTTTTTTAATAACCTAACCCTCCTTTAAACATCTCCACAACTTTATCCCTGACCTGTCTGCTGTGCTCCTTGGCCTTCATGATACTGTTTGTTCACTAAGGTTTTCTAACACACCTCTGAGGTGTTACACACAGTTGGACTCCATTTACTAATTAGGTGACTTCTGAAGGCAATTGGTTCCACTAGATTTTAGTTAGGGGTATCAGAGAAAAGGGGGCTGAATACAAATGCACACTACACTTTTGAGATATTTATTTGTAAAAAAAATTGAAAAACATTTATCATTTTCCTTCCACTTCACAATTAAGTGCCACTTTGTGTTGGTCAATCACATATAATGCCAATAAAACACATTTACGTTTTTGGTTTTAACATGACAAAATGTGGAAAATTTCAAGGGGTATGAATACTTTTCCAAGGCACTGTAGCTGCTGATCAGTTTCTGAAACTGAAATTTTTGACCATTCCTCCGTGCCAAATTCCTATAGTTTTCTAGCGGTTTGTGGGTGTCTGAATTAGTTGCCTATTTTAAATCCCCCCCACAACATTTCAATGGGATTCAAATCAGTGCTTTGACTAAGCCAATCCATAAATCCCCAATTATTTCTTTACCTTTCTACGGTGGATTTGCTAGTGTACTACGACTCCTTAATGTGTTAAAACATTCAGTTCTGGTTCAACTTCACTTTTTAGACAGATGGTCTCATATCCTTATCAAGCACACTGGATTTAAAAAGGACCGCTATTTAGTCCAGGACGTTTCTAAGAAATGTAATTGTGTGATGGGGTATACCTGCTTATTCACAAGACTTTTTTACTCTAAATGTCTTTTCTACTTATAGGTGTCAAGAATGAAAGTCTCTACATCTGTCCTATATGTAGACTGTATGTCATGGAAGTAATGCATTCCGCACATGAAGGAAATGCTTAAGTGACCCTGTTTGCTGCAAAAAAAAAAAAAGGCCCACTTTGGTCACTGCTGCTATCGGACACTTCAAGGCATGTGCCAGACGCTGAAGACATTTCAGTAGAGTCTGTGAAGAGATCAGTGATCCCTTTACTGTGCCGGGAGCACTTTGGGATTTACTCAACAGTAACAAAGTTCCACTAAGGGGTGAAATTTGTCAGTGGAAGGAGCGAGTCAGTGTTCATGCTGTAACTTGAACAATAAAATTGTTTTTAGCACGAAGGAAAACAAAAAGCAGCCTTGTATGTACTATGGAGTCTACCCTGGAGGGGGTGACAGAGCCTGGAGCCACACAAAAGTTAATTGAGCACTTTGAGATATTTAAAAAAAAATGTCAGATGTTACACATCTGCTGCACTGGCTTCCATATACATTCAGAGCTTGTTACTCCAATGGCCACACTACTGCGCATATCTACTACCTGTAACAGGCCCACATTTTGGAGAAACCAGTCCTGTTTACCAACTTGCAGTGTTAATTTATAAATGAATTAATAATGACTAAACAAGAGCCAGTTTGATGGAACATCATACTGCAGTGACTAAATGCACTCAGAACCCCGGAATTTATCCAAACGTCAATTTCTTGAATGAATTGTAAGACGTAAGTGAAATAAAAATGGAATTAGAATTGTAGATCTGATAATTACACTGAGAAATACATACATAATAATAATAAAAATGTACAGGATTGCATGGTTAAAGCAGAGCTGTAAATATGAGAACATTGCATAAACAGGAGAGTTTTTTTTAAAAAAAGGTAAATTTAGGCAAAGAACTATTTCACCACACAGAACAATTTTAACTGCACATATTGCAAAGAGCAAAGGCTTACACAAGTTGCATGTAGTAGCCAGTCAATCTTGAATCATTGCAGAGCGTGTGCAATTGATCACTACAAGATGCTGCTACTTGCAGCTTACTCCATAGTGTAATGGTTCTCAACTCCTGTCCTCGGGAACCACTAACAGGCCAGGTTTTCAAGATAACTGAAGTACATCACAGGTGATATAATTTGCTGCTCAGTGATTGTAGTATTCTAGTCTGCATCTCCCCAAGGTAATACTTAAATTCTGGCCTGTTAATGGGTCCTAAGGACAGGGTTGAGAACCACTGCCACAGTGGATAGTATGTTCCATTTGTTTAGTGGTCATTTGCTACACCTTGTGATTAATCACTAGTGATTTTAGTAGTAGGATTGGGCCACTAAAATATCCCCTATGTAGCCCTGGCCTATTCATGTGCTAGTGGTCAAATCTATAAGTAACAAGAGTCTAATATCACCCAAGTTGCTCTAGTTTCATTGTATCCTGGAAGAGAACTTGCTTAAGGAATTGCTGACCTAGCTACTGGCCTGTTACAGTAAGTGTCAGTAAGGTGCAGGAGAAAATTCTTGTGAAATTTTGGACCCTTAGCTTTTCCAGGAGGCTGAAGTGAGACTACGTGACATCACTAATGCTTAGGAGAACAGACCGGAGGTCCAAGGTAAGTGACTTTTCCTTTCTTTTTATTTTTTAACACATTTGCAACTTAACATGAGGGGCTGGAGGGCTATCACATAGGCACTACTTAATTTTCCCTGGCAGGATCTGCATTCAGTGACCAGATTCCCTGCAAATAATGCTCCGTAGGACTGTAAAGCAGAAGCAAAGTTAGTAAGCATACTTACCTGCGCCCTCCACAAACTCTGACCGATCTAGGCCAGTGGTTGCCAGATGTGGCCCTTTGCTTGTATTTCTCTGGCCCTTGGGGCACTATTTCATTCACTGATAGCAACAGTGGAGCATAATTCCCCCCCACGTACACCAACGAAGAAGCACAATTCCTCTTAATGACACCAACAATGGTGCACAATTCCTTCCAATGATAGGGCACAATTTCTCCCAATCATGACAACAATGGGGCTCAATGACACCAACGATGGGGCACATTTTCTCCTAATGACACCAACAATGGGGCTCAATGACATCAACAATGGGGCACAATTCCTCCCACTGAAACAAACAATGGGGCATTATTTTTTTCTCCACTGACGTTGGGACCATTTCTACTTCCAATGGCCACAGTCTGGCCCCCCTAAAGTCTAAAGGACAGTAAACAGGCCCTTTTGTTTAAAAAAAGTTTGGAGACACCTGGTCTAGGCTGTCAGTTGCTGCTCCATACTCTGCTGCTACTCCTGGGTCCCCCATTGTCCTCTTCACTCATTGGGCAGCCTCTTGCTATGTAATTTCAGCGCAAGTACCAGGGTCAGGGCTGGCCCTACCATGGGTCCCAGTGGGTCTTTGGACCGAGGCAGCACTTTGAGAGGGGCAGCAAATTAAACCATGGCCGCCTTTCCTTTTCTTCTATTTACCCAGCAAATTGATGACCAGTTTTGTGTCATGTTGACAACTGCCCCCTGGGCCGTTCCGCCTGCCCCTATACTACCGTAGCCTGTCTATATACTGCTTCAGCCTATATTGCCCTGGCCTACCCCTATATTGTCCTAGTCCACCCCTTGGAATTGAACATAATGGTATGTCATATACTTTTGCATATAGACAAGGTGTTTTTGGCAAAAGGGACTGTGTGTTTCTTCTGTTAAAAAAAAACTGTGCCACTTTTTGACATTTCAAGTTTACTTCAAAACTATCCTTCAAATCCAAGCTGGCTGTCCAGCTGACAAGAAGGTAGCATGGTACCTTTATTGACAGCTGCAAATCTTTAGCATTGCTGGTTTTAAATGTTGGGCATCAAAATGCAGCCAATGGTGTGTGGTAGGATGACAGTGATACAGTAATACCAATGCATAGCTTCTGGTGCATTGCACGATTTACTTGACATTTAATCAAGTTGCATTGGCCAAGGTATGGCGCGATGTGGGAGTTAGTGTCGCATCATGCTGCACTGAAAAAAAGTATTGCATGGTGTACTTTTTTCAGTGTACACCACCTCAACTTAGTTGTGTGAACTGGCCTGATTGGAATTTGCCCTGACTTGTGTTGGAATGGAGCTGGCAAAAGCTGCCCAGCGTAGTCCCACCGCACCTGACATTAAGGGGCCCTTTACATGCTTCCTCAATTTAGTTTGCAGTTATAAAATGCCGACAAGGAGTTCAACTAATACTCCTTTAAATTAAAATATTCATCATTCCCACAAGGCTGAAAACACACTGATTACTTAACATCGTTTTAAAAGTCCTATTCAAACCAATTGCTTTATTCAATCATTTCTATTAACTTGAGATCAAAATGTTCTCGGATTTCCTTTGTCGGTACACTGAAAGAGGTCTATTTCACAGTGAAGATGACTGATCATGCAAGTTCTAGCATTCATTACTATACTGTTGAAAATAAGTTAAACACAGCATGCAAACTGCTACTTATTTAATAAGAGCAATATACACAGCAGCCAATAAACAGCCATTTGTAACATTTTGAGCTGACTTGCTATTGGTGTGGTTGTTTATCTAATTATTATGGAGTTCTACAAGTGAGGCTGATTTACTAAAGGAGTTGCGAATCTTCAACCAATCATTTGCAGCTGCGTTCACTCCGAATACCCAATCGTGTGAAGATTGAATAAAAAGGAATCTGCTTTTCACATGATTTGGCATTTGAAGTGAATTTATTGAGTGAAGATTCTTAACTGCTTTAGTAAATCAGCCTCAGTGTGTCTGGAGCATATTTGAGACTATGAATAAAAAAAAATAGAAAATGGAATTAGCTAATAATCATACAGGGAAATGTTGGAATCTTTTATTGATTTTATTTTTTGAAGCAGCATAATACCCAAAACCTAAATTGTAATATATTGCAGCTTGCCAATCCTTAACGACTTCAGCCCCGGACGGATTAGCCCCCTTAATGACCGGGCCATTTTTTTGCAATACGGCACGGCATCGCTTTAGCTGACAATTACGCGGTCGTGCGCGTTGTACCTAAACAAAATTGACGTCCTTTTTTTCCCACAAATAGAGCCTTCTTTTGGTGGTATTTGATCACCTCTGTGGTTTTTATTTTTTGCGCTTTAAACAAAAAGCGACAGTTTTAAAAAAAAAAAAACAGTTTATTTTACTTTTTGCTATAATACACATCCAAAAAATATATATATATAAAAAAATAATTTATTCATCAGTTTAGGCCAATATATATCCTTCTACATATTTTTGGTAAAAAAAATCCCAATAGGCTTATAATGATTGGTTTGCACAAAAGTTATTGTGTCTACAAACTACGGGATAGATTTAGGGACTTAATGTTTTTACTAGTAATGCTGGTGATTTGCGATTTGTAGCGGTACTGGGACATTGTGGCAGACAAATCTGACCCCAAATTACACTTTTTGGGGACCAGTGACATTATTACATTGATCAGTGCTATAAATATGCACTGATCAATGTAAAAATGACACTGGCAGGGAAGGGTTTAACACTAGGGGGCGATCAAGGGGTTAACTGTGTTTCCTCACTGTGTGTTCTAACTGTAGGGAGGATGTGCTGCCAGGGACATGACAGAGATCACTGTTCCCGATGACTGGGAATGGTAGATCTCTGACACGTCCCCTGTCAGAACAGGGATTTGCCTTGTTTACAAAAGGCAGATCCGTTCTGCCTCTGTACTAGGCGATTGGGGGTCACCGGCGGACATAGAGTCCACTCGACCCGCAGGCACGCTCCAGCCTTGTGCAGGGATCGGTCAATGTAAACAGACAGAGCCCTGTTCTGTCAGGGAAGTAGAGAGAGATCTGCTGTTCCTAGTGAGCAGGAACAGCTATCGCTCTCTACTCCCAGTAAGTCCACTCCCCCAGAGTTAGAGACACCTCCCTAGGGAACACTTAACCCCTTGATTGCCCCCTAGTGTTAACCCCTTCCCTGCCAGTGACATTTATAAAGTAATCAGTGGCCATTTTTAGCTCTGATTGATGTATAAATGTCAATGGTCCCAAAAAGTGTCAAAAGCGTCCAATCTGTCCGCCGCAATGTCGCAGTCCCACTAAAAATCGCAGATCACCGCCATTACTAGTAAAAAAAATATAAACAAATAAAAAGGCCATAAATCTATTGCCTATTTTGTAGATGCTATAACATTTGCTCAAACTAACCAATATATGCTTATTGTGATTTTTTTTTTTACCAAAAATATGTAGAATACATATTGGCCTAAACTGATGAAGAAATTCGTTTTTTTACATTTTTTTTTTGGATATTTATTATAGCAAAAAGTAAAAAATACTTTTTTTTTTTTTTTCAAAATTGACGGTCTTTCTTTGTTTATAGCGCAAAAAATAAAAACCGCAGAGGTAATCAAATACCACCAAAAGAAAGCTCTATTTATGGGAAAAAAAGGACGTCAGTTTTGTTTGGGTACAGCGTTGCACGGCCGCGCAATGTCAGTTAAAGCGACGCAATGCCGTATCGCAAAAATGGACTGGACATTAAGAGGGCAAATCTTCCAGTCCTTAAGTGGCTAAAGAATAAAAAAAAACTAGACTTTACAATCACTTTAAATGTGGTAACTGCATTTGTTTTATTTTTAGGCTTTTTTCCCCCAATTTCACTTGGTGATCTGGACAGTAACTCACTTCCTGTCTTAGGCTGGCCATACATTATAAAATGTTCTTATTCAATTTCCCTTAGACTTACCTTCAACTATGTAGTGTAAGGGTCTGCCTGAATGCATGCAAATTGAAAGTGTTTAGGTTTTACCTCATATTATATGGTTTTGCTTTCTAAAGGAAAATTGTACAAGAAAATTGTATAATATATAGGCAGTCTTATGCCGCGTACACACGGTCGGACTTTACGGCGGACTTTGCCCGGCGGATTTTTCGACGTACTTTCCGACGGACTTTGTGAATGAACGGACTTGCCTACACACAATCCACCAAAGTCCGTCGAATTCGTACGTGATGACGTACGACCGGACTAAAACAAGGAAGTTCATAGCCAGTAGCCAATAGCTGCCCTAGCGTGCCTTTTTGTCCGTCGAACTAGCATACAGACGAGCGGACTTTTCGACCGGACTCGATTTCAACGGATAAATTTTAAACAAGTTTAAAATCTAAGTCCGTCCAACTTTTGAGAAAACAAAGTCCGCTGGAGCCCACACACATCGAATTGTCCGACGAAATCCAGTCCGCCGGGCAAAGTCCGCCGTAAAGTCCGCTCGTGTGTACGCGGCATTAGGGTGGCTCCTTTATCTATTTAACAACAACAGAACTGTCATTTAAGGGTGTTTTACTTTCTTTTTCTGCCTCAAAATGCCCCCCAAATGTTCTTGCACACAGACATTTACAGGCAAAAGCGTTGAGGCAGGAAAAAAAAAAAAAATCACTTGCACGTTCAGGAGAGAAACAATCTGGCAAAGAAAAAAAAAAAAAAAAAACAGAACGCACATAGACGTGTTTAGCATTTCAATGTTTATTCACTTCAATGGCCAAAATAACCACATGCCGGCTGCATAACGCGGCAAAGTGGCACTCCTTTGCTGGATCACGTACCTAGTACATGATCCGATACTTCCAGATAGGGAGCACGTCGCTTGTGCTGTGATTAGTCACAGCACAAGCTGATCAGCAGGTGACAGCCAATGGATGACCGCTGGCACCCGCTGATCGGCGAGTAAACAAGTCAGAGCTCTGTCCTGTCTGCGGGGATGTGCTGGAGTTTGAATAGGGAATAAAATCAAGCACATCCCTTAGTAAAAGCACCACATCGTAAACACAAAAACACTGGTTAGGCACACATTTAACCTAGATGTTTAACCCCTTCCCAGCCAGTGTCATTAGCATAGTGACATCGTGTATTTGTTTAGCACTGATCACTTTATTAGTGTCACTGGTTCCCATAAAGTGTCCAAAGTGTCAGATTGTCTGCAGCAATATCGCAGTCCCGCTATAAGTCGCTCATCACCGCCATTACTAGTATAAATAAGTAAAAAATTCCAGTATATACAGTATCTCACAAAAGTGAGTGCACCCCTCACATCTTTCTAAATATTTTATTCTATCTTTTGATGTGACAACACTGAAGAAATTACACTTTGCTACAATGTAAAGTAGTGAGTGTACAGCTTGTATAAGAGTGTAAATTTGCTGTCCCCTCAAAATAACTCAACACACAGCCATTAATGTCTAAACCACTGGCAACAAAAGTGAGTACACCCCTAAATGAAAATGTCAAAATTGGGCCCAAAGTGTCAATATTTTGTGTGGCCACCATTATTTTCCACCACAGCTGGTGGATGTTAGAGACCTTGCGCTCCTCCACCTTCCGTTTGAGGATGCCTCACAGATGCTCAATAGAATTTAGGTCTGGAGACATGCTTGGCCAGTCCATCAGCTTTAACCTCAGCTTCTTTAGCAAGGCAGTGGTTGTCTTGGAGGTGTGTTTGGGGTCGTTATGTTGGAATACTGCCCTGCAGCCCAGTCTTGGAAGGGAGGGGATCATGCTCTGCTTCAGCATGTCACAGTACATGTTGGCATTCATGGTTCCCTCAATGAACTGTAGCTCCCCAGTGCCGGCAGCACTCATGCAGCCCCAGATCATGACACTCCCACCACCATGCTTGACTGTAGGCATAAATTTTAGCCTACATTTATCAAGAAATTCAATTTTTTTGCATTTGATTATTGGATGTGTTTTATAGCAGCAAAAAACATTGTTTTTTTTTAACATTGTCGGCCTTTTTTTGTTATAAGAGAAAAAAAAAATTAGTGTTGATCAAGTACCACCAAAAGAAAACTTTGTGGGAACAAAATGACATAAGTTTTATTTGGATACAACATTGCATGACCGCGCAATAGTCAGTTAAAGTAACGCAGTATAGCAAAATAGCCTGGTCATGAAGGAAGGTTAATCTTCTGGAGGTCAAGTGGATAAATAAATATTTTTAACAATGAAATGAAGGCTCGACTGAGGTGACTTAATGCGCCTAAATGCATTCTCAAAAAACGCAGCTATAGGCGCATTTTTAACATTGCTTTCCTTCTGCCATCAGAAAAGGCGTTCAGAAGAGCTGGGCAAACTTACTTAGATGGTCTTTAAGGTGACTAGCAAATTAGAGTCTAACTCCAGCTAGCACTTTAGCATACATTACAAGAACTTCTCAGCGAATCTCCCTGTTTTTTTAAAGATAATCCACTTCGCCCACTTATCTCTATCCAGGTCGGCATCTGTCTCTGGCCAAGTTTCTTCAACCTTGCCCACCTCTAGGATGTAGGGTTCATTAACCCTTACTAACCAATCTCGAATGCTTGGGCCCTCGGCCTCTTGCCATTTTTTGGTATTAAACTTTTTGCCGAGTTTAGGAGTACCGGGGTTAGAGAAACATTATACCTGCTCTTATGGCCCTCAATCCCGTGGAACAATACCACCCAAGGGTCCTAATTGATTTCAAAACCCATTATCTCCTGTATGATCTTAAGCACCTCCTGCCAAAATTTTTTAATAATTGGGCACTCCCACCAGAGGTGGGCCATTGTTCCTTTGGCGGAGCATCCCCTCCAGCAGTTTCCGGAGATTTCCGGTTGGAGCTTATTTATTCTATCTGGTGTAATGTACCATCTGGCAAGGCACTTGAAATTTGCTTCTATCGTTCTCATATCCACTGCTGATTTATGTGTTGCGTTGAGAATGGCCTCCCATGTCACTCCGCTAGGTACAGCTCCCAATTCGGATTCCCACTTGTTGAAATATAGTGGTTTCTCTACTTCACCCTCGTCCTGCAATATTTTGTATAATTCTTTTATTTTCCTAAATACTTTGTTCTTCAGGAACAGTTTCTCCAATGGCCGAAGGTTTGTCTTATCTCTAATAGGACCGGGGAGGCTTTTAATAAAAAGCACCAACTGCTTTTATCACCATGTGTCTATTTTCATTAGGTCCTTGAGTAGGTCTAACTCCTGTAAAGTGACTATTTTACCATTGTTCATAATATCAGTTAGTTGTGTATCATTCTTTTTTATCCAATTCCCTCCCACTTCCCTCAACACTGGCGGAAAAAACTCATTATCTTTTAGATAAATAAACGGTGAATTAAACTCCCACGCTTTTTGTTTGTGTAACTGATCCCAAATCTTTAAAGTGTATCATGTTATATTATGTGCGTTAGGACCTAACTTCCTAAAGTGTGGGGGATTCCAAATGAATTGGTGTAATTTTGCGTTACTCATATCTTTTTCTAGATTTACCCATCTTTTATCAATCGGTTCCCTTCCCCAATCTAACACCCGTGCTAATACTATCGATCTGTGATATTTTTTAAAATCTGGAAGTGCCAGTCCCCCCTGTGCTTTATCCCTACTCAGAACCTTGTAGGCAATCCGTGGCTTCTTATTTTTCCATATGAATCTAGTGAGAATATTGTTCAATACCCTGAAAAAGGTCTGTGCCAGCGGGATCGGGAGTAACTGCATTATATACAGGATCTTCGGGGCTAAAGACATTTTGACCGTATTTACTCGTCCGATCCAAGAGATCGGAAGGTGTATACATTTTTTTGTTTCCTGCTTGATCACGTCAAGGAGCGGGATATAGTTTAAGTGATACATTTTCCTTAAAGAATTTGCTAGTGTAACTCCCAAATAACTTATTTTTTTGCTCCACGGAAAATGGAATATTTCCTTAAGTTTGGTTACTTCTTGTCCATCGATGTTAATGTTTAAAACTACTGATTTACTAAGGTTAACCTTATAATTTGATAGCTCTCCGTATCTCCTCAAAATAGCCAGGAGGTTGGGGAGCGAAATCCTCGGTTTCACGATATAGAACAATATATCGTCGGCGAAAGCCGAGAGCTTGTGTTCGTCTCTCTCCACTACGCATCCGCTTATATCCGGGCTCTTTCGAATCGAGGCTAGTAAGGGTTCCAAGGTCAATACAAACAGAAGGGGGGACAGAGGGCAACCCTGCCTGGTCCCGTTTTCCATTTTGAACTCGGGCGGAGTACCATTCACCCTGACAAATGCAGAGGGAGATTTATACAAGGCTTTAATCCAATTCACCATGGTGCCACCCAAACCGACTGCCCTCAATGTTCTCAACATAAACCCCCAGTCTACTCTGTCGAAGGCTTTCTCTGCGTCTTTATCGACAGAAGTAGACCGGGGGTCCCCTTTGTTTTCATCGCATCCATAACCAGGAGCGTCCTAACGCCATTGTCCCTCCCCTCTCTCCCTGGTATGAAACCTATCTGGTCTGGGTGGATCCAGTGTGACATTTTGTCCTTTAATCTACTGGCTAGTACCTTGGCGTATATTTTAATGCCTGTATTCAGCAGGACTATCGGTCTATAGCTCGAACACAGCGAGCTATCTTTCCCTTCCTTTGGTATTGTTACTGACGCAGTTAGTGCCCCCTCACAGAGCTCTTCCTGACCCCCTATTCCGTTCCAGATCTGACAAAGCTTGGGGATTAAGGACTCCTTAAATTTTTTGTAAAAATAGGCTGTAAAGCCATCTGGCCCTGGACTCTTTCCGGAGGGAGATGCTTTCATGGCTCTCTCGATCTCTTCTTCTGTAATAGGACTGTCAAGATCTTTTGCGTCACTATCCGAAAGGGTTGGTAGACCTGCCTCCCTTATAAACTCATCCATCTTCTCCTCTCTTTCCAGGGTACCTATCCCGCCATGCCTAACCTTATAAAGGGATGCGTAGTATCTCCTAAATTCTTCAGCTATATCTCTGGAAGTATATTTTAATATCCCCTTTTTATTTTGGATCTTATCTATAAAGTTGGTCCCTCCTTTCCTTTTCAAGGTTGTTGCCAGATACTTCCCCACCTTATTACGCCATCTAAATCTCTCTTTTAGATTTTTGTTTAAGATACTCTTAGATTCTATCTCCATTAAATCTTTTAGTTCTTCTCTTTTTATTATTAGTTGGTGTAGGAGCAAGTTATGATTACCATTAGCGGCCTTGTGTAAGTGTTCCAGATGGTGGATTTCATCTAAGAGTTCTGATTTCCTTTTTGAGCTTTCTTTTTTCTCACTGGCCCCTATTGAGATCAAAATGCCCCTTAAGTATGCTTTAAACGCTTCCCACAGGACTGATCCCGAAGTCTCCCCAGTATCATTTATCGAGAAAAACCTGTCGATTTCTTCCTGTACTTTACTACTAATGATAGGATTCTCGAGAAGCTTTTCATCCAACTGCCATGAAAATGGGGGCCTCCGGAATCCTGGTATCCCCACCTTCATTAAGACTGGGGCATGATTGGAGAGCGTGATGGTTCCGATCCTCGTATCCTTGACATAGTCTAATAGTCTATGATCTACCATGAAGTAATCGAGCCTTGAATAAGACCCGTGAACTGAAGAAAAGAAAGTATAGTCCCTGTCCTTCGCATGCTGAACTCTCCATGCATTGATCATTTGGCAACTATGCAATTTCTGTCCTATTTTTTTAAGAGTTTCCTACTTGCTCCCTGTAATCTAGATGTACTGTCCAAAGTTGGATCTAGGCAAAAATTGAGATCTCCTGCCAGTATCACCTCTCCTGTCCTAAAATCCATCAACTTGTTCAGGACCTGAGACAAGTATTTAATTGGGTTTTTATTAGGGCAATAAACATTTGCCAGAGTAAAGACCCTTTCTCCCACCCTCACCTTCAAAAAAAGGTAACGGCCCTCCTGGTCTGCGCTTCTCTCCAGGAGAGCAAACTTGGTCCTTTTTGAGAACCCAATCACCACCCCTTTGGCCCTCTTAATGAGGGAGTCACCATAGAACCAATTGGGGAAGCAGTTGGAGAAGTCTAACATGGGTGTCCTGTGAAAGGTGGGCCTCCTGAAGAAACACAACATCAGCCTTAAGATGCTCTAATTCTTTCAACACTTTGTATCTCTTGAGGGGGGAGGTCAGCCCTTTTACGTTATATGTCAAGCAAGTGAATTCTGTCATTTATTCTTTGAGTGTCTCTGCATTGTAATGGCACGTGTTATTCTTTGAACCCCTATACGGTGCATCAGCTCCCACCCCCCTCCCCACCAACCCCCCCCTACCAACCACCGCCCTTCCCACCATCCCCCCTCTCCCTGCCAGCAAAAATCTGGCTACAGATCCGCAGTAGAGAAAAAACATTGATCTCTGCCTACGACCAGCCAAGACATTGGAATGTGACTCTGACAGCGGGTCGCCACAGTCGCCCTGCTCCCCCTCCTCATTGGGGGGGGGGGGGGACAGGGCGAGCAGGTGTATTGCCCTTTCTCCTAGCATAGGGCACTACCTCTCCCCTCATTCCTTCCAGATTCACACTGTTTAATACGGTTCCCTTCTACCTCGCAGGTTGGGGTCCCAAATAAGGCTTTTCAGCCAGCCGCCAATTCGGACCGTGCCCAGGAATGGCCAGAAGATTATGCAATTGTCCTCCTGCTAGCCGCAACTACTCGTTGAATTTCAGGGATGTAGTGCGGGTGGTGTACTGCCTAACCCGCCGGCACTCCGGGCAGGGTACCGAGATGTCAGAGAGGCTTGCGGGGCTGGGGGGGGGCAACCGGGGGAAGCCGCGGGAAGCACCCCACATCCAGAACCAGTCCGGTGTGGAAGGTGGGTAACAGAGAGGAGAGCCCGCCCGGAACGCGCAGCGTCCTGTGCGGCCCGGGGTCTGAGCCAGCCGATGCACTCACAGCCCCGGCAGGGTCGGCGGCTCCTCGTCCCGAGTGCAGCTGATGTTCGGGTCTCGCGCTGCTCCGCCGCTCGCTTCCACTGCGCTGCCGCCAGGCCACTCCCCCATACGTGTGCGTCACATCACGCACTCGGCCTCTCCGTGTAAAGCGGAGTTCTGCCGTTTTTTTTTTTTTTTTTTAAGTCAGCAGCTGCAAATACTGCATCTGCTGATTTTTAAAATATGGACACTCACCTGTCCAGGGCACCTGCGATGTCGGCACCCAAAGCCGATCTATCCCATGGCTGTCGGGTGCTGCCGCTGCCATCCTCAGTAGAGGAATCAGGAAGTGAAGCGGTGGGAAGTGGCGTGGATACCCGCGGGTGGGAGCAAAATACCTGTATTAGACAGGTATCTGCTACCCCGTCCCCCCTGAAAGGTGCCAAATGTGACACCGGAGGGTGGGGGGGGGACTGGAAAAGCGGAAGTTCCATTTTTGGGTGGAACTCTGCTTTAAAGAGTTTTGTGTTTTTGGGAAGTATCTGTTGTCATGCAGGAGAAAACAGCAAAAATACATGCAAGTATATGGTACCAAAAACGCAACCTACTGCAGGCAAAAAAGACGCCGACCCTTACCAGAAAATACACCGGTTGAAAACACACAGATGTGAACATGACCCGTAGGAATCATAGTAAATTGACTGTGTGTTTCTGCAAACCTGAAAAAGCACTGCAAAATGCATAGGTGTGAACCTAGCCTAAGGCAACCCACAGATGGGAATGTGATCCTACTATGGAGGCTCTGGAAATTTAGAGTTAGGACCGCAGTATAGAGAGGTCCTTTGGTGTGGGAACTGCGGCTTACGCATATATTTGCAAATGTGTGCAAACAAAACCCTTTGTTTTTAACGTTAGACAGGGTCAATTCGGTTGTTTTGCAGGCTGGCTGGTAAGTGTGCTGGGAAATCTTGTGTTTGTGATGCGCATTGCCCTTCCATGCCCACCTTGCTTCAAAGCCCAGTTATAGGTTAGGGTGGTTGCCACTTTTCTGTACAGTTGGTTGAATTGGGTGCTGTGCCTTGAAGGGATGGGCTCCCTCCCATATCTGCCCTTAATCTATCCATTTTTTTTTTTAACAAAGTAAATCTATCCATTCTTATATGTGCTCTCACTATGAAGGCTCTGAAAATTTAGAGTTAGGACTGCAGTATACACAGAAGTCCCTTGGTGTGAGCACTGCGACTTATGCATATATCTGCAAATGTGTACAAACAAAAACCCTCTGTTTTTAACAAATTGGTAGACAGTACCAATGTGGTAGTTTTGCAGGCTGACTGGTAAGTGTGCTGGGAAATCTTTTGTTTGTGATGATGACAAATGGTTGATGTGATGTCCCTGCCACCTTGTGCATCATCAAAGGGCAGTGCAGGACTGGAGAAGAGGCAAAGTGGACCCAGCATGTCATATGACTGGTCTAAAGACATCTAAAAAAAGGTAAGTATATAAGGAAAAAAAAAAAAAAAGTAAGGCATAAATGTGGGGAGCCCTTCGGGGGGGGAGGTGGAATGGGGAAGCTGACTGAGGAGGCAGATGCAGAGTCTGGGCTTTTCCAGACACTCAAACCAGAGACAACTAAAATGTTCAAAAAGTAGTAAGCAGTTGCAATCTTTGTAACCATCTCTGCGTGAGTTTTATTGAAAGGGAGGATCTGTGTGCAGGCAGCTGCCAAACTGCTGACAACCCAATACTACTGATAGCCAGGAAAGGTATTTCACAGGTAAAAATAACCATTACATATTTAGTGTGACACAACAGTTACTTTAGCTTTCACTTCCTGCAGAACATTGGTCAATGTTAATACAAAATGATGAAGCGTAGGTTCCATAGGGGTAAAATAAAGCTGACTGTAGCACAAAACTCCCAGTGTGCCACCAAATTAAGCAGTGTCCTGGAGGTTATTGTTCCTTTAACAATTCCAGTGTAGAAGCAGTCAGCAAGTCTGGCCTTTCCCTGTAATGCAAACAGCTCAATTTCTTCCAGTTAATCTCTTGTAGACACTCTTCATGACCTCATTATTAGAAGTGACATTTATGAACATATCCAGACTAACGTGGAGGAAGGAGAACAACCAAGATGTGGCATTTTCTTAACGATGTAACATTGTGCAAATAAAGTCGGGGCTATGAGGCACAACTAAATTATTAACTATCGTACCAGTCCAGGAAGAGTAAAGAGAATGAACACATGACTAGGAAGAAGAGGATCCATACTCTAAAGCCTGCGTTATTCTTTATGGCCTGCAAAGGAAAAACAAGAAGAGCATTAGTAAAGGAGGTCTGTTCGTTAAAGTGGCACAGCGGGAATCACAGAAGCTAGGTAGCTGACTCGCCCCTTTAGGCCTCATGCACACTGGACGTTTTTAATGCTGCTTTTAGGGGCGTCTGGAATTTCTTTCGGCTTCTAAATGACCCTGCATGTTAGCCTATGGTCCATATACACATGCACTTAGAGGAGTTTAGACGCAGGGGCGTTTAAAGGCAGAAAAAAAGAAAACCTACAGCCAGTACGTCCAGGAGCAGCAGTGTTTTGGCAGAAAAAAATAACTTATTATTCTGGCCAATGAAATGAATTAAGGCCCAAGTGATTGACGCACTTAAATGCGTTACATGCATTTACAAGCGTTCTTCTGTCAAAACGCTGCTGCCAGGAGGAAAGGAATCTAGGAGAGTTAGCAAAATGTACAGTGTGCATGAGGCCTGACAGTGGCCAAGTTTATTAAAGCGGAGTTCCAACTGTTAAAAATGTTTTTTTTTTTTGGATGAATATCGTTTGTTTCAAACTCTTATTTATAGCCCTCACGTTTCCGTGATGAATCGCTGCTCGATTGCCGAGTTCATAGGGGAAGATATCTTATATTTCTCTTTCCTGGCAATTTCCATATTGCTTGTGGGCATGTGAAGCCCACAAGCACTATCTTCCGGGATCAGGTGCAGCTGAGCGACCAGTATGCACAGCCCGTTCTCGCGCATGCGCAGGAGGTACGGCTCGCAGCGCCGTCCATTTCTGACGTTGCTATCACAACGAGCGGCATCGTTGGAAGTGCCTGCCCCATTGTGGTGGCAACGAAGCCCTCGGCACTGCCCACTTACTCCTGGGATATGATGGCAAGCATCTCCCAGGAGCACTAGCGAGCACAGGCGCAGAGGGAAATGATGTCAGGCGCTGTGGAGAGGAAGTGGCAGAATACAAAGGACCCCATAGCAACAGTGTTGAAGGGGTGAGTTAAAAAAAAAAAAATTCCAAATGTTTTTGCTGATGCATAATGCTGTTGATTTCTGCAAAGTTGATTTTATGGGTGGAACTCCACATTAAGCATTCTCAATTGTAGGGGCTTTGTAGATCAAATACAAAAGAAGAGAATGGTTAGGACTTCAGGCCGGGTTCACACTGTAACCCCATGCGGATCGCACAGGAGCGCTGTGCGTCCCTGTTCCCCGTTTCAGGGACAAATCAGGGCCGATTCTATGCCTAAATTCAGCCCTGAAACGGAGCCAAAGACGCACAGCGTTTCTGTGCAGTGCGCTTCACAGCCGCAACAGAGATGTGTGAACTGGCTCCATAGGGAGCCAGTCACATTCTCCTGCTATGCTAATTGGATGCGGGGAAACCCACATCTAATTTGCATAGGTGTGAACCCGGCCTCACTCATTAGTTCCAGCTTTCACAGAATACACAGTTCTCTCTCTTATACTTACCTAGGCCCAATCTCAATCCAGTGATGTGCACAAGAGCAGAGGCCCTCTGGGCTCTCTCCTCACAGGCTTAGAGACAGCAGCGGGAGTCATTGGCTCCCGCTGCTGTCAATCACAGCCAGTGAGGAGAAGTGGGTTGAGCCGCACTGTGCATCAATGGACACACAGAGCAGGGATTGGGAGCAAGCATGCATGAGATCCCCCCATAGCAAGCGGCTTTGCTATGGGGGAGGAGCTTGGAGAGCCAGTAGGGGACCCAAGAAGCAGAGGATTGAGGCTGCTCTGTGCAAAACCATTGCACAGAGCAGGTAAGAATAATATGTTTATTTAAAAAAAAAAATACTACTGCAGCCATCAGCTTGTGTTCGGTTTGTTCAGACGTGCCCTGCTTCAAAGTGAGAGTGATGCGGCGACTGTCACAGAGCGCATGTAAACTGCAGTCACACCACATGTGTGGCGTATCGCTGCCAATGTCAGAGTGAGAGCAATATTCTAGCACAAGAGCTCCAGGTTAGCTCTAAACTGAGTTGTAAAGGCTTTTAATGTGTCACCTATGGTGATTTTTGGTCATCGATTTTTGCGATACCATGGGCACATACAATTTTAAGACTTGCCATGTTTGGTATCTTTTTACTCGACGCAACTTATCCTTTATATTTTACCAAGAAATGACCAAAAAAAAATTATATTGTGTGTGCGCCAAACTGATTAATCAATATTTCCTTTAACTGCAGCTGGATGTCCCCATTTGGTAACACGGATGGGAGTGACTATGTAACGCTTTTCTATAAGTGCATTAAAGCAGAACTAAAGTATTTTTTTAATGCAAACTGAAACTGCAAGTTAATTTTTGTTCAGACATGCATACTTGCAAACCTGTTTTACCTTTTGCTTTAGCCATATGGCAATTTGAGTCAGGTACGTTACCTCTTCCAGCATTAGTGGGAGGTAATGAAGGAGGTGTTATATGATGGAGGTGATGTAATCATTCTCTCACAGGAAGTTTGCTGTAGAAACAACCTCTGGACTGTAAGGAGCTGGTTCCCCCCCCTCCCCCCATCTCTTATCAGCCACTTGTCATTACTTGTTTTACTAATGCAGATGTCAATCAAATAAGAAGGCAGGACATGAGAGGGACAACATTGTTCTATAAAGTAATGTGATCTGCCACGTATGCAAATGTAGGAGCATAATGATACATTAAAGCAGGCTATAGGTGGATCGAATCTTGGCCGGTTCAGCAGGGATTGACCAAGTTTCAATATCTATGGGCAGGCAGGTTGTTCCCAAGGTGAACCATCAATCGACTTGGGTAGAACCAGTCTGTCATATTTTTTACATGTGATTACTGGTGGCAGCCAGCAGTAATCAATGGATTCTGCTCCCCACGTGTCCCCCCCACCAGCAGCACATAATAGCGCTGCGGGAGGGATTCCCCCATCATCACTGTGTTGATGGGGGAATCAAGTGATTTTCTTTCCTTCCACCCGTGGTGGAAGGAAAGAAAATCAAATCATCTATGGCTTGCCAAGAGGAAGGTATGGAAAGCCAAGGACTTCGGAGCTATGCAGCCAGTCAAGAGCTAAGGTCATAGAAAATTCTAGGTTCTGTACTACGGCTGCACAGCAGATGGGGAAACCTATGAAAACCACAAGAAAAACAGTTTTGCAGGTATGCATGCACTATTTTGAACTTGAAATTTCAGAGCATTTGCAAAAAAAAAAAAAAAAAAGTGTGCGTTTCCCTGACTGCTGAGTTCTGCAGCAGGGAAAACTGGGGTGCAGGAGAAGTAGAAAACTGTAGGGTGTGCGTGAGACTGTACCTCCTCAGCCTCTACAGGTCTGCAGCTTGATATGCCTCATTCAGACACAGAGGTTTAGAGCACAAAGCCTCTGACAATGATAAAGCTATTTTATCACACTAGAGATCGCAAGCATGTTGCTGTACATTCAGAGTTCTCATTGCCGGAGACAGCTGTCAAGTTTACCATTCACTCATCCATCACACTGAATTCCCCAGCTCCATTCTTTCATATGTATCAAGACAGAGTCTTTGGGGGGGGAACGTATTTAAATCATATTTTATCGGCAATGTTTCTTTTTCTACATATTAAATGATTAAATCGGAAGGAAAGGCTTTTAACCCAATTTGAAGATTGTGGAGGATTATGATAGGTCAACCATCCATCCCATTATGCTGTAAAAGGTTTGGTGTGACCTGGAGGAGAACTGGAAATCCATCAACGATAACTAAACTGCTATTATACCCAGACAGGCAGACATGCAGGACCTACAAGATGGGAGTAAATGGGAAAGGAAGTAAGGCCTCCAGGGGAAGATGTCAATGTAGATCAGACAATATTGATACCAAACTGGCTATGTGCTAGGTCTGTGTGTGTGTGTAATAGATTGTCTGGAGGTGTGCATGTACACCATGGCTAGTAAACTAGAATATCAAAATAGGACAATGCAACAAAACCTCTGTGCAGCCGCTGATAGCCAGCAGCGAGGCTTTGGTTTTATATATGTAAAACTGAGTAGTATCTCCATTTGAATAAAATGTAGCTGATTCTATATGGGGCAAAACTATTTAACAAGAATGCTGGACAGTGTAGTTTTGCATAGTTTAAAGCAGAACCCCCCCCCCCCAAAAAAAAAAATTAACATCACACGGCTCTGACAGCCAGTAATATAATAATAAAACAGTGTAAACTGTTGATGCTATATCAATCTTGTAGAAAAATAATAATATACCACATCATTCAAAAACTTTCCTGGGAGCTGTGCTCCTCTATATTACCCTACAGATGGTGCCGTGCCCAGAACAAGTATATGATCAGGAGGACCCACAGAAGATGCTAAAGATGCCAGAGGTTACAGAATGTGCCTGTTCTTCTAAGGATGGTAGTAATTTATATACTGAAAACTAATGTTTGTCAGGAAAGCTCAATAACATCACATCAGGTAAAAAAAACTCATATCTGCACATAGAATCAGCTAGATTATGCAAATATATATACACTACACCTTTGGTTGAATCTGGAGTGCTTTGTTAAGAAAAAATAGATTCCAGCTAAATTATTTCAAAATTATGGAATCAAAGTATAACCACTAATTACATTTGTGTTTACAGTAGGGAAATAGATGGAAAACAGGTACTAAGGTGACTATGTTAATTTTGAGATGGGCTGCATTATATCTTTACATACACTATATTGCCAAAAGTATTGGGACACAAGGCTGTCCACAAGGTTTAGGAGTGTGTCTATGGGAATGTTTGACCATTCTTCCAGAAGCGCATTTGTGAGGTCAGGCACTGATGTTGGATGAGAAGGCCTGGCTTGCAGTCTCCACTATAATTCATCCCAAAGGTGTTCTATCAGGTTGAGTGTGCAGGCCAGTCAAGTTCCTCCACCACAAACTCGCTCATCCATGTCTTTATGAACCTTGCTTTGTGCACTGGTGTACAGTCATGTTGGAACAGGAAGGGGCCATCCCCAAACTGTTCCCACAAAGTTGGGAGCATCAACTTGTCCAAAATGTCTTGGTATGCTGACACCTTAAGAGTTCCCTTCACTGGGACTAAGGGGCCAAGCCCAACACCATCCCCTGAAAAAGGACCCCACACCATAAGCCCCCTTCCAAATGATTTGGACAAAGCAAGGTCCATAAAGACATGGATGAGCGAATTTGGGGTGGAGGAACTTGACTGGCCTGCACAAAGTCCTGACCTCAACCCGATAGAACATCTTTGGGATGAATTAGAGTGGAGACTGCGAGCCAGGCTTTCTTATTCACATTGGTGCCAGACCTAAAAAATAAGCTTCTGGTAGAATGGTCAAACATTCCGATAGATACACTTCTAAACCTTGTGGACAGCCTTGCTAGAAGAGTTTAAAGCCCTTATAGCTGCAAAGGGTGGGCCAACTCAATATTGAACCCTACGGACTAAGCCTGGGATCCCATTAAAGTTCATGTGCGTGTAAAGGCAGGCGTCCCAATACTTTTGGTAATATAGTGTATATAATCCTTGGCCAATCCTGAGGAAGAATTCGATTTCCTTGTTTATAGACTCTTCAATTAATTTCTTGGCTTCTGCATACATGAATGCTCTATTTATATTTTGGTTCAGTCTTCTATACCGAATAATAATATTGCCGGGTGAATTCAGATAGTTTTGATAACCAAGTTGAGACCCTGACCCTTGTTATTGTCCATGTTTTGTGTTCACTATATTAAACTAAAAATGCTAGCAGGAAACAAAGAAATAGTAAAACGTCTACCAAAGAAAGAGGGTGACTTGCTCATAAGAGATGTAGCTCCTAAAACAGTGACAAGTGAACCAGATAAAAGTTAGGCTGGAAAGGCAGCAGATTTACATACCACTAGCCTCTATGGGGAGGAGACTGCAAAAACTGGATCTAGAGAAGTTAAGCCAATAAACAGTAAATTGCATGATGTTTGGTCTTAGGAAGGCAGGCCATACCATCTATTTTGTTTCAACCATGGGAATACCTCTCGTAGAGCTATTGTATTCAGCCAGTGGGCAGCCTTCTCCGCCAGCAGAGTACTATGAACAGCTGCTATGGTGGCTATAGAGCCAGGATTGGACAGAAAAGACATGACAGGCCGGTTGTACTGAAGTCGATTGAAGTATTGAATACTGTACAGCCAGCCTGCCCATAGACGGATTCAAATGTTGCTGGTTCCTGCTGAACCGTCCAAATTTCGATCAGTCTATGGTTGGCTTGAGTTTTAGCTTTTGCATTAAATCTATATGTACTGTCACTAAGGGGTTTATTTACTAAAGCTAGAGTGTGCTAAATTAGTCACACTTCTGCAAAGAATCCAATCAGCTTTTAACCTCAGCTTGTTCAATTAAGCTTTGGCAAAAAAACAAAACAAAAAAAACTGGAAGTTGATTGGTTTCTCTGCAGAAGTGTGACTAATTTTGCACTATCTAGCTTTAGTAAATAAACCCCTAACTGAACAGAAGTAGAGATGTATTATTGGTATGTGAGGGGAAAAAATGACGAGTGAGGTTTAGCTGTACCTAGTTGCTTCAGCCTGTGGGAAAATTGTGAATGCTGTAATGGAGGATCAGTAGTTACAATGACAATTTAAAAACCTGTAATCAGAAAGATAGGTAGGGCACCTTAAAGTGGTTGCCAACCCTTCCATATACCCAGTGAAATGACTAGCCTCGGGTGATACACAGAGGTGGAATAAATCCTCCTACATACGTTATACATGTTTATCTGCAGTCTTCTCTTCTACATCTGTTCAAAGTGCTGAATTTTACAGCTTGTCTGATAGTTCAGTTGTAGCTAAAGTCAAAGTCTGCATTTGAAGGCCAACAGCACCTGTGCATAGGGGATGTTTTAGCTAACAAATGGAGGTCAGCTGATAGAAACAAAATTATAATTCCACGGAAAGGAAGGATGAAAGAAACTAAAGAAAAGGTATTGTGACAGTATGAGATGCTGTCACTGTAAAATTGGTTGTTTAAAGCACACCAGGATGTGTACATTGGCTCGGTGCAGGACTGCAGAGCACAGATGTGGACATCTACACACGCAGCTTTCTCCGGGTTTTGATATTCCCGCATGGGGCTCTGTAGTTTGGAGATTCCATAGTGTCTTGGGTGGAACGGAATCCCCAATCCTGTTGTCCAGGTTTTGTGGAGGACCAGCACGGTGTGTGCTCAGGTGAGCAGAGTCCTTATAATGAAGGTATGGTAATACCTCATGGCTCCCAGTTGGAGACTGCTCCACCCAAGGGAGAAAGGAGGTCTCCAGAAGTCAGAGAGGCTGCAGGTGGCAGCCAGAGCATGTGTGTGTCTGTCAAGAGGAAGTAAACAGCCTAAGGACTAAGACCAGAATGGAGCGGTGAGCGCTAGAACAAAGCAGTCTCTGCACAGAAGCACCTATGGTCGGGGTGACCAGCAAAAAAAAGCAGAGGTACTGCAACTAAAGCTAAGTGAGAGCTTAAGAACAAGGTGGGCCATCATTTTCTGTTTATGGTTATTTGCCGGAGAAGAACCCCTGAGTAGGAAACCTTTACGTTAGACTTTTTATTTTCCTTTTTAACCACTTGCCACCCGCCATATAGCAAAATGACGTTGGCAAAGTGGTTGTGTTATCCTGACCGGATGTCATATGACGTCTTTCAGGATAACAAGCCGCTGCAGTTTGACACACCGCAACTCCGATCTAGGCAAAGAGTCTCTGATGGAGACTCTTCACCACGTGATCAGCCGTGTCCAATCACGGCTGATCACAGTGTTAACAGGAAAAGCAGTTTATCAGCTTTTCCTCACTCGTGTAGAGTAGAGGAGAGCCGATCGGCTGTTCCTCTGACGGGGGGGGGGGGGGGTGTCTGTACAGCCCCCCCCGAGGATGCCCACACTGGACCACCAGGACCATCAGGGATGCCCACCACTAGTCACCACCAGGTATGCCACCCATGGCTACCAGGGATGCCAATCAGTGCCCACAAAGGATGCCAATCAATGCCCACAATGGATGCCAGTGCCAAACAATAATGCCTGCCAATCAGTTATGCCCATCAGTACCATCCATTAGTGTACATCAGTGCCACCTATCAGTGCCCATCCATGCCGCCTATCAGTGCCCATCCGTACTGCCTTTCAGTGCTCAACAGTGCTGCATATCAGTGCCGCATATTAGTGCCCATCAGTGCCACCTCATCGTGCCGTCCGCCTTTTCAGTGCCTGTCAGTGCAGCCCCATCAAAGAAGGAGGAGAAAATCTACTTATTTACAAAAATTTGTAACAGAAACGAAAAAAAAAAAAGTTTTGTTCAAAATTTTCGATCTATTATTTGTTTAGTAGAAAATAAAAATCCCAGAGGTGATTAAATACCACAAAAAGAAAGCTCTATTTGTGGGAACAAAATGATAAAAAGTTAGTTTGGGTACAGTGTAGCACGACCGCGCAATTGTCATTCAAAGTGCGACAGCGCTGAAAGCGGAAAACTGGTCTGGGCAGGAAGGTGTATAAGTGCCCTGTATTGAAGTGGTTAATAAAAATGACCTGCCATGCCCTAAAAATATAGTTCCTGACTGACTGGAATCACTGGAAAACATATCTACCACTAGAGCGAACGATCCCCCCATGGTACAGTATCCAGAAGTGGATTTTTATACAGCTGCTATGTAGAGATTGCTAGAGCTGTGACAAGAGAGAAGGAGCTTACAACTGCCTCTATGCACAGGTACTGTTAGATGGAACAGCCAGATACATGACATGGGCCACTTTAATTGCTAATATCCGTTTTCATTCTTTTTAATGACAGGTTTCCATTTAAGCAACACAACATTTTATGTTGTAAGAGCAGTATTTTGTCCCCACTTACTGAACTGCGCCATGCTCTACAGTTGTGTGTACAATACAGTTCCAAGAAATAGTCACAAGTGTCAGGCTAATTGCTTTGAAATTGGTGTGAATAGAGGGGCCTAAACCTTTATTACATATAGCTTTTTCTCTAGGTCTGTTGTGCAACAAGCTGGAATCATTATTAACACAAAACCCCACACACACATAATCCTGCCCACCTCCTCGTCTTCCAGATATACACAACAATTACAGCCAATGTAACTGTAGACAAGAACATTACCTCTCGTATATCTTCATTTCCTTCTTTGATATCTTCTGTGGCGCCCACGACGAGCTGATGGATATTGTCAATGTCTGTTTCCTGGCAGAAGAAAGGAAAGGCAGAAAACATTAATGATTCACATTATTTGCAGGGGTTCCACATGCCACAAACACAGGCCTTCACTTATTCAAATTGCTCTTGCAATGAGAGGCACTCATCCAGGAAACAAAACCATTTCAGCCAGTGGGGCTCATGCAAACTGCAGCTCAAAGGAGCTCAAAGCAGCAGCTCCTACAGGCTTTTCAGCTCTTATTTTTTCTGCCTAGAAGCTCCTCTTTATGTTAGCCAATGTGTCCATACACACTTAGACTTTTTCAGGTGGTTTCAGGCATATGCTCTTGCAGGAAGAAAAAAACCCCCACCAAACTCACGTTTTTGACAGGAGCTAGTGCCCCAAAGAGCTCAAAAAAGCTCAAAGAAGCTTGAAAAAGCACAAAAACATTTGTTCCAGCTTTTTTGTTTTGTTTATATAGTGGTTAAAAATTAACTATCTAGGAGGGTTTGTGGAAAAAAAAAGCGCTTATGCTCAAAAGGAGCTTGAAGAGGCTTGTAGAATCTCAATAAAAACATGCACAAGACCACAAAAAAGCACAAGCTTCTTCGAGCTGAAATAAAAGCTTGAATGCATGTAAAAGCAGCTTTTTTTTGAGTTGCAGTGTGCATGAGCCCTTATAGGCACTGCTTAATTGTAGAAGCTTCTCTATTAGTGCAGTCAGTTTATGATTCTGTCTGTTGGAGGATGGAAATTCGGTGGTGAAATTTCAGGTCACTCAAAATACCACTTAAAAAATAGATCTAAACACAATAATTAAAATCTCACAAACTTTAAAGGCGAATATAATTTATAAGCTTGTTTGAATCCATTGATTTCTTTTTTCCTTAAAGTGATAGTAAAGTCTCGTTTTCTTTTCTTTTATAAAAATAACATGTTATACTTGCCTGCTCTGGTGCAGTGAATTTGCAGCGCAGGTCCTCCTCTTCTCGGGTCCCTCTTCAGCGCTCCTGGCTCCTCCCTCCTGTTGTGTGCCCCCACAGCAAGCTGCTTGCTATGGGGGCACCTGAGCCGAACCGCAGCTACGTGTGCCCCGACCCCTCTCTCTCCTGATTGGCTAACTGACTTTGATTGACAGCAGCAGGAGCAAATGGCACCGCTGCTGTATCTCAGTCAATCAGGAGGGGAGTCAAGCCAAGGCACTCATGCACATCACTGGATCAAGATGGGCTCAGGTAAGTATAGCATAAGATAAATGTGCATTAAGATAAAAACAATCTTCTGTCTCTACAATCACTTTAAATCTGCAGCATTTATTTAAATAATACTGAATGATCTTGCCATGATGGTCCTTGTTCGGGGACTGTTATAAGGTGACAACTGTCTTCTAATTGTGGTGGAAATGACAAGAAGCTCTGTAAACACACTGTTATCACTATCATAAAGCCAGTCTACAGCACTTACTTTCAGGCAATGCTGGAGCATGTGTATGTAGACAGAAAGTGGGTGAAAAAGGCTGGAGAAGATGAACAGCATAAGGGCTCATGCACACAGGACGTTTAAAAAATGCAAGTGCTATGATCAGGAACAAGCAGCGTTAACGCTTTCATGCGCTTCTTAGGGCTCATGCACACGTGACTTTTGTGCAACTGATTTTATGGGCATCTGGTGCTTTTTCTTTTTTACTGCCTCTGAACTCTCCTCCATGTAAGCCTAAGACCCCATTCACACAGGGGCAACACGACTTGCAGGTCGCCTCAGCGAGGCGACCTGCAAACGACTGCCCGGGCGACTTGCAAAACGACTTCTGTATAGAAGTCTATGCAAGTCGCCCCCGAAGTCGTACAGGAACCTTTTTCTAAGTCGGAGCGACTTGCGTCGCTCCCCTTAGAACGGTTCCATAGCACAGAACGGCAGGCGACTTGTCAGGCGACTAGGTCGCCTGACAAGTCGTCCCTGTGTGAATGGGCTCTAAGTGTCCATGCACACAAACTTTCAGAGGAGTTTGGAGGCATAAGCGTTTAGAGGCAGTAAAAAACAAACAAACAAAAAATTGCAAAATGCCAAAAAACACGGCTAAACGCAGGTTAACGCTGTAACAAGCTTTTAGCTGTATTTGTCAGTTTTACATTTTAGGGAGTGTCTTTACTGTAAAAACGGTTAAAACCGCTAACGCTCAAAACCGCGGAAAAGCGCGCATAAACACTATTCAAAAAACACAGCTAAAAGTGCGTTTTTAACGCTGCTTTTTTCCTGACAGCAGCGCTGGTGTTTTTTAAACATCCTGTGTACATGAGCCCTCAAATGTTAAAAACGCCAAAAAAACACCAAACGCGTCTAAAGGTTCGTTAAAGCATTAAGCCGCATTTTTACAGCTTCTGCTCCTAGACGCACATTCGTCATTTTTTTTACTGCCCCTAAACGCTTATGCCTCCAAACCCCTCTGAGTTGGACATGGACACATAGGAGAACATGGAGGAGGCAGTAAAAAAAAAAAAACAAAACAAAAAAACGCCAGACGCCCCTTAAAGCAGCTGCAAAAATGCCCTGTGTGCATGAGACCTAAAAATTTAAAAAATTATGAGAATAGTTGAAACTCATATTTTATGAAAAAAAAAGTCAATTGTTTAATAACACAGTGCTTCAGCAAATGAACTGTCATCCAGTTAAAGCGTTTGTACAAGCAAACTTTTTTTTAATTAAAAAATAGCAAACACGTCATACTTAGCACAAGGCAGCTCCTATCCTCCTCTTCTTTGGTCCCCCGCTGGTGCTCCTGGCCCCTCCCTCCTGCTGAGTACCCCCATAGCAAGCGGCTTGTGCGTGCTCGCTCCCATAAGAGGCACAGTGCGTGGCTCGGCCCCGTCCCCTCCATGCTGGTTGTGATTGACAGCAGTGGAGCCAATGGCTCCTGCTGCTGTGTCTGAGCCAACGGGCAGAGAAAGAGAGCCTCTGCTCTTGTGCACATCACTGGATCGAGATCAGGCTCAGGTAAGTATAAGGGGGGGCGGGGGGGGGGGGTAGCTGCTTGCAGAATGTATTAAGGTAAAAAAAAAAAAAAAAAAAAAAACTTCTGCCTTTAGAACCCCTTTAAGGTTAGATCTACTTTCTGTCCCAGGACTCTGTAGCTAAACACTTACTCTACTAGTTTTTTCAGGGGTGCATGACATGTCTGCAGCTGTAAATAGAATCAAATAGAGAGGACAGGTGCTCCCGTGTAAAAGTACTCCATCCTCCACAATCCTACATATGGGCCAGAAGATGTAAGCACGATGTAGACGTGTAAAAAGGACAATGCATTTCAAAACCTTAGTGTTTCAAAGTCACGCAATTTTGTACAGGTCACCAATGTAAAAAGCAGAAAAACACCTGTAATCTGCCCCAAAGAAGCTTGTGTTCTTTTTTGAGCTTAAGGCGTGAACAGGTGAATGAATGGGATTTTGCTTGTTTGGTGTTTTTCTCCTTTTTTTTCCCCGGGCGTTTTACGAGCTGAAAATGCTCAGGTGTGAATGCAGCCTAACACACAGCAGTAAGAGGTTTCAGGCTGCATTCACACCTGAGCATTTTCGTTTTCAGGCAGAAAGTCATCCATCAGAGCCACCCCCTACCTACGTGAGCCTAGCAGAGTCCCCCTCTTACATCAATCTGTACAAGGGTCATGTCTGGCTGGCAGTGGATGCAATGATTTTTGTTTTACTATACACAGACTCAGACCAGAGCATCCACTGCCAGCCAGCTGAGGTGTTTTCTAAATAGATGCTGGGGCCAGGTAAAATCTCATAGCAGGCTTGATGCGACCCGCAGGCCATAATTTGGAGACTGAAAACCTTTGGATTGTTTGTTTATCATGTTTCTTTGTCTTATGGATCTTTAATAAATGTATTGCTTTTTATGGGATGTGCCACCCTTTCTCTTTGCTTTTCATGGATTCCTCTGGCTGTGGACCAGGCAGGCACCCAGATTCATACAGCAGCATATGAGATCCTGCAGACAGCTTAGGAGCGGTGTGTACCCAGCTCTTTCTCTTACATAATTTGGAGACCCCTGCCATAGAGTGTAAATATTGCACAATATACTGGGAAAATCATGTTAGTTCTAGGTTATTTTTTTTATTTGTATTAATACTACATTTTTTACATAACCTAGAAACACACACACATTATATATATATATATATTATATACACACACACACACACATACATGCACACCTACACAGTGAGGGGAAAAAAGTATGCTGATTTTGTACGTTTGCCCACTGACAAAGAAATGTTCAGTCTATAATTTTAATGGTAGGTTTATTTTAACAAGGAGAGACAGAATAACAAAAAAAAAAAAATAAAGTTCAGAAAAACGCATTTCAAAAAAGTTATATATTGATTCACATTTTAATGAGTGAAATAAGTATTTGACCCTTTCGCAAAACACGACTTAGTACTTGGTGGCAAAACCCTTGTTGGCAATCACAGAGGTCAGATATTTCTTGTAGTTGGCCACCAGGTTTGCACACATCTCAGGAGGAATTTTGTCCCACTCCTCTTTACAGATCCTCTTCAAGTCATTAAGGTTTCGAGGCTGACGTTTGATAACTCGAACCTTCAGCTCCCTCCACATATTTTCTATGGGATTAAGGTCTGGAGACTGGCTAGGCCACTCCAGGAACTTAATTTGCTTCTTCTTAAGCCACTCCTTTGTTGCCTTGGCCATGTCTTTTGGGTCATTGTCATGCTGGAATACCCATTCACGACCCATTTTTCAATGCCCTGGCTGAGGGAAGGAGGTTCCCACCCAAGATTTGACGGTACATGGCCCTGTCCATCGTCCCTTTGATGCGGTGAAGTTGTCCTGTCCCCTTAGCAGAAAAACACCCCAAAGCATAATGTTTCCGCCTCCATGTTTGACAGTGGGGATGGTGTTCTTGGGGTCATAGGCAGCATTCCTTCTCCTCCAAACATGGTGAGTTGAGGCCAAAGAGTTTGATTTTGGTCTCATCTGACCACAACAATTTCACCCAGATCTCCTCTGAATCATTCAGATGTTCATTATCAAACTTCAGACAGGCCTGTACATGTGCTTTTCTTGAGCCGGGGGTTCCCTTGCAGCTACTGCAGGATTTCAGTCCTTTACGGCGTAGTGTGTTACCAATTGTTTTCTTGGTGACCATGGTCCCAGCTGCCTGGAGATCATTGACAAGATTCCTCACCGTTCTCATGATCATTGCACTCCTTTAAGTCCTGATTCACACCTATGCATTTTTAGTGTTTTTGCATTTTGCAGATTTGCACTACAGTCCATTTAACATGGTTTCCTATGGAACATGTTCTGTAGTGCAAATCAGCAAAATGCACTAAAAATGCATAGGTGTGAAACAGGCCTAAGGCTTGATTCACACCTATGCATTTTTGGTGCTTTTTGCATTGTGCAGATTTGCACTACAGCCTATTTAACATGATTTCCTATGGAACACATTCTATAGCGCAAATCTGCAAAAAGCACTAAAAATGCATAGGTGTGAATTAAGCCTAGGCTTCTGTTCACACAGGGGCAACACGACTTGCAGGCCGACTCTGTGAGGCGACCTGCAAACGACTTCAGCGGCAACTTGCAAAACAACTTCTGTATAGAAGTCAATGCAATTTGCCTGAAGTCGCCCCAAAAGTAGTACAGGAACCTTTTTCTAAGTTGGAGCAACTTGAGTCGCTCCTATTAGAACGGTTCCATAGTACAGAACGGGACGCGACTTGTCAGGTGGCTAAGTTGCCTGACAAGTCGCCCCTGTATGAACCAAGTGTAAGAGTGCTCCTAATCACAGCTCGTTACCGGTATAGAAGACACCTGGGATCCAGAAATCTTGCTGATTGGTAGGGGATCAAATACTTATTTCACTCATTAAAATGCAAATCAATGTATAACTTTTTTGAAATGCGTCTTTCTGGCCCCTTGGGCCGCAGTTTGAAGACCACTGGTCTATTACATAAAATCCCAATAAAATACACTTACGTTTTTGGTTGTAACATGAAAAAAATTTTGAAAATTTCAAGGGGTATAAATACTTTAAGGCACTGTATAGATTGCATAGGTTTTTACCAACATGTGGTGAAAAGGTCATGTCAATAGCATCTTTAGCAGGGCTTTTTTTCAGCGGGAACGCAGTTCCGCCATCTCTAGTACTTTGTGTAATGGCAAGGGGTGCCAGGGGTTGGGCTGAAGGGTCTATTAATGCTGGCTGTTGGGCGATCTATAGTTGCTGGAGCAGATCTATTTTTGAGTGGCGGTCTATTGTTCCTGGGGAGGTCTGTTGTTGCTGGTGGGGGATCTATTGTTGCTGGGGGTCAGTTATTGCTGGAAGAGATCTACTATTGACAAAGGGGGGCCTATTGTTGCTGGCTTCTGGAGAGTCTATTGATGCTGGTGGCATCTGTTGTTGCTGCTGGGGTGGTATTTTGTTGTAGGGGTCCATTGTTGCTGGGGAGTCTATTGTTTCTGATCAAATCTATATTGTTGCTGGGAGGTCTATTGCTGCTGGCTGTGGGGGATCTATTTTACTACTTTTCTTGCTATCGTTAACAAATTCCATACAAATTACTTAGCACCACAAAATGATACTTGGCTCTGTATTCTCTAAAAGGGGCAGTACTGCGAGGTGGGTGGGGGATGAAACCAAGGAACGGTGCTCAATGGTGGATAGGAGGTGAAGACAAGAAGTGACTCAGAACAGGGGGGAGGGTTCCTGCACCTATTCGTTCAACACTTATTTTACCCACGGTGTGTGTGTGTGTATGTGTATATATATATATATATATATATATATATATATATATATATATATATATATACACACACACACACACACACACACACACACACACACACACACACGTGTCAGGCACATGATTCGATTTGTAGGATGAACAGGCTAGTACCTACAGATCTTTATTACATCTGTGCATTTGCTTTAAGGAATCCCTTTTGCGGTTTATATATTAAACATTACACAATTTGAAAATATTTCTCATTTGGAGAACAGTGTCTCTTAAATAATTAAACATGCCGAATGGGGAAAGGGGGGATGTTTGCAAGTTATCCAAAGCTTACTCTGTGCAAAATTCTGCTCTTCCTCTAAGCATCCTGTTTGGTGGTAGTACAAAAGACTGTTATTCCAGGGATAGGTAAGCTCAATAATCTGTTATTGCAGGAAGATAAGGGACAGGAGAGGTAACAAAGGAGCCAGCCTGTCCTATATTAATGCAGAAGCATCCTTACTCACAGCTCTGAACAATATTGCATATCCAGTGTATAGAATGCTTACTACCAATAAGGGCTTCATCTAATAGAGCTCCACACAGAAAAAGACTTATACCTTTGAAAAGCACATAACAAGATACCTCCAGCAGAGAGGAGAAATGGTGTGATGCAGTAATTAGCAAAGCAGTTACATACCAGATGTCCAAATCTGAGACTTCAGTCAGAGTAACTCTTCAGCTACCAGACTGTGATCTCCAGAATCAGGAAAAATGTTGTTCAGGCCATATACTAGTATTATTTTATTTGAAAAGTTTGGTTTTAAGAATGTTCGTTCGATTTTCTAATTGTTAGTGGGGTCAAATCGACACGCGATGAGAAAATTTGAAGGCGCAGGATGGAAAATCTTTCTTGAATGAACATATTCTTTACAGTGGAAGTTGTTTGCAGAAAGACCATTCACTCCATTATCGAATGTTAATAGGGACTTCTTTTTGAAGTACTTTCAAACGATATTTTTCATGACATCAAATGTACTGATAAGGATTTTGGTGCAAATGTTCATTTTGAAAAACTACTAGGGTATGGCCATCTTTAGTCTGTAGGTCTGCTGTGCACACCTAACACCTGAAGGCTCAATAAATGTCACCACTCCTTTGAGTGGCCCTGAGTCATGCCAGGATAACTTCTTTTGGACCGCCCCTCGCAGATATACTGCGGCAGGGCGACCCTCCTGAGTGAAATCACGTACCTGTTCGTGATTTCGTACACTGGGTCTGGGGCACGTGCCGCTGGCGACCCACTGCAATTGGACAGCAGGAGCCAATCAGCGGGTCCGGTGGACCCGATGTTGCCAGCACCCTGCAATCGTTCTCAGGAGGGGCAGAACGGCGGTCTGCTAATGAAAACAAGGCAGGCGGTGGTTCTGTGAGAGGGGAAGATGGAGATCTTGTGTTTCTGCTAAGCCGAATCACAGATCTCTGTCTTCCTTCAGTCAAAGCATCCCCCCCCCCGAGTTAGAAAGCACTCCCTAGGAGCACATTTAACTCTGATTTTCTTCCCTGCCAGTGTCATTAATACAGTGACCATGCTTTTTTTTTTTTTTTTTTTTTTTTTTTTTTAGCACTGATCACTGTATTAGTGTCACTGGTCCCCAAAAAACGTCCCTTAGTGTCAGATGTGTCCGCCGCAATGTTGCAGTCCCGCCGTCATCACTAATAAATAAAAATTCTATAAATATATCCATAGTTTGTAGACGCTATAACTTTATATACGCTTATTGGGATTTTTTTTTACCAAAAAACGTGTAGCAGAATACATATTGGCCTAAATTAATAAATAAATGAGATTTTTTTACATTTTTTTTATTGGATATGTTTTATAGCATTAAGTAAAAAAAAAAAAAAGAAAAAATTTTTTCAAAATTTTTGGTCTTTTTTTGTTTATAGAAAAAAGATTCCAAGATCTGCAGGATTAAATGTTGAAGGTCACCACAGCCGTCGGAGCTGTGTTTACAGATTTACAGGCCGCTGACGGCTCTAATACCCAGGTGACGTCCGTGCATGCGCACCGGCAAGGGGACGTCACGACGCACGCCCAGTGATGAAAAAAAGGTCACTGCGCATGCGCATCACGTGGGTAGCCCGGACCAACTGTTCCCCAAGTGCAGGACACCGCCCCAAAGAGGCGTGACGGCAGCCTGCGCTTGGGGGACACCGACGCACAGTCACGGCCAATCGGCAATGAGCAGTGCTCAAAAAGGAGCCCGGTCATGACAAAGCCATGAAAAAAGTGAAGGGGCATCAGCGCCAAAGGCACCAAGTGTCCCCCCAGTGTGCCGGGTGAGAGATCCTCAGAACCGGGGAAGGACCACATAAGAGAGACGGCTGAAATTCAGAAGGAAAGAGGGGAGAAAGGACAGCAAAGGAGATTAATGTATAAGAGATGTAGCCAGTAAAATACACATAGAAAAGCCATAGAAAATACACGTAGGCTTTTCTATGTGCATTTTACTGCGCACTGGGGGACGTCACCTGGGTATTTATCAGAGCCGTCAGCAGCCTGTAAACACAGCTGTGACGGCTCTATCAGCATACCCAGTGTATAACCAAACAGAGGTAAGCCAAAACACTCTCTGTGTTCTGCTGTCTTGCTCTACATATGTTCTCACCCCCTACCATCCATATGCATCCCTACAGGTATATTCCCTGGGCTGGATACCCATTGAAACTTTCCAGCCAAGTCTGGGATTTGCAAACACTGTATGTGTTTCCTGTTTTGGTTGATATTCCTGGAATGTTTTCCACTTAGGTATGTACGCTGAATGTGCACTGAAGAGTTTATATACTCTTAAATCCCAATAAAATCTTGTTGGTAATATAGTACTATACCCATATACCTTATCACCTATTTCAGATCATCTGGTCTGATTTTTTGCTGGGGGCCTTCTCTGGACTTTCACTGAGAGATCTTTGTTGGACTGTCGGGGCCGCATGGGAGCGTTTTTTATTCATTTATTACCTTCGATATATGGGACCCTCTCATTTCCTATATTGTATGGGTTACTGATATTCATCGGGACGTGACCTACGCTGTTCACTTTGTGTGCTTGTATGTAATTTTATGCTATCTTATTTTTGAGAGATATATGTATATTGTCTGTATTAAGGCCTATTCATTGATATATATGCTTCTCTAATAGACACCTGGCTGTGTATGTGTTAAAAAATCCCTGAAGAAGGGCATCAAGCCGGAAACATCGGGTTCATCCATTAAGCCTACATGTGTCTGTATATGTATCGCAATCCATACAAATGTCAATGCATTCTTTTGTCTTTGATGACTAAAGTCTTTTTATTGAATAGACCATTTTGTAATAAACTTCTGTTTTATACGATACAAATATTGTTTCTGGTCACTTTTAAAGTCCCACCCATCAAAGGGGTTTTGTGTTTTTCCTTTTTTTGTTTATAGCGCAAAAAATAAAAACTGCAGAGGTAATCAAATGCCACCAAGAGAGCTCGATTTGTGGGGGAAAAAGAACATCAATTTTATTTGGGTACAGCGTAGCATGACCGCGCAATTGTCAGTTAAAGTAACGCAGTGCCATATTACAAAAAATGGCCTGGTCATGAAAGGGGGGGGGGTAAATCTTCCAGGGCTGAAGTGGATAATGTGTATGGTGGATTGAGTCCTTGTTACTTCTACATGCTTCATTCTCTTCTACAGTTGAGACTGCTACACTCAAGTATACATCAGAGCCCAGCTCATTATGAAGCCTTCTGTAATACAAACTACCCCTGAAACACTTCTGATGTTTGTTCCCCATATCCGACAATCTCCAGCAACTGAAATTTGGAATAGCAAAATAGGATTTGACTTGAACTAAAAAAAAGCATCAATGTATGGGCTTGCCTAAGTTTGGGCTTCTGGTGTGTAAAAGAGACCAAGTCGCCAGACCATTAATTTCAACAATAATCTTCCCATAAGATTGTATGTGCATTGGACGTACAGTATTTTACATGTTATTTACCTGTAAATCTTTCTTTAGACATCTAAAAGCCCTTTAGACTGCTGCTTGGGTGTGAGGCCAGAAACTCCAGCAGACCCAGACAACTCACTCAAGTGACTCTCCGTAGTATTCCCCTTTGCTTCTCTTCCATACAGCTACATAAAAGCTGATGTAGGGAGGTGGGTGGGAGGGTCTGAGGATCTGGGCCAGCACAGACACTAATTAGATACTTTCAGAATAGTGCTGTGACATTCAAAGAGGTAGGGAGCTGTGCTAGGGAACTGACTCTTCAAACAATCTAATTTGCTAGCAAGTTAAGGCACAAATTGAGTCAATCAAAAAAAGGTTTATGGAAAGTAAAAGTGTTGCAAGTAGGCATTTAAAATACTTGGTTTTTCTGTTCTTTTGGTTGGTGACAGTGTTTGTTTAAAGTAGAATTCCAGCCCAACACTAACTGGTCTTAAGAATGTCCCCTCCCTCTCCTGCTACCTAACCTGTGTAAAAAACAAAACAAAAGCGTGTATTTATTTTAATCTGTTCCGGGCATATGATCTGCAGTTTCGGCTCTCCTGTATAAGCTGCAGGGGAGAAGAGGGAGCGACAACAGTGACAACAGGGAGCTTATGAGTGACATCACAGCTCCCAGAATTCCCAGTCACTGTTGAGCGCTCCTTCCTCTCCCCTGCAGTCTCTCACCAACACAGGGGATAGTGTGACCAGACCAAGGCAGACTAAAAATAGGTAAGTATATAGATCTTTTTTACACAGTATAAGGCAGTATAGATATCAGGAGGGGGGAGTGAACATTTTTAAAGACAAGTTATTGTTAAGACAGTCATAAAAGGATCAAAATTCGGCCGGTTCAGCAGGAACTGTCAGAATTTCAATACATCTATAGGCAGACTGGTTGTACTGAAGTCAATCCGATAATCAACCTCAGTACAACCAGCCGGATGGGTTTTTCTCACCAGATCACTGCCAGCGACTATAGCTGCCAGCGCTGATCATTGCTTTCTGCTGGTGGGGAAGGCTCTGCATGCTCCCTGCCAGAAGAACACAATAGCGCTGTGGGAGGGATTACCCCATGAACACTGACTGTGTTGATGGGAGAAATGGAACAATTTTCTTTTCTGTGGCTGAAGGAAAGAAAATTGCATAATCTATGGCCTGCCTTAGGCTGGAACTCTACTTTAAGTGGAAGGCGTTACCTCTAGGACATGCCTGCTCTCAATTTGTTTATTGCTATGCAACTCAGATTGGGAGCGCAGATATTTTAGCATTAGAGACTACATTATGTAGAGATGCCTTAACCGGTTCCCGACCGATGCACGCCGATGTACGTCGGCAGAATGGCACGGCTGTGCAAATGGGCGTACCTGTACGTCTCTTTGAAATTGCCGATGTGCCATCGCGTGCGCGCCGCCGGCCGGGAGCTTCGTGAGTAGGATCGCGGGTCCCACAGACTCGACGTCCGCGGGGATACCCACGATCGTCTCATGGAGAGGAAGAACGGGGAGATGCTAATGTAAACAAGCATCTCCCCGTTCTGCCTAGTGACAGTATCACTGATCATAGCTCCCTGTGATCGGGAGCTATGATCAGTGATGTGTCACAGCTAGCCCATCCCCCTACAGTTAGAACACATCCCTAGGACACACTTAACCCCTACAGCGCCACCTAGTGTTAATCCCTTCACTGCCAGTCAATGCAATTTTAATCGCACTGATCGCTGTATAAATGTGAATGGTCCCAAAATCGCGCCAAAATTGTCCGACGTGTCCGCCATAATGTCTCAGTCACGATAAAAATTACTAGTAAAAAAAATATTAATAAAAATGCCATAAAACTATCCCCTATTTTGTAGACGCTACAACCTTTGCGCAGACCAATCAATAAACGCTTAAGGCGATTTTTTTTTTTTTACCAAAAATATGTAGAAGAATACATATCGGCCTAAACTGAGGAAAAAAAATGTTTTTTTAATATATTTGTAGGGGATATAGCAAAACGCAAAAAATATTGCTTTTTTTTCAAAATTGTCGCTCTTTTTTTGTTTATAGCGCAAAAAATAAAAACCGCATAGGTGATAGAATACCACCAAAAGAAAGCTCTATTTGTGGGGAAAAAAAAGACGTCAATTTTGTCTGGGAGCCACGTCGCACGACCGCGCAATTGTCAGTTAAAGCGTCGCAGTGCCGAATCGCAAAAAACCCTCTGGTCTTTGGCCAGCAAAATGGCCCGGGCGCTTAAGTGGTTAACGATGCATTTGCAACTGTATGCAACAGAAAGCTCTGTTTTAACTTAATGTTTATTTAGGCTTTTTATGCTGACTAGCTGGAGAATGTTTTGGGGAATGGTTGTACGGTTTTGAATACCAGGGGTGATCCAGGTTTTTAGGGCTACTCCCTGATCAGTTTCATCCCTGGAGATGCAGCCTGCTTTTAAAATCTACCCAGCAACTCCCTTTTGTATATTATTATTATTTTTACACAGGATTTATATAGCCAATAGTTTGTGCATTGCTTCACAATATAAAGGGAGATAATACAACAATATAATTCAATAAAAGAGGGTTAGGAGGGCCCTGCTTCTGGGAGCTTAAAATCTAAGAGGTTCAAGTTATAATTTATTTTATTTCCTATTTGTATTTTGTTCATTTCTATTGAAGGTCAACATTTTCTGTGCAAAATATTTTTAATAATGCAGTTCAGGCGACATAAGGAGAATGTTTTTTGCTGCACTGAGAAACATTGCACATAATATAGGCACAATATAGGCTGAGGCACATTAGCACTGAATCAAAGTGTCCCTTGAAATCATTTGAAAATGTTGGCAGTTGTGCTTCATAGGCTTCCAGCTGAGACCATCAGTGTTTTTCTTCTATGCGGGCCACAACTGCATCAATTATGTGCTGTTTTTTCCCCAGATCCAATTAAAACAGTTATCTAAATTTAAGAGTATTTGCTTTTAGTGGCTAAATGTGTGTGTTTGTTGTTTTTCCTATGCAACCCAAATCGCAGCTAAACATTAAAGTTATCCGCTGGGCAGTGTAACAGGTTTGCTGTAAACAGTCTTTACTTAAAGGAATAGTCCATATTTTTGCAAACATGTAAGAAATATGACATTAGCAAAATAAGATGCGGATTTATTAAACTGAACATTGAAGCCTGCAGATTTATCAGTGCAGTCCACTGGAAGTGCAATGTACAGGCTCTTGCATGATTTACATTCCAGCCCCAGGTTGGTACGGCGGTGTGGAGATCTTCTGTTATGGATCTAGAAGAAATAATCAATGCACTATAAGTGTGGTGACATCGCCGCACTTGTGATGCATTCAGATCTGCAAGTCCCTCTGCCGTATTGACAGATGGGACTTGTGGTCTTTTCATTCACAGATTCCTGTAAATGGAAAATATGGCTTTGTGGGCAAAGCCACGAACAGCCACACTAAATTAAAAAATCAACAGAATGCTCCAGGGAAAAGTACCCGTGATTCAATTATGTTGGGGCAGTGAGAACTATAAAAAAAAAAAAAATCCAAACGATGCTTGATTTTCATCGAAGCAAACAAATTAATAAAACAAGTGGACTATCAAAACATGCTGGCACCATTACACAGGTGCCCCCAGCCTGGAAAAAAAATGTACGTTAGTGAACTTTTGGGTCCAGCACCACACACCCGGGTAGCTCTTCAACAAAACTGATCTGGCGAGAACAAATGTCAGTTAAATTTGCAAAACTAATATTCTTCACAATAGTAAAAAATCAGACGGGTTAGGTTACCTGCTGTAGCACCTTCTCTGTGAATATTTCTTGCAGTCGGGATATTTCAACCACCTTGCCTTCTATTTGCCTGCAAAAAAAGTATCACAGACAGAATCACATCTCAGTCAATAAAAAGTTCTGAAATAACCTTAGTCTGAAATCCACATCCAGAATGCCAATGTAATAAATTATTCTAAAAGACTTTTCCATTAGTGGTAAACTGGACATATGGCCAGGCTATATACATTCAAGTATTTCTACAAGTCTTTTCTTCAACATTTCTTCAAGTCCTAACTGGCCTCTGTATCTTCAGGCACCCAGCAGCAACTTATCCCCAAATTTCACACAGTAGAAGCACTGAAATTGTCAAAAACCTTAGTCGTAACGGTATTTCTAGGAGTCTTTCAGGACAGCACCTGGAGAGAGCGTAGCTCCACCCGACTTCCCAGGAAACACTGCGCAATGTCTTTTAAGGCAGGACACTTCCACCATGGCCTCAGTCATAATTGAGAATCCTCCAGCCATGCTGAAAGACAGAATCAGAAAAACAGACAAACACAACATAACAGTGCAGGTCACAACGGAAACCATTAGAGAGGGTAATAGCTGCTGTCCTGAAAGACTCCTAAAAAATACCGTTACCGGCAAGTCTAACGAAGGTTTTCTCAAAACGTCTTTCAGGACAGCACCTGGATATGATCAGCGAGAACTTACTACAACGTGGGACCACCGCCTGCAGGACCTTCGGGACGAAAGCCTGCTCCGTGGCTGATGGTAAATCGACTCTAATGCCGGATGAACGTAGAAAAACTCCTCAATTTTGCTGTCTTACAGATTTGTTTGCGTGAGGTGCCAGCCCTCTCAGCCCAGGATGTTGCGACTGCCCTAGTTGAATGGGCCAAGATACCTTCTGGGAGTATCTGCCCTGAGGTCGTATAGGCTTCTCTACTGGTCATCCTAAGCCATCTTCCTATTGTTCTTTTGGAAGCACGATCTCCATTACGTGATCCTGAAAACAGCACAAAAAGACAATTCAATTTCCTAAATTGCTTATTTAACTCTAGGCATTGAAATAGACATTTCTTTACATCCAGTGTGTGGAAAACTTCCTCTTTAGGACCGGCTGGGGATGCACAAAATGTTGGCATAAAGCCTGGGTCCACCTTTAGAATTATCCAGTCTGGAAAAATCGTTAAGGGTTCGACCACAGAAAAAGCCTGCAGCTCACTAACTCTTCTGGCAGAGGTGACTGCCACCAATAGGGCTTTTTTAAAAGTCCAATCCTTTATTGTAGTGTTTTTTAGAGGTTCAAAAGGTGTTTTAGTTAGACTCTGTAGAACCACTGAGAAGTCTCAACTTGGAAAAAATTTGATAGGCGCTGGTCTTGACCTAGCCAGGGCCTTAAAGAAGCTAATTGTCAACGGCTCTTGTGATAATTGCGTTTCCAAAAAAACGGATAGCGCTGCCACCTTTGCCTTCAAGGTGCTAACCGCTAACCCTTCTCCATTCCATCATGAAGAAATTCCAGGATGGAAATTATCTACTGCTTTGCAACGCACCAGGAGTTGTAGCATTTCCAAACCTTGAAATAAATGTCTCTAGTGACCTTCTTCCTGCTATTCAGCAGTGTAAAAACTTTTTCTGATAGACCCCTATTCTTCAGGATCTGCTCTTCAGAATCCAGGCTGCTAACCTGAGCTGGCTTACGTTTGGATGAAGGATGGGCCCCCGATTCAGTAGATCGTCCCGCAGAGGTAATATCCAGTGAGGTTCTGCCACCAGGTTCAGAAGCGTCAAGAACAATATCCTCTTGGGCCAATAGGGGGCTACAAGTATTAGTTTTGTGGATTCTTCCTGAAATTTTTTGAGGACCAGAGGTATTAACTGGAAGGGGGGAAAAGCATAACACAAAAGGAAGTCCCAAGGCTGGGCCAGAGCATCCAAGCCCCTTGCCTGATCCCCTCTGTTCAGGGAAAAATAAGACGGAACCATCGCGTTCGAGTGGGTCGCAAACAGATCGATCTGCGGAATGCCCCACTTGTTCACCACCATCTAAAAAACTTGATAATTTAGACTCCACTCTGATTCTGACATTTTCTTCCTGCTCAGGAAATCTGCTATCCAATTCAAACTGCCCTTCAGATGCATGGCCGACAGGGACACCAGATTCTCCTCCGCCCAAACTAGGATCTCCCGAGCTAAAGTCAGGAGAACCCTGCTTCTGGTAGCTCCCTTCTTTGTTACATAGGCGACAGCCGTGGCATTGTCGTACAGGATCTGAACATGTTGGCCCCTGATCGTCTCCTGGAACCAAAGGAGCCTCATCAGAATTGCGTTTAGTTCCCTCCAATTGGATGATCTTTTTTGCGTCTAAGCTTGACCAGGTCCCCTGGATAAAACAACACTCCAGATGTGCTCCCCACCCCCAGGAACTTGCATCTGTCGTTAGCCTTCCACAATTTCCTCCTCACTTGTAAGGGAATTGTGAATCATTTTTCGAAGGGTTCTTCGTTATTCCAGTTTTGCAGAATTATCTGCTGCAGCTCACTTGAGTGGAGGCGGGCCCATTGAACAGCCAGAATAGAGGATGTTAGGAGACCCAATGTTGACATAGCTGACCGAATCCTAACTGGTGAGCTTGTACTGAATCTGTTTTATTGCTCCCAGGATCTTTTCCCTCCTCTCTTCTGGTAGTAAGATCTTTTGCTGAACTGAGTCGATGTTATAGCCCAAAAACCTTATCACTTGGGAAGGAACCAGATTCGACTTCTCCTTGTTTAGGAGCCAACCCAAGCTTCGCAAGAGGTGTTCTGTTCAAATTTGTCAGCAGCTGTTCTATTGAGCTGGCAAACAGAAGGAGATCCTCTAGATACGGAACTATCATAATTTCTTGAATCTCCAGAGGCGCCAAGGCTTCCGCCATGATTTTGGTGAAGATCCTCGGGGCTGAAGACAAACCGAAAGGTAGGGCTCTGAACTGCAGATAGGATATCATGCCCTCTGAGCTGACTGCCAAATGCAAAAACTTTTGAGAAGCCACTGCTATTGCAACGTGAAGGTAAGCATCTCTGAGATCGATGGAAGCCATTAAACAGCCCACCGTGAGAAGCTTCCTTACGGAATAAATCATATACAAAACTTTTTGCAGCGAATGGATCGATTTAGCAGTTTTAGGTTCAAGATTAACCAAAACTTTCCTGAAGGTTTTTTTACCAAAAAAACATGAGAATAAAACCCTGGCCCTTCCTCCTCCTGAGGAACTGGGATAATCACTCGCCGCTGCCTCAGGTCTTATAAAAGGGACATTATTGCTAGGGCCTTGTCCTACACTCTGGGGATCCTTGGTTACAAAAAACAATTTGGAGGATTTTCCAAAAATTCCAGTCTGTATCCCTGGGAGATGACATTGAGGACAAACGGACTGTATGTCACCACTCTTCACAGAGGGAGGAAGGGTAGAAGTCTCCCTCGCACAGCAGGACCACCATCACTGGCTTTTAATTGGCTGTTCAGGCCGCCTGAAAAGAACTCAAGCCCTGTCTCCCCCCTTTGCACATTCCAGGGTTTCTTATAACCTGCTTCTTTGAACGCTTGGGTTTGCTGAAAAGGACAAATTATTTTTAACTAAGGGTGCTTTCTTTTTCTTTGCTAGAAAAGCCTTTTTCTTTTCTGTGATCCTATACAAGATAGCCTCTAAGTCAGGGCCAAATAACAGATCCCCAGTAAAAAGGAGCCCACAGAGCTTCACTTTGGAAGCAGAGTCCCCAGACCCAATCTTTAACCAAAAGGGCTCTTTGTGCCGAGTTCACTAAAGCTGAAGTTCTGGTAGACATCCTGATTGACTTCGCAGCGGCATCTGCTACATACTCCACTGCCTTTAGAAGAACCGGAATGGTGTCCAACAGATCCTCTCAGGAAGTACCTCCCTCGATGTGCTCCTTTAACTGTTCTAGCCAGTGTTCAAAGTTCTGGCTACCACAGTTGAAGCCATGGCTGGCTTGAGATTGGCCGTTAACTAGTCCCATTTTTTTTTTTTTTATAAGGGCATCGGCTTGTTTATCCATGGCATCTTTTAAAGTGGAGTTCCACCCAAAAGTGGAACTTCCACTCATCAGATTCCTCCCCCCCTCCGGTGACACAGTTGGCACCTTTCAGGGGGGAGGGGGGTACAGATACCTGTATATTACAGGTATCTGTACCCACTTCCGGCATAGATAGCCGCAGAATCTGCGGTTATTTACGCCACTTCCTGCTCCCTCCCCGCTGCCTGCTGGGAAACACACGGGTCCCAGAGGCAGCAGGGACCATCCGTATTGCGCTGCGCGACTCGCGCATGCGCAGTAGGGAACCGGGAAGTGAAGCTGCACGGCTTCACTTCCTGATTCCCTTACCGAAGATGGAGGCGGCAGCACCCGTGGATGGAGAGACGCTTCGGCCTCGGGTGCCGACATCGCGGGCGCCATGGACAGGTAAGTGTCCATGTTTTAAAAGTCAGCAGCTGCAGTATTTGTAGCTGCTGACTTTTAAAAAAAAAATTTTCGGCGGCGCTCCGCTTTAAGATGCCCATATCCTCAAAAGCTAGGTCAGTATTGTGAGAAACTTGGGAAAATTCTGCATCCATTCGGCCTTTTGTTCCACACATGCCACTTGTCCTCATCAAAAAGAGAAACCTTAACTTAAGGGAGCGAGAGAAAAATGGAGCCCTCTCTGGGTCCTTCCATTCTCATTTGACAGCCTCTGAAAACCTTGTGAACTGCAAAAACTCTGTTTAACCTCCCCAAGGCCCTCAAACATTTTATCATGCAGGGATAAGTCAACCTTATCCTCCTGAATGCTCAGGGTGGTATGAATGGTTTTAATCAAATCATCCACCTCCTCCAAGGATAATTTGTATCTAGATGATCTTCTATCTGCATACCCCTTATCCTCATCCCCTGAGACTTTGGGGGAGATGGCCCTGCTTACACCCTCTTCCTCTTAGTCACTATCCTCCCTGGATACTGAAGTGGACAGCAGAAGACTGGATGGTACATTGGCCTGGCTCCCTGATTGGAGCACTGGGTGCTTGTCCAAAAAGGAGTGGAAAGACTCAAAAGTATCCGTAAGCTCCTTTTATAAGGAGACCATAAGATCCGAGCTTTGAGGTGATTCCTGTTTTAGCAGGCCGTCTATACAATCTTTACATAGAGCCTTCTTCCAGGTATCCTTAAGACCCCTGTCACACCAAGGCGTTTTTGCAGCGTTTTAGCGCTAAAAATAACGCTATTAAAACGCTCATAAAACGCTCCCCATGCATCTCAATGGACCCTTTCACACTGAGGCGTTGCGCTGGCGGGGCGTTGAGAAAAGTCCTGCAAGCAGCATCTTTGGAGCAGCTTTTGGGAGTTGAAAAAAGCTCTTCAAAAACGCCCCTCTCCATTGAAATTAATTGAAAACGCCTGAATAGCGCCTATAATCCGCCCTGAACTGTAGAAAAGTCACATGGTCTCACAAAAAGGTAAACATGCAAGCAGAAAAGAAAGCATCTACAACAACAGGACTGAACTTGTGGGAAGGTCAGAATGATTAAACAATGCCAAAAAAACAAAATTAAAGTGCCAAAAAAAAGAATTAATTCCAGAAAAATGAAGATTTCAAGTAAAACAAGACACTGCTTGTTACTTTACAAGACACTGCTTGTTACTTTACAAGACACTGCTTGTTACTTTACAAGACACTGCTTGTTTTACATGATCTCACAAAGGATAAACATGCAAGCAGAAAGATAGCATCAATAACACATGCTTCAATAACGCTTGAAAAACGGTGTTAAAACGCCTGCAGCGTTTCGTTAATTTTACCGCTAGCGCCCCTAAAACGTGGTAAAAACACGGTAATAATGCTAAGGCGTTTTAGGGCATTTTTGTAGCGCCTTGGTGTGAAAGGGGTCTTGGATGCCTTGCAAGAGGGGCACATTTTCTTAGGAGGAGTAGGAAGGGCATGCTTTAATTTCTTCTCCGTGTTCTGTAATAAAATAGAGGAAAAAAGGGAGAAAGCACTAGATTAGGACCTAAACCATAATCCCCATTCTTTGCCCAAGGATACCCAACAGTCCCCCCCCCCCACAAAAAAGAAAAGGGGGGGGGAATGATCATCCAACCATACCCCTTTGTGAGGTAACCCAAGGGGTATGGTGCAGGTTCCCCCCTTTCCTATACATAACACCCATGGGAAGGGAGGAGAGAAAAAAAAATAGCCCTAAAGGCAACATCTTTGGAACCTCTGACCCAGCTTATCTGGGCTTGGCTGGCGCCTGTGGCTCCTGCTCCCGCCATTGCCTCCATGACCGCAGAGGACATTGTGGTCATACTGTCTCTTTTTTAAAACCCCCGGTCTCTTCGCCATTGCGAAGACCGGACGTGTACGCCAGCCAGGGCCCACCCCCCTCCTCCTGCCTGCGTTCCACAGGGGAAACAGAAGCCACGCAGCCGACCGGAAGTCCGGCCCCTTCCGAAAATGGAGTCACCCGCCATCGGAACCCGGAACGAGTGGGGGCCCGGGAAGCCCCTGGCTCAACGCTCAGGGTTGGAACAGACCCCCCGGGCCGGTCCCCAAGCTCTCGCCGAGCGGAAAAAAAGAGGGGTGGTCCGGAACATCTCCCGCCCGGCTGGGAGGATGCTAAAAAAATAAATAAAGTATGCCATGCTCCCATACACAGGACCTCTGCCTGGAGAGAGCGCAGCACACCCGCAGTTCCTCACAGCTCTTCCACCATGGCGGAGGAAACACTACAACTGAGGCCATGGTGGAAGTGTCCTGCCTTAAAAGACATTGATCGCAGTGCTTCTTGGGAAATTGGGTGGAGCTACGCTTTCTCCAGGTGCTGTCCTGAAAGACGTTGTGAGAAATATACTTTACAGACAACCTGATGCTTTAGTCAATATTTTTTATTAAATATATATGTACACCCAACATTTCATATTACTGATGCACTATATTGCCAAAAGTATGGGGACACCTGTCTTTACACGCACATGAACTTTAATGGCATCCCAGCCTTAGTCCGTAGGGTTCAATATTGAGTTGGCCCACCCTTTGCAGCTACAGTGGGGACAATAATTATTTGATCCTCTGCAGATTTTGTAAGTTTGCCCACTTGCGAAGAAATGAAGAGTCTATAATTGTGCATTTTAAATGATAGAGACAGAATATCAACCAAGAATCCAGAAAAAAATACATCATAAAAATGTTATAACCTGAGTTGCAGTTCAGTGAGTAAAATAATATATCAAATATTTGACCTACCAACCAACAATAATTCTGGCTCCCACAGACTGGCTACAGTATGTGCTCTTGTGGTACACAGATTAGTCCTGTCAATTTAAGAAGGTGTTCCCATTGACATCTTATGTGTATAAAAGACATCAGTTCACAGAATCTCTTTCTTCCATTCAAACTCACCATCATGGGCAAGACCAAAGAGCTGTCAAAGGACATCAGGGACAAGTTTGTAGACCTGCACAAGGCTGGAATGAGCTACAAGACTATCAAGAAACTTGGTTAGAAGGAGACAACTGTTGGAGTGATTATTTGCAAATGGAAGAAATACAAAATAACCATCACTCGCCCTTGGTCTGGAGCTCCATGCAGGATTTCGCCTCATGGGGTAAGGATGATTATGAGAAAAGTAAGAAGTCAGCCCAGAACTATGTGGGAGGAGCTTGTAAATGATCTCAAAGCAGTTGGGACCAAAGTCACCAAACAAACTATTGGTAACACAATACGCTGCCATGAATTGAAATCCTGCAGCACCCACAAAGTCACTTCCTCCTCACGAAGGCACATGAACAGGCCCATCTGAAGTTTGCCAATGAACATCTAAATGATTCAGAGAAAAATTGGGAGAAAGAGCTGTGGTTAGAGGAGATGAACATTGAGCTTTTTGGAATTAACTTGACTCGCCATGTTTGGAGAAAGAAAAGTGCTGACTATGACCCCAAGAACACCATCCCTACAGTCAAGATGGAGGTGGAAACATTGAAGATGGGTCTGCCAGCATGGCAATGACCCAAAACATGCCAAGGCAGCAAAGCACATTAAGGTCATGGAGTGGCTTAGCCAATCTCCAGACCTAATACTATAGAAAATTTATAGAGGGAGCTGAATCTTTGAGTTGCCAAGTGACAGCCAAGAAACCTTAAGTATTTAGGCTTCATGTACACGGGACGTTTTTACAACCTCTCCTGACTGATTTTAACTTGACAGATAGTAACCCACGTTTAAAACGTCTGTTTTGCCACGTTTAAAAATTGTTAAATTTTTTTTCAAAATAGCCAAAAATGAAAAACGCCTGTAAATGAAATGCGGCTAAAGGCAAGTTACTGTGTTTAGAAGCGTTTGGCGCTTAAAATGCCTCTAAACTCAGCTTCTGAACCCATTCTTTTGCATTCCAAAGCCTCTAAACTCAACTGCCTAGAAACGACTGTTAACGACCCTGTGTACATGCACTGATAAGATAACATAGAGAAGACTTCAGGAGCAGTTGAAAAAAATGCCCAACTGCTCCTAAACATCCGTTTAGCAGCAGCAGTGTGCATGAGGCCTTAGAGAAGATCTGTAAAGAGTACACCAAAATCCCTTCTGAGATGTGTGCAAACCTGGTAAACAACTACAAGAAACGTCCTACCTCTGTGCTTGCCAACAAGGGTTTCTCCACCAAGTACGAAGTCATGTTTTGCTTGGGGATCAAATACTTATTTTACTCACTGAACTACAACTCAATTTATAACATTTGTATCATGTGTTTTTTCTGGATTTTTGGTTGATATTCTGTCTCTATCATTTAAAATACACCTGTGATAACAATTATAGACCCTTCATTTCTTTGTGAGCAAACATACAGGGGGATCAAATCATTATTTTCCCTACTGTATATCAGCTTCAACTCTTCTGAGAAGGTTGTCCACAGGGTTTAGGATTGCGTCTATGGGAATGTTTGACCATTCTTTCAGAAGTGTATTTGTAAAGTCAGGCACTGATGTTGGACGAGAAGGCCTAGCTCTAAATCATCCCAAAGGTGTTCTATCGGGTTGAGGTCAGGACTCTGTGCAGGCCAGTCAAGTTCCTTAACCCCAAGTTCCTCCACCCCAAACTCGCTCATCCATGTCTTTATGGACCTTGCTTTGTGCACTGCTATGCAGTCATGTTGGAACAGGAAGGGGCCATCCCCAAAACTGTTCCCACAAAGTTGGGAGCATGAAATTGTCCAAAATGTCTTGGTATGCTGATGCCTTAAGGGGCAAAGCCATAATCCCCCCTCCACCAAATGATTTGGAGGGGTGGCCCAATACATTTGGCAATATAGTGTGGATGAGCGAGTTTGGTGTGGAGAAACTTGACTGGTCTGCAACCCGACCTTCCAAAGATAGAACACCTTTGGGATGAATTAGAGTGGAGACTGCGAGTCCAGGCCTTCTCGTCCAATATCAGTGCCTGACCTAACAAATGCGCTTTTGGAAGAATGGTCAAACATTCCCATAGACACACTCCTAAACCTTGTGGACAGCCTTCCCAAAAGAGTTGAAGCTGTTATAGCTGCAAAAAGCGGGCCAAATCAATACTGACCTCTACGGACTAAAGCCTCATACACGCAGTACGATTGTTGGCCAACCGAGCATCTGATTTTTGTCAAAAGGGTGTGTGCCAGGATCTTGTCTTGCAAACCAACGTTTCATAACTGTCGTGCCACAAACACGAACGTAGTGAAGTACTACGAGGAATTTCAGCTCTTGAGCGCCACCCTTTGGGCCTCTTCTGCTAAGTGAGCATTGATTCCAAGCATGCGTGTTTGTACTTTCGACTTTTGTGTGACGATTTGTGTACTGACCATAAGAAAATCAGATGTGAAGATGTTGTCCACTGAAAACTTACTAGCCTGTCATCGAACATTTGTTGGTGGAAAATTTGGACAATTGTCAAAAGGAGCGTACTAACAGTAAGATTTTAGGACACCTGTCTGTCAACAATCAGACCGTGTGTACTAGGCTTTAGACTGCGGAAGCCATTAAAGTTCATGTGCATGCAAAAGTATGTGTCCCAATACTTTTGACAATATAGTGTATGTGCCTGCTGTACCATGTACTTGTATGAAAATGTAACCTGTTCTCTTCGTATTGCTTCCTTTGTGAGAAATCCCTGGTGTTCCTGCCAGTCCCTCTGCTTTCCTATTAAAAACGGACCACACTAAGCAGGAGAACACACCATGGTCAGTTCTTTAGTCTGCTCTCCTCCAATGATCAGACTTCTGCTGCTGTTTCATCTTCCTCACATCTCTGTGCTACTGTGATCACTTATAAAAGAAGGGGGGGGGGTATTTATAATGTTTTTTATATCTATACACACACATTTTGCCTTTTATTTCTATTTTAAACTTACTGGGTTGTTTTATAAAGTGTGCGTTTACATACATTTTAAGGCATACCTGTAAAAGACGTAAGTATATACTTACCTTTCCTGCTACCCTTAACACCTGTGCTGAAATTCGCACTGAAACCGCGCGCTTCCTGAAGTGCCAATTTCCTGGATACCCTGCAACTCTTACAGACTCCTCCTGTTGACCTTCATATCACTACTGGATCATGTGATGGGTGGTCAGCAGGAGGAATCACTGGAAGCCGCGGGGGTCTCAGGAGATTTACACACCTGGACATTTTAGTGCCAACTTCAGCACAGGGTTTCTCAACATCGGTGCTGAGTTTAGTAGTGTGGGCAGGAGGAAAGGTGAGTATTTAAAATGTTCTTTTATAGGCATGCCTTCAGTAAAGACAATAGTGAAAAGAGTAGATTTAAAGTGTAATTAAAGGCCTGTCCTGTTTACCATTCTCATCAAAAGTGAACGTTAAAGAAAATCTAAAGAACACTAATAGAGGGGAAATCTTCCAATGGGGACGCTAGTCCTGCTGACCCTGGTGACATACCAAGAAGCAGGCTACAGATGGATCAAATCTCAGCTGGTTGAGCATGGACCGTTTCAATCCATTTATGGGCAGGCTGGTTGTATCCAAATCGATCCATCGATTGACTTGGGTACAAGCAGCATGTCAGATTTTTAGCATGCGATTATTGCCAATGGCTAGAGCTGCTAGCAGTAAATCACTGTGTTCTACCGGCAGGGACGCACCCCCCCTTACCCAGAGGAACACAATACCTCCACAGTAGGGATTCCCTATCAACACTGACTGTATTGAAGGGGGGAAATCTAGCGATTTTCTTTCCTGCAATTTACTCTCGCTTCCTGTTTTGGCTATGGGACAGGAAGTGAAGGGGAAAAAAAAAAAAAAAAACTGGCGGGGGTTATAACCTTCCTTTATTCTATTCCAAATGGAAAAAAAAAGTTGCCATTAGTTACATTTGAATGTCCCTATAGACACTAAAGATGCCTCAGAGACTGTCTTCATCAATATTTAGGTCTATGGAGTATCAGGGAAGCCTGCAGAAATCTCCAGTGTTTGCTTTTCTTATTGAAGGCAAAAGCAATCAGGAAGGTTCTATAATCAGTTTGATCTTTAGGCACTGAGAGGTTTTGGCTGGTGGTGGTGGTGTGGGCAGTTACCTCATAGACATGGGACAATGCACCACTTGAAATGCAGTAAATGGGTAGGAGATAGCAGAATATAATTTGAGCAGGGTCTCAGAATGTCCTGCCTGCTATAGAATAGTCAGTATTGGCAGGAGAACATTCCATGAGTCAAGTAATAAACATTCTGCTCTCCTAGCTCCAGAGAAACAACACCCACACCATACCTATTAATAGCTCTTCAGTTACGTGTTGCCATTTTCATGTTGAGCCGTGTTTTTCTTAATGGTAGACATGAATTATCCTCTTATTTAATCGGTCAGTAACATTAGGTTTACTGGCTTGCGCTAACATGGACTTATAAAGAGGACGTGGAAGATGTGCAAGGTGTATTTCTCTACTAGTAGTTTACCTGGTATAAACATTGTGGCAAACAATAATGCCTGGTACACACGGGAAGTTTTTTTTTTTTTTGGTTCAACCCAGTGGACCAAATGAAAAAGTGATGTTAGTACAGCAATCTCCCTCCGCCGAGCTATTGTGTTCTGACAGGGGGATGATCCACCGCCAGAAGACAGTGATGAGCGCTCGCAGCCATTGGCTACTAGCATTTATTGGATGCTGGTTTTCCAGCATGCACATTCCTTAGAACCGGCTTCTGTTGGACAGGCTGCTTTACACACAGGCAGAATGTCAGGCGGTTTCTGTTGAACTGGCCTGTGTACCAGCCTTAAAGTGGTTGTAAAGTCACTGAGGACAATTACTAGAATTCCCTCTGTTATAGCAAGCTATGATGTGCAATGTGTCTTCTTTTTAAATTATGAAGCTAAAGGAGCACTGCTGTGTGGTCACATGACCTCCCGCCACTCTCCTTCCCTGATCTTAGGACTACGGCGGGAGGGGCTGAGATTCCCCTCTGATGTCACCCAGGAGGTCACGTGATCGCACAGCGGTGCTGTGAAATAAGGTATTTAGCGTCATATTTAAAAAAAAAACAAAAACACACACACACACTGCACAATATAGCTTGCTGTATCAGAGGGGATACCAGTAATTGTGCTCAGTGACTTTATAGCCACATGGAATAATGTCAGGAGGTTCACAGAGAGGATGAGTGGGGAGGAGATGGGATCTCACAGCACAGACTATTGAGCTGATAGGCAGGGAGGGAGGGGGAAAGAACGACCAAACAGCAGGATGATGGACGCAAACTGACCACCGTATCATGGATCAGCAGCCATAACTACATTGGAACAGGCAGGACTAACCAGATATTTTACAGCATAGAATGGGACAAATGACACAGCAGAAGCACTATGCTGTTTATCGTGCTTTAAACAGGATATTTTTTTTTTTATTGGGTTACAACCGCTTTAAGCTCATCTGAATCTGGCCTCATCACCCAAACAAACCAGGACAATAATTTCCTATCCAAGTGGTTGCTTTAAGGAATGCGAGAAGACATAGTCAGGATTTGTATACAGTGGGCTCTTTGAAGAAGGCTTTGTCATAGAAATGAACCAGCTTGTCTTTAAACCTGCTTACATTCTAGAAATACATTTGTAGGGGGATCAATAAGAGTCTGTGACCCTTAATTCTCAATTCTGAAAATCCAATAATCACCTGCCATTTCCAAAGAAAAAGCCTTTGTTGCCCATAGTAAGATAACTAGGTTCATCCAATCAATTCCATAATTGCTAGAAGAAAAGTCGGCGTGAAGGACTTATTTTTCTTTTAAGCAGAAGTGGAACTCTCAAACTACAAATAAGGTTAAAGTGACAGTACAATTTAGGGAAAAGAAATGCATAGACTGCACAGCCTACTCACTCATTTCAGTCTCCTAAAGTGGTTGTAAAGGCTGAAGGTTTTTTTTACCTTCATGCATTCTAAGGGTAAAAAAACCTTCAGTGTGCAGCTCCACCACTCAGCCCCCACTAATACTTACCCAAGTCCAATTTTGGTCCAGCTAGTTGCACGAGACCTGAAGCTCTCCCAGGTCTCGCTCTCCTGATTGGCTGAGATGCAATGGCTGAGCCGAGCTCTCTCTGTCTTATGGACACAGAGAGCCGGCTCAGGAACAAGCACGCACGAGCGCCCACACAGCAAGCGAGGGACCAGAGAAGACGTTTGGGGCTGAGGGGCCCAGAGAGCCGGTGGGGGACCAGAGAAGAGGATTGGAGCTGCTCTGTGCAAAACCACTTCACAGAGCAGGTAAGTATGACATGTTTGTTATTTTTTTTTCAATAAATGTTTTTCCATTACAATCACCTTAAATACACGTTGCTGTAGTACACAAGCCCATTCTATTATTATACAGGATTTACATATTGCCAACAGTTTAGGGTAGGAAGTTTCAGACGAAGGGTAGCGGTTCTGAAGAAGTCCTGGAGGTGAGCATGGGAGGAGGTGACCAGATAGCTAGAGAGCAGGAGGTTTTGGGAATAGTGAAGAGGGAGGTTTGGGTGATATTTTGTGATGAGGTTGGTAATATAGCTCAGAGCAGAGCTGTGGGTGGCTTTGCTGTTAGCATTTTGAAATGTATTTGTTGGGCAAGCAAAAGGCAGTGGAGAGAATGGCAAGCAAGAGGTAGCAGGCACTAAACAATTGGTAAGGTGAATAGGTCTGGCAGCTACATTCGTAATAGGGGTGGAAAGCTTGTGTAAAGATAGGCCAGCATAGAGGGAGTTTCAATAGTCTTTTTGTTAATCTAGGAATTCCTTTTGCCTACTTACTTTTAAAAGATGAGAGGTATTCCCAACCACGCCCATGGCAGGCTTCTTGCCATCGTCACATATAGAAATCCTGATGTAAGCATCAATAAAATAACGTTTCCCAACCACCAACCATATTAAAACCTGCTTTGCTACGGTAAGCAGGCCATACACCAGTAGAATTTTGTTTTAACACTTGACACAAGTCATTAGTCAGAGCGTTCAATCCTGCCATCATTTTATCAACTAATTTTGTTCCAAAAGCCTTAAAATTAAGTCCAGACCTGCTCTTTGCATGGAACCCCAGACGTAATAAACATGTCTTTCTGTTCCTAGCATATGCACATTATAATATCTACGAATTTTTCTGAATGAAAACCACATTCACATTTGGAATTTGATTCAAGATTTTTTTTTATCCAGCTACTTTGACTCTTCTCATCTCTACAGATAAAAATAACAGTCTATTTGACTCAACTAACCATTAGAAAATTGAATGTTATGAAAATAAAAAAAATTCAAACTAAACTCTACTAGTGTATGGCTAGCTTTACAGTGATGGCAGGGAACTGCACCCTGCAAGACTTGATGTTTTAATCTTATCCACATTTTACAGGACACATCTACAGGCAAAGAGGAAATCTAACATTATTTTAATCTGAGAATACTGCAAATGGTTAAAGCGTTTAGTACATAAACATATTTCTGTGCAACTCCCTGTGGCTGATAACAATGCATTGTATATAATGTGTTTTATACAGCTCTGCAGTGCAGACACAGATATGCAGTAAGAACGGGCCTGAGAGCAGATACAACTTATCCACTAGAGAGAGTAGCCACATCCATTAATGTTTTGTTGCCAAGGAAACATACCTATTTTAAAAAATACCTGCACTTATCTGATATTTCTACAGATGTCAATTACATTCAGTACATTTACTCCAGGTTAACCTCTTCCCTGCCACGCCTAGGGAACGCAGGTACATCTGGCTGCATACAACAGCTTGTGCGCTGCTGACAGTCACTGTGCTCCATCTGTTTTACACCAGTCCCCTTCAACTGTCTATTCCTGTATGCAGAATTTGTGATGTTGTCAGGACAGCCAGTGACATTCCTTGAAGGCAAACTTGCCTGTTGAGGTTCCACTGACTCCTCCTTCACTATTGTGTCCTATGATGAGCCACAGAATGCAACAGGGAGCCAGTCCTCCAATGTACCATACATGGAAATCTGTCAGATGTCAAGAGGCCATTGCTCTGAAAAAAGAGTAAAGATCCAACAACAGAGAGTACCTGTACCTGTAGGTAATTTCTTGCAGGAGCTCTAGGGGGTGTGCGAATGCTGCCGGAGGCACGATCGCGTGCTGATTGGGGGGGGGGACCCGAAGTCTGCCGGCCGCCCGCAATCGTACGAAAGAGACACAGAAAGGCGGTCTGCCTATGTAATCAAGGCAAATCGCTGTTCTGACAGGGGAGAAGATAGAGATCTTGTGTTTCTGCTAAGCAGAAACACCGATCTCTGTCTTTCCCCAGTTGGACCGTCCTCCGAACAGTTAGAAAGCACCCAGGGAACACATTTAACCCTTTGATTACCTGTTAACCTCTTCCCTGCCAGTGTCAGTAGTACAGTAACAGTGCATATTTTTAGCACTGATCACAGTAATGTCACTGGTCCCCCAAAAAATTGTCAAAAGTGTTAGTAAGGGGTCTGATTTGTCCGCCGCAATGTCGCAGTCCCGCTGTTAGTCACTGATCGCCGCCATTACTAGTAAAAAAAATAAATAAATAAAAAATATCCCTTCAATATACACTTATTGGGATGTGTTTTATAGAAGGATATATATATATATATATATATATATATATATAAAATTTTTATTTTTTTTTCAAAATTGTCACTCTTTTTGTTTATAGCACAAAAAAATTAAAACCGCAGAGGTAATCAAATGCCACCAAAAGAAAGCTCTATTTGTGGGGGAAAAAAAAGACATCAATTCTAATTGGGTACAGCGTCACACAACTGTGCAATTGTCAGTTAACCAATTCAGCCCCGCAAGGTTTTCTTACCTTCCTGACCAGAGCAGTTTTTGCGGCACTGTGTCGCTTTGACTGACAATTGCGTGGTCGTGCAAACAAAATTGATGCTCTTTTTTTCCCACAAATAGAGCTTTCTTTTGGTGATATTTGATCACCTCTGCGGTTTTTATTTTTTGAGCTATAAACAAAAAAAATAGCAACAATTTTGAAAAAAAAAGCAATATTTTTTACTTTTTGCTATAATAAAATATATTTAAAAATACATTTTTTTCTCAGTTTAGGCAGATATGTAGTCTTCTACATGTTTTTGTTAAAAATCGCAATAAGCATATATTGATTGGTTTGCGCAAAAGTTATAGCGTCTACAAAATAGGGGATAGTTTTATAGCATTTTTAATATTTTATTTTTTATTAGTAATGGTGGCGATCTGCGATTTTTATCGTGACTGCAACATTATGGCGGACACATCGGACACTTGACACCATTTTGGGACCAGTCATTTATACAGCCATCAGTGCTATAAAAATTCACTGATTACTGTGTAAATGACAATGGCAGGGATGGGGTTAAACACTAGGGGGCGATCAAGGGGTTAAGTGTGTCCTAGGGAGGTGTTCTAACTGTAGGGGAGGGAGGGGCTTCCACTGACATGACAGTGATCACTGCTCTCAATGACAGGGAGCAGTAGATCTCTGTCATGTCACTAGGCAGAATGGGGAAATGCCTTGTTTACAAAGGCATCTCCTCGTTCTTCTGCTGCGTGACACGATCGCGGGCCCCCGGCGGACATAGAGTCCACAGGACTCGCAGAGATGGCCACGGATCGATTTAAAGGGAACTTACCTGTATGCCCATTTTCTCAGCCATGCCATTGTGCTGACGTACATCGTTGTGCGCTGGTCGGCTAGTGGTTAAGGTAACGCAGTACTATATCGCAAAAAATGGCCTGTCCATTACGGGGGTAAGACCTACCGGGGCTGAAGTAGCGACTTCACATTTTTATGTACTTGGGATTCCCTATTTTTATTTCTGAACAAGAACAAAAAAGGTTTTAAATTATATATGGGCAGCACAGTGGCTAAGTGGTTAGTACTTCTGCCCAGTAGCACTAGGGTCATCTGTTTGAATCCCAACCGTGGCACTGCCTGGAAGTTGCACGTTTTCCCTGTGCCTGTGTCTGTTTCCTCCCGGTACTCCGGTTTCCCTCCTATACTCCAAAGACATGCTGATCAATTAATTGGCTCCTGTCTAAATTGTCCCTAGTATATATAAATGTGAGTTAGGGACCTTAGATTGTAAGCTCCTTGAGGGCAGGGACTGATGTGAATGCATATATATATATATATATATATATATATATATATATATATATATATATATATATATATATATATATATATATATATTAACAAACAAGTGATCTTGCGCAGTAATAAATTGTCACAAACAATACAATATAAATGTGCAAAATTGATGTACTAAATCAAGTCCAAAAACATCTAATCCATATAGTTCTTCATGCTAGAGGTGTCTCTAATATGTATTAATTTTGTGCCTTCACACAACTGTTTTGTGATCTCAGAACTCTCACCTTAAACCAGTGAATATCCAGCCTCAAATTATAAAGGAATATCCAGCCTTCAAATATATCACTCCAGGATCTTCTTACTGGTATATTCACACCTTCCTGAAAACTATAGGGTAAACCAGCATCCGGACTCCAAAACACAAGACTTTAAACCTCTACAAAATCCCTATAGGCTGCAAACAATGGCCACATAAGCATCCAGCATGCATGCGTAGAGAGCTCCACCATTTGTTGCCCAAAAATGTAATTGAGTCAGCAGGACCACATTGTGCTCTCCTGCTTAGTGTGGTCAGTTTTTAATAGAAAAGCAGAGGGACTTGCAGGTACACCCGGGATTTCATATAAAGGAAGCAATACAAAGAACAGGATACTTTCTCATCCAAGTCCAGGTACAGCAGGCACATATCAGGAATATGAAGTGTTGGGGTAACAAACGCTTTGAGATTTTCTTCCTTAGGTATATCTCCCCTGCCCAGTAGAATATCACATTATATCTGAATGAAACAAAGATAGTTGTTTACCTTACTTCATCAAACAGACTGTTCATCTCGCTGACAAGTCTCTGGTTTTCCTGCTCAAACTGTAAAAAAAAAAAAAATTAAATAAATAAATATATATAAAATAAATAAATATATATCTATAAAAAAGTGAATGTTCATTTAATAAAAAGAAAGTTCAAGTTAGAAATGTTCATTTATTGGTATTAAATCCTAAATCAAACATACCAGGAACCCCACCTCGCCCTCCCCCCAGTCCCGCTGACCTGATTGGCGGTAATCTCCTGTTCTGAACCCCGGTATAGCCGCCTCATGGCTCCGGGGCTTAGAAATCCTCTCAGCTCTCTCCTCTTCTTTCTCCCCGCTGAGAGGAAGGGCTACGTGGCTTCTGATTGGTCTGCGCCGCCCATGTGACGGTGCTGACCAATTAGAATGCTCCTAAAATGTACCTCCTGACAGGGTACATTTAGGAGATTAAGCTCCGGGGATTACTAAGCTCAGAACGGGCGATTACCGCCATTCAGGTCAGTGGGACGGGGGGGGGGGGGGGGTGAGGTGGGGGTCCTGTGTAATTAAACACTAAAGCTATAGCCGCAGGCAGTGATCATTGTTTTCTGATGGCGGGGAAACCTTCCACTGTCAAAATACAATAGCGTAGCAGGAGGGATTTCCCCATCAACGCTCTGACTGTGTTGATATTGGAATCAAGCGATTTGTTTTCTTTCAACCCGTGGTTGAAGGAAAGAAAACTACATAATCTATGGTCAGCCTTAGCTAGGAGTTTGCAATGTATATACATATAGTTAATACTATCTAAGGTCAGCCATAGATTGAGCAAATTTCTTCCCTGCAACCACCTTGATTCCCCCATCAACACAGACAGTGTTGATAGGGGAATCCCTCCCACCGAGCCATTGTACTCCCCTGGCAGAGGAGAGGGAGAAGCCATCCCTGCTGGGAGAACACTGGGATTATTGCTAGCGGCTATAACATACGCTATCAAATCGCATGTAAATTCTGGCAGGCTGGTTGTACCCAAGTTGATCAAGTTGATGGTACATTCAGCCTATCCATGGTTTGAATCTCAGCTGGTTCAATATGTTTTTATTGCTTGCAAAGCAGAAAACGAGAAAAAAGTAAAGCAGCATAAGGCACTAATAATCGTGTGACAGGTGCAGAACTGCATACAGTACAGTGTACGATTGCATACAATAAAAGGGAAGACAATAGTCAAAATAACACAGCTACAATCTACAAAATGATCATACAAGAGTGTGAGGGCCCTGCCAATAGTAGCCAAACTATCTGCTGCTTCTGCTCATACCAGAAAAACATTTGTAAAAGAAAAATAAAGGAACAGATTATAGCAGACCAAAAATAATACAATATACAGAATCTGGATATATCCAAGAATCCAGGAATAGAGAGGGGGAAAAAAAAAAAGGATAAAAAGTAATGCCTCGTACACACGATCGGACTTTCCGACAACAAAACAGTGGAATTTTGTCTTTAGCTCCACCCTTAGGGCTCCTTCTGCTAATTTCGTGTTGGAAGTTTGGGGAGTGTTGATTCACGCTTTTCTTTTCGTGTTTTTCATTTAGCGCTTTTCATTTCATGCTTTTCAGTTAGTTTCTGAACTGCCGTTCGTCAACCAGACATGTTGTGGAATCGGATGAAATAACGTGTTATTTATTATTGGTCTTGGCATTATTGTTTTGACATTATTTTTTTGGTTGAATAATGATTTGATTTGTAATATTTTCTATATTTTTGGATGCATAGAATGCACTTTTTGGTTAAGTTCTATTGGCAGATAGCATGTCTAATTTTCTTTTCTTTTTTTAATGCACAATAAAAAAAATGTGGAGAATAATACTTGGCTATGTGTTTTACTTCAGACAGTTTGGGAGTAGGCAGTTACATTTTAAAAAAAAATACAATGTAAAATTGACACCAACATAGTTGTGCCTTTGATCTTAACCCTTTCCCGCCGACCGTACGCAGATATGCGTACTCGGCTTTCCGGGGTTATACCGGGATGATGCCCGCAGCTGCAGGCATCATCTCGGTACCGTTGTTTACAGCGGGCGATCGGCTACCCGAGTATAACAACCGATGCGGCTAAAAGCCGCTCGGTTGTTATACCTGAGGAGCGGGAGGGGACACCCCCCCCTCCCGCCGCTCTTACCGGGCCTCCCGTGCGATCGTTCCAGCCTTCTCATTGTAAATGCGGAAGCGACGTCATGACGTCACTTCCCGTTTACTCGGCTGCCAATGGTGCCGAATTTAAAAAAATACACAGTACTCAGAATCGCCATTTTCGGCGATCTGAATACTTTGAAGTGCGGAGGAGGGATCGGGGGTCTTTTAGACCCCCGATCCCTTCATAAAGAGTACCTGTCACCACCTATTACTGTCACAAGGGATGTTTACATTCCTTGTGACAGCAATAAAAGTAAAAAAAAAAATTTTTTTTTTAAACACAATTTATAAAGTAAAAAAATAAATAAAATAAATAAAAAAAAAAAAAAAAATTTTTAAAGTGCCCCTGTCCCCGCGAGCTCGCGCAGCGAAGAAAACGCATACGGAAGTCGCGCCCGCATATGTAAATGGTGTTCAAATCACACATGTGAGGTATCGCCGCGATCGTCAGAGCGAGAGCAATAATTCTAGCCCGAGACCTCCTCTGTAACTCAAACCTGGTAACCGTAAAAAATTTTTTAAAGCGTCACCTATGGAAATTCATAGGTACTGTAGTTTGTCGCCATTCCACGAGTGCGTGCAATTATAAAGGGTGACATGTTTGGTATCTATTTACTCGGCGTAACATCATCTTTCACATTATACAAAAAAATTGGGGTAACTTTACTGTTTGGATTTTTTAAAATTCATGAAAGTGTCCCTTTTCCAAAAATTTGCGTTTAAAACACCGCTGCACAAATACCGTGTGATAAAAAATATTGCAACAATCTCCATTTTATTTTCTAGATTATCTGCTAAAATATATATATATAATGTTTGGGAACTCTAAGTAATTTTCTGGCAAAAAATACGGATTTTAACTTGTAAACACCAAATTTCAAAAATAGGCTTATTCATGAAAGGGTTCAAAACTAGGGGATAATGGTGTTGTGGTAACTTGCCCAAATAAAAAAAAAAAAAAAAAAAAAAAAACACCATAACAACATTATTCTTGATATCACTAGAAAAAAAAAAAAACCTTTGAAAATTAGTTTGCAATAACTCCATCAGTATCACCAGCAAAGCAGCTTCATTATTATCCCATTAAAGAAGAAGAGAATTGTGCGCTGCATTTGGAGATTTCATCATTTGCCATGTCACGAATGTTAATTCTCCATTACAAACGCTAGTTTACAAGACCGACCGCTTCTGGCTCGTCCTTGCTTCCGAGCATGCGTGTTTGTACTTTGGACTTTTGTCCGACGGACTTGTGTACACACTCTCGGAAAATCCAACACATTTGTTGGCGGAAAATTTGAAGAATGCTTGTTGGCAGAAAGTCTGATGGAGCGTACACACGGTCATATTTTCTGCCAACAGCCTGACATCCAACATTTCCCGACAGAAAATCCGATCGTGTGTACGGGGCTTTAGAGAGAAACAGATGACCTAGGGTGCCCTGACATCACAAAGTAAAACATAGTCATTCCTCCAGTCAGATACGCATATACGAAGCCCAGGGTGCCCATGTCTTTTCAAATTGTTTAACCCTATTAGGTAGCACGCTTGCCAGCTTCTCATGCATTGTTATGAAGGAAATTTTAAGTGTGGTATGAGTAAAGGAAACAGACGGTTTCTTCCAAGCTCCTATCATCATACATTTGGCTGCCAGAAAAATAAAAGAAGCTAATCTCTATGCATTGCAGGAAATACTCGTAATAGCTTAATTTAATAGGGCATATTGGCCTACCGCTTCTCCCAACATTGAGCAAGGAAAAAATCCTATTACAATATCCCCTAATCTTAGGACATCCCTACTAAATATAGCACATAGTGCCCCTCATGGGCACTGGCTATAGCATAGAGAGGAGCTTGCGTGCATCCAAGCTAGGCGGACAGGAACAAGATTCCATCTAGTAAGAACTTTCAGGTTCTCCTCGATAAGGGAAATATTTATAATGCCACTTAATGAGGCATTAAATTGTGAGTGCCATATTACCAAAGTCGTATCAGTCAACAAGTTCCTGCCCCAGTCTACCATATAAGATAACTTTTTTGGGGAGAGTAGCAAAAGACCATATATCAATTAGATTTCTCCTCTCTGACCCTTATCCCTATTACACCACTTTCATATGGAGAAAGAGAAGGGCCATCCTGCCCTGCTGACCATAATGATTTCAAAAAGTGGAAAATTTGGCAGAAATGAAAATATTCAGAGCTTGGCAAGACAAACTTAGACATGCAGTGGGCAAGGGTAAAGGGTCCAGTTTGGGTAAAATAGTGCCTGATTCTATATAGACCTTTGTCTAGCCACCATTTAAATACCCAAACATCCATACCTGGAAAGAAGTTAGGATTGTTAAATAAGTAAGCGAGGGGGGTGGGGGGGTGTTAAAACAGAGATTAAGTGGTCATGGGTCAGCAATTTATCCCATAAGGCTAAGGAATGGGACAGGGTCAGGGTTAAAAAAAACTCTGTTTTAAGCTTGAATTAGTAAACTGGGCCAATTTTTTTTTTTTTTTTAAGGCTAGCTGGTAAGTGTGCTGGGAAATGTTTGTCCGTTAGTGCTGTGCGTTGTCCTTCCATGTGCACCTTACTGCAAAGGCTATTTTTAAATTGGGATATTTGCCATTTTTTGTATAGCCTGTTCGCTGAATTTGGCGTGGGGACTCATTGGATGCCTCTAGCTGCTTCTGTGTTCTTACTGGGCATCCAGTGTGTCCCTGTGCCATTAAGGAGTGGGCTCCAAGCAAACCTGCACTTAATTTATCCACTGCTATACTATATGAGCTCCAATTTGGAAACTCTCAATAATAGAGTTAAAGTGACACTAAAGTTAATTTAAAAAAAAAAAAAAAAAAAATAACAAACATGTCATACTTACCTCCACTGTGCAGCTCGTTTTGCACAGAGTGGTCCCAATCCTGCTCTTCTGGGGTCCCTCAGCGGCTCTCTCGGCTCCTCCCTGCATTAGATAACCCCCTAGGAGAAGCACTCTCCGGGGGGTTACCTTGCGGGTGCGCTCCCGAATCCAGCATTCAGCGTCCATAGACAGATCCAAAAACACTTACCTTTACAACCCCTTTAAGAGCGCAGTATACTGAGAAGCCTTGATGTAGGCACTGCAGCTTCCACATATATTTGCAAATGTGTCCAGCTAAAACCTCTGTTTTTAACGCGAATTGTCAGATAGGGTTAATCTTTTTTTTTTTTTTTGCAGGCTAGCCGATAAGTGTGCAGGAAAATTTGCGTGTTTGTGATGTACTATGAATCCAGGCTCTTTTCTTTGCATGCCTAGAAGAGAGGGGGGAGCTAGCGACAATGCAACCCCCATACGTATGTGCGGAGGTTACATCATCAGTAGCTGTACAATGGCCAAAGGGGAATGTAGTGGGACCTGAAAGTGGTGGTGCCACTTCATTTGAGGAAGGGGCAACAGGATCCTTGACCAGTCATAGCTTGAGGAGGGCACAGTAGAAGGTAAGTGTGCTGTAATGTACAATTGTGATGTGCATACTTGAAGGGAGACCTTAATCTGCTATGTGCTATTTGACCACCTGTAATCCAGTGGTCAATACATCTGATAAGCAGCTCAACACACTTTGTGGAAGCACTGCACTCAATCTGTTGTCAATCTGTTGTAATCCGTTTTGACGTTCAATACCACAAGTGTCTCTCATCACCGATGTTGGACTTCATTGGTGGACTTATTGATATAATGAGACAGAATGTATTTTGGAAAAACCCAGCTTTTATGGGAAAAAACAACATGAAGAATTTAAGATGAAGTGTGATTCTCAACTTTTTCTACACTTCTGACTATATACATGTGAATAAAAATTATTGATTTTAGCAATTAAATTCAAAAAGTGAAACTCATATTTATATAGATCCATGAGTGATATATTTCAAGCATTTTTTTACATTTTTTTTTTATTTTGACGATTACAGCTAGTGAAAACCCAAAATTCAGTATCTTAGAAAATTAGATTAACTAAGACCAATAAAAAAAAAGGATTTTTAATACAGAATTGGTGGCTTACTGAAAAGTATGTCCATGTACAGTATAGTATGCACTCAATACTTGGTCGGGGCTCCTTCTGCATGAATTACTGCATCAATGCGGCATGGCATGGAGGCGATCTCCCTCTGGCACTGCTGAGGTGTTATGGCATGAATGCCTTCAGCTCGTCTGCATTGTTGCGTCTGGTGTCTCATCTTCCTCTTGACAATACCCCACAGATTCTCCATGGGGTTTAGATCAGGCGAGTTTGCTGGCCAATCAAGCACAGTGATACCATGATCATTAAACCAGGTATTGGTACTTTTGGAAGTGTAGGCAGGTGCCAAGTCCTGCTGGAAAATGAAATCAGCATCTCCATAAAGCTGGTCAGCAGAGGGAAGCATGAAGTGCTCCAGAATTTCCTGATAGAGGGCTGCGCTGTGACTTTGGACTTGATAAAACACAATGGACCAACACCAGCAGATGACATGGCTCCCTAAATCATCACTGACAGAACATTTTGCATTTCATTTGGAAATCAAGGTCCCAGAGTCTGGAGGAAGAGTGGAGAGGCACAGAATCCAAGTTGCATGAGGTCCAGTGTGACACTTCCACAATCAGTAATGATTTAGGGAGCCATGTGTTTTATCAAGTCCAAAGTCACCGCAGCCCTCCAGGAAATTCTACAGCACATCATACTATACTGTACATGGACATACTTTTCAGTAAGCCAACATTTCTGTATTAAAAATATTTTTTTTATTGGTCTTATGTAATATTAAAATTTTCTGAGATGCTGAATTTTGGGTTTTCACTAGCTGTAAGCCATCATTACCAAGATTAAAGAAAAAAGAAATGCTTGCAATATATCACTCTATGTGCAACGCATCTATATAAAATAAATGCGTTTCACTTCTTGAATTGAATTACTGAAATAAATTAACTTTTTTGATGATATTCTAATTTTTTGAGCACCTGTACTTGCTTACACACACACACAAACCTCCAAATCTCCTCTCTCTATATGTAAAATATGAATCTGATTATCTAAAACATATTTCTATGTACACGTTTAACCAAACAAGCATTCATATAGGAGACAAATATCTCTGGCAGTGAACAGAACTTGGCCTGAAAAGCACTTGGTTAAGTCTGGGTGGTAGAAAAGCAATCAGTGCTGCTGACAGCAGCCGCTATTAATCTTTAAAAATCAATTTAGCACGCAAGATTGGTCTACGGGAATAAAACGGATATCCAAAAAGTGCAGATTCGTCATCTGGAAGGATTACTGTAAGTGCATGAGGAAGATGTATCAGCCTTTGATACAACATATAATCTTTACATATCCACTTCCCGCTCCAACCAGGCAGCCGTGACAAGTCATTGTACTAGTAATAAACCTGCAAACACACTATTTCTATATTCATTTACCAAGCTAAAATTATAGACTTTAACACCTCCGCCTTCTGTGTGCAGACAGGTAATAGCAGAGAGAAGAGAAAGACACTTTTTATATACATATATTTTCTTAAATGGCTAACATCTATGCATAATAATGTATGGTGAAACTAGTGCCAGTAAGGTCAACACTTTTGATCTGCACAAGTAATTCACAAATGAAAGTTGCTGTATCAGCATCCCAGCCAGCTAACTAGCTAGGAAGCCAAGCCCCCATCACTGTGGTGACCAATGGTAAAGCATAAGAAGCGGTTGGACCAAGTGCTAACTGCCTAGTTGAAGTTGGGATATTAGAGCGCCCCAGGTTCTGGACCTCCTGGTGTGCACTAGAAGATAGTAATAGACTGTGCAGGCATCTAGATACACCTGCTATTCCAACCTAGAGGCAGTTTACTATACGTAAACTTACTACAGATACACTTAAGCCTAGTACACACTATCAGAAAATCGTACGAAAAATATTGCCTTTGAAGCGGTTTTACCATGATCCGCTTTTTAGTATACAATTTTTGAGAGCCGATCACGACAGTTCACCCAAAATTATCCAAAGGGACAGACACAGATTTTTTTTTTCCGAACAATACCAGATCGTATGATTTTCATTTAATCACTACAGTTTTCTTTCGAAAAAACAATACAAATACACTACAACACATTACATCACTTCTGAAGTTGTATTCTGTCATACAAGAATTTTCATAAGTCGAGTACCCTCTTCATTTTTTCGATACGGAGACTAGCATGCAAAAACGAAAAACAAAACAAAACGGACGATTATTTGTCTGATATTCTCATCATGTGTCCCAGGCTTTAGGGCTTGTTGAGATGTGCTTTGAGATTTAAGGGCTCATTCACACTAGCATAACTTAATAAATTATACTAAATCTTTTGCATATACAAAGTGCATAGTGTTTAACTAAATACTATAGCAATTGGTGATTAATAGATAATCCAGTGCTGCAATCACAGTGATTCAGATATTTCATTAAAACCAAAAAAATTCCATCAAAAAAAGTCCATAAATCTTTTGTGATGCAACTTCAATCTTTACACCATCACCAATGGCAGACTTCATGAAAAACACCCAGTGGATGTGAGTGAAATTCCTACTCACCAGACCACCATGACCTCTTTAAATAAAAAGAAGGTCAGATGGGGCTTTTTAATTTGGCTCTGTGGTCTTGCTGGCATATCAGAGGAGATGTGGCTGGAATCTTGCTAATATTCCACCGCAATAACAGTTGAAAAAATGAAAAAAAAAAACAGGACCATAGCGTAATACAGTTTAATAAAAACATTTTAAAAATGTGCCAAATGGCTGCTTACATTAGTAGGTGCATTTCCTCGGCACTGGAGGTTTAAAGCATGCATCACCAGGCAAATGGAAGGTATGGCCATCCTGTTCGCACCGTGTTGCGCCCTGGCGTACGTTTCGTCTTCACAACGTCATCAAGGATGCTTCCCGATGAACACGGCAGTGGAGTGCACGCTGATCAACACAGCGCGAGCGGGACGGCCATACCTTCCATTTGCCTGGTGATACATGCATTAAACCTTCAGTTTAAAGGAAGGCCACCTCACAGATTTTCTTTAAAGGTGAACTTACACTTTAAAGAATTTGATTTTGAAACTGTAACATTGACCAACTGTATTCTATTATTAACAAAATGTTATTTTGTTTTGGGTGTATCAGAGTGATGCTTCTCTCACTTTCCCTGGCGGATTTTGCTGTGCTACAGAATAAAAAGGATTACATGCTGGGTCACCAACCCTCACTGACACTTTGCATTACCAAACACTGACGCCAAGTAAAAAGAGATTAAATAAGAGGTGAAGACGATCTGGCCCCAGTCACAAACTGTAAACTGCTACCTTCATCACTTGGCAATTCAAAAAGAACATGAAATGTGCAAGAACATAGACTATAAGTACAAGAAAACAGACAGAACTGCAGTGCATTTTGTATTTAAATCTTAAACACTGTAAACCAGGAGTCATTGCTTTAGCAGAAATCCAGGCAAAGATAAAAGCCCACAGATCAGATTCAGGCCTCGTTTACACCACATGTGCATAAAAACTGATAGAAAAAACACGCAGATTTCACTTGCAGAGACACGAGTTTACATTAGTTTCACATGCACGTTTCAGTGAGTTTTTATGCATGCTGATATCAGTTCTCATGCGTGTTTTTTTTATTTATGCACTGATAGACAACACACCCTGTGTCATCACTCTCTCTTTTGCCCTGTTCACACCACAATGTTTACCTGTAAAATCCCTTTCTTGGAGTACATCAAAGGACACAGAGCTGGTTATTATAATAACTACTTGGGTTATACGCCACCTATAGGTGAATGGACACTGGTAGATCAAGCAGATCAAACAGGAAGTCCGCCCCTATATAACCCCTCCTACACAGGAAGCACATCAGTTTTGTAGCAAGAAATAAATTCCCAAAAAGAGGGGAGGGACCTCTGTGTCCTGTGATGTCCTCCAAGAAAAGGATTTTACAGGTAAGCTGTAGAAAAAAAACCCTATTTTCTTTATCGCACATCACAGGACACAGAGTCGGTTATTATAATAACTACTTGGGACGTCCCAAAGCAATATCCTTGAGGGGAGGGACACACCATCATAGAAACTGTCACCAGAGAAGGATCTACTCTGCTATTTGTAATACGCTGAGCCAAAGGCAGTATATCATCTACGTTATTGACATCCACCTGGTAAAAATCCTGTAGCTGTATAAACCAAAGACCAAATAGTGGTCTTGCACACCTGGGCTACCGAAACCTGATGACGGATGGCCCAAGATACTCCCCCACACCTGGTAGAGAATCCATCCCCAGAAAAAAATGGGTTTTTGCCATTTAAACCATAAGCACCATTGATAAACTGGCAGATCCACTGCTAAATATTCGACGTAGATGCCGCCTGCCCTTCCTGGGCTATTCTGGCAGCAAAACCAGGATTCATGACCTGTGCCGACAACTCAAGTAGATCCTGAGCGCCTGAACAACCTCTAGAGATGTAGCGATCTTTCTCCTGCCGACTGTGGATTAGGAGAAAAATCACCCCTCCTGGCGCGACCTGGTGCCCTCCCCTGCTTACCAGAGTCGTCGGCAGCAACAGAGGCGATTGTGTCTGTCCCCTTGCTGGGTATGGAGACTAGTGAGGGGAAGATGGCCCCCACCCATCTCCATATCACTGCAGGGCGGAAGCGACGTCAAAACGTCACTTCCGCCCACAGCTCTTAAAGGGCCATTTTTTTTTTTTCATTTTTTTAAGTGACAATTTTTTTTTTTTTTTTTATTGCATTTTAATGTAAATATGAGATCTGAGGTCTTTTTGACCCCAGATCTCATATTTAAGGGGTCCTGCCATGCTTTTTTCTATTACAAGGAATGTTTACATTCCTTGTAATAGGAATAAAAGTGACAATTTATTTTTTTAAAACAGTGTAAAAATGTAAAAAAAAAAAAAAAAAAGATAAAATAAATATGGAAAAAAACATTTTTTTTTTAACACGCCCCGCCCTGACGAGCCTGCATATGAAAACAGTGTTCAAACCACACATGTGAGGTATCGCCGCAATCAGAACGAGAGCAATAATTCTAGCCCTAGACCTCCTCTGTAACTTAAAACATGCAACCTGTAGAATTTTTTAAACGTCGCCTATGCAGATTTTTAAGGGTAAAAGTTTGTCGCCATTACTGTTTTCTTATTTTTTAATTAATAAAAGTGTATTTTTTCCAAAAAAAAAGTGCGCTTGTAAGGCCGCTGCACAAATACGGTGTGACAAAGTATTGCAACGACCGCCATTTTATTCTCTAGGATGTTAGAAAAAAAAAATGTATAATGTTTGGGGGTTCTAAGTAATTTTCTAGCAAACAAAAACTGTTTTTAACTTAAACTTTTAACTTAAACAACAAATCTCAGAAAGAGGCTCGGACCTTAAGTGGTTAATGTAAATAAGCACATATGTATGCAGTATAAATGAAAACATGCCAGCATGTGTTTAAGCAATATGCATCTATAGAAGCTTGCGTTTATGGAAACATGTGCTTATGCAACTATGCATTTAGGCGAAACCTGAAAGCGTGTGCCTCTGTAAACACGCATTTATACAATACGTGCCCATGGAAACAGGCATTTATGCAATAAGCAAGCATGCGCTTATGAAACGTGTTTATGCAACACGTATCTATGCAGACATGTATAAACATGCATCTATAGGCAACCATGTATAACCATGTATATTTATGCAAACGTGTATAAATATGTATCTTTATGCGAATATGTATAAACATGCATCTTTAGCAAGTGTGCGTTAAAGCAAACGTGCGTTTTAGCTAGTTTGCAAGCATGCACCTGCTTAACTGCAGTTGGCCCCATACTAGTCCTGCAGGTTTTAGCCAAGCACATATGCATCCAATGCAGCCTCTATGCTGTTTCAGAACAGCGAAAAAAGAAAAAATAAGCTTCTGCAGACCAAACGCACACTATACTGGAGACACAACTCCTTAAAGTGCTCCCATGCCCATGTTTTTCCAAACATGTATATTTAAACATGCCTTTAAGCAACAAGTTTGCAAGCATGTATACTACGCTGCACTGTATCGACTTACAGTTGAAGAGTCCCCCCGAATTAAGCAGTAAATATGCAGCATATAATCATTACTTGTCCACATAGTTCTCCCATAGTAAGTACTCACACTTTGTTAGTATCCATGGGCTGCTGTTATGTCTCCAGAGGCCCTGCTGAACCTGTGGACCACGTGGCAACATGGCCACCCTTCCACTTCCCGCCTATATAAAAATAGGCCATACTGAGCGAGCCTGTACCCTCTAGTGGCCTGAGGAGAAACCGCAGCCCACATGACTAAGTAGTACACAGCATGATTAAACAGCACACTGCCCCCAGTGGCTACCGGGAGGACAGTCAGATCTCTCTTTTTTTTTTTAAAAAAAAAAGAGAAACTGCAAAAATGCAGACTTACCATTCCTGCTCCAGGACTCTGAACATAACCGGAGTCCAATCTCCACCCATCATGGTGAGCTTTGTCATAAAAGACTATCAGTGACTCGGTCCCCCTTAATTTGGGGTCAACTCCCCTGGACCTGAATAGCACCCTGCAGGAAAGCACATTGGTCAGAACAAACACTGCACAGGGTTCCATTACGCAGGGTCCGGTGCAGTAAGGCTTCATTACAGGCAAACCTAGAGGAATCTTCTCTCCTTCCAATGAGGCTCGGGTACCATCCATTTTGGCTGACAGCTTTTTCAAAATGGATCCGACTGAAGTCTATGACTCTTAATAGAACCGTCCAGACCTCCAAGTATGCGCCAAGAGCACATGTATCACATCAGTGACCCCCACCTTACAGACACTGCCAAAAACTGATGTGCTTCCTGTGTAGGAGGGGTTATATAGGGGCGGACTTCCTGTTTGATTGTTCTGCTTGATCTACCAGTGTCCATTCACCTATAGGTGGCGTATAACCCAAGTAAAAATGAGAGACATATAAATTTGGCATAGAATAGAGGGAGCTATGCATAAATTACTTGAAAGAAAATAACATATCAGAACAAAGGGGCATAGAAACACATGGACACACAGAGGAATCAAATCTTACCAACACTGCTTCAAATCAATGAGTGATGAGAATGTAAAGATAAAATCAATGCATATAGCGTCCCATCCATCCAGCTAAAACACCTAGATGTTTTGGCTGGATGGATGGGACACTATATGTATTGATTTTATCTTTACATTCTCTTCACTCATTGATTTGAAGCAGTGTTGGTAAGATTTGGTTCCTCTGTGTGTCCATGTGTTTTTATGCCCCTTTGTTCTGATATGTTATTTTCTTTCAAGTAATTTATGCATAGCTCCCTCTATTCTATGCCAAATTTATATGTGCAAGCTTATGTCTATGTATTATCTTTCAATACGTTCATGAGACATTTACCCATGTGTTTCTCATTCCCAGTACAAAAAAGTCACACCATCAATCTCCTGAAGAAACTCTGTTGAGTGAAACATGTCGAGAGTGGTAGTGCTTTGTCTTTATATGCTTTATTGATTCAATGTTACCTTTTGATACAGATGTAACTTTCCTTCTCATGTTTTTATTCTTCAATTAAATAAAACCATTGTAATTTTAGGCAATCTGATGATTTAGATCTTTATACAGTACATAAACACCTTAAAAGTCCCGAGGTTTGTCACCTCTCTGCCCCGTCTCTCATTTTTTGAAATTTCTTCCATTTGGGATGTGGTATATTTTTGGTTTGAGCCCTCCATCTTGCCCCATTTTCATTTTATAACCCAAGTAGTTATCATAATAACCGGCTCTGTGTCCTGTGATGTACGATAAAGAAAAATCTGCGCATGATACTAGTGTTGTGGTGTGAACAGGGCACAGAAAGAACTGATTTCTTTGTGCCCTTGCAAAACACATGCAGAAAAACTCACGTCTCTGCTAAGGATGAGCTCATGTGTGTTCGCAACCCGCACCTGTAGAGCCCGCCAGGAAGTCAGCACTGCACAGCGCTAATCACAGGCAGCGAGACATTTCTTGATCTCTGCATCCGCGGATTGGGTAAACGTCTCACTGTTTGTGATTAGCGCTGTGCAGTGCCGACTTCCTGGCAGGCTCTGCACATGCGGGTTGCAAACAGGCCTGAGCTCATCCTTAGTCTCTGCAAATGGTGTGAACGAGCCCTAAAAGAGCAAATTCAAATGAACGATGAAAGATGTGGCTTACTTGATAAACTGACATATTTGTCCTTAAAGGCAAACCATAGTGGTATTTCTACCTGTGGAACTTGATTACCTTGTTGCCTGTAAGTCATTTTCAATCTGACCCTTGATCCTTTCTCTAGGCCGGCGTTTTTCAACCAGGGTGCTGTGAAGAACCCTCAGGGGTGCCACAGCAACAGCCTGATCTGAGCGCGATCCTGCCTCATCTCCTGTACCTAGAGAAGTGAGGGAGGACACAGCCCGCACCACCTTCTTGCTGCTATCTTTATTATTGCTGGCAAAACAGAAGGCTGTCCATGCCACCCCACCCCATCCTACCAACTGATGACATAATTTACATGTCCAGTGGCCCACACCGCTTTGTGTTATGCCAGCAATAGTACAGTTAGCAGCAGGGAAGAGGTGAGAGCCCGGAGGAGGTGCGGGCTTGTGCTCTCTCCCTATGCACAGAAGTCAAAATGTAATCGCTTTCACATGTGAATGTACTAGGCTTGAATATCGCCACCCATCTCCTCCCCACACTGTTCCTGTACAAGCAGCAGAAATTGTGGGTAGAGGGGAGGTAATTAAACCCTGTAAAAGTTCAAGCTGAGAGCAATTCTGTGTTATCTCCTGTATACAGACAGGAGAGAGGAGCTGGAGCGGGGAGAGCACAGCCCACACCTCCCTCCATCTCTCTCCTCCTATCCCTACTTCTGAAGTGATGGGGATGGACAGAATTTGTGCTATGTGGGAGGGGAGTGCTAGGAGGGGGGATATGAGGGGTTCACACCAAGTGCAGTGCGGTAACACGTGCAAAATCATGCGTTTTCCCCATCCTGCACAAAAATGTGCTGCCTTTTGCAGATGCACGTGGGAACCATTAATTCTTAACCGCTTCAGCCCCGGAAGATTTTACCCCCTTCCTGACCAGAGCGTTTTTTGCGATTCGGAACTGTGTTGCTTTAACTGACAATTGCGCGGTCGTGCGACGTGTCTCCCAAACAAAATTGACGTCCTTTTTTCCCCACAAATAGAGCTTTCTTTTGGTGGTATTTGATCACCTCTGCGATTTTTATTTTTTGCGCTATAAACAAAATAAGAGCAACAATTTTGAAAAAAACGCATTATTTTTTACATTTTGATATAATAAAATATCCTCCAAAAATATATATATAAAAAAAAACATTTTTTTCCCTCAGTTTAGGCCGATCGCATTCTTCTAGAAATTTTTGGAAAAAAAAAAAATTGCAATAAGCGTTTATTGATTGGTTTGCGCAAAAGTTATAGCGTTTACAAAATAGGGGATAGTTTTATGGCATTTTTATTCATTTTTTTTTTTACTAGTAATGGCAGCGATCAGCGATTTTTATTGAGACTGCGACATTATGGCGAACATGTCGGACATTTTTGGGACCATTGTCATTTATACAGCAATCAGTGCTATAAAAATGCACTGATTCCTGTGTAAATGACACTGGCAGTGAAGGGGTTAACCACTAGGGGGTGGGGAGGGGTTAAGTATGTCCTAGTGGAGTGATTACTAACTGTAGGGGGGATGGGCTAGCAGTGTCACTACACTGATCACTGCTCCCGATGACAGGGAGCAGTGATCAGTGACACTTGTCACTAGGCAGAACGGGGAGATGCTGTTTACAACAGCATCTCCCAGTTCGTCCTCTCCGTGAGGCGATCGCAGGTAACCCCGCGGCGATCGAGTCCGCGGGACCCGCGACCCGACTCTGGCGCGCACGCAATGGCACGGCAGAAATTCAAATGGACGTACCTGTAAGTCCATTTGCCCAGCCGTGCCATTCTGCCGACGTACATCGGCGTATGCCGGTCGGGAAGGGGTTAATGACTTCCCCATACATCTAGCAAATGCACGTATGCGCCTGCTAAAACGCATGGTACCACAGTACTGTGTGTTTTGCTGCTGCTCAATTTTAAAGGTCACACTGGTGCCTTTTTGTATGTCTCAAGAGCAGAGAGCAGCCCATTAAAAAAAAAAAAAAAAAAACGGGCACTAAAGAACGCGCTTGGGCGCATTTTCTGGGGTTAACCTCAGACTGGTGTGCTCTGGGGTTAAGCACAATTCTAAAGGGTGCCTTGACTGAAAAGAGGTTGGAAAAACTCTGTTCTAAGCTGCCTGTGTAGCGCAATGTAGCAATGTATGGCCAAACACCCTATGCTGCTGGTTAGTCCTCTGGTTATACTTTACTTCAAAACTCCTGGCCATTGATTGAAAAAGGTCGATCTAATAATAACATGGTCAGTAGTGCTGTTTACATCATGTACATGGGTTACAAAGACAAATGTATATATTGTTCAAATCAATAAAAAAGAATAAATACATTAAAAACTCCAATATACAAAACCCTATACCCACAGTTGGAATTGTTCAGCCATGACATCACAAACTGCAGCCACAACATGTGAACCCATCATTACAAGGTAAAGCAAACAAACAGCAAAGGGAATATAAACTACACTAATGACTAGTTAAAGTACAAGTCCACCCTAACACTAAAATCCCAGCATCTATAGATATCCATGATCTAACAGTAACCTATCTAGCCCTGTAAAGAAGAAATCAGTATACCTTAAAGCAGATCCGTCCTGGTCTCCAGCGGTGGAAGCTCTGCAGAGGACACAGCCGACAATGACTGAAATGAATGGGAAGCGACATCACCCATAGAGTTACTATGGGGCTTCTGTTGTCGGCTGCCTCCTTTGCACCCGCCTCCACAGCAAAGCCGCAGCTGACAGCTCAGTGTGGGATCAGGTCGGATGGGCTTTAGAAAAGGTATGTATACTGATTTTAGTGTTTGGCTGGACTTCTACATTAAAACAACAAAAACATTTGAAAGTGTAAAATGCTTTTAACGTTAATAACTTTGCATCAAGTTCACTATATGGACAATTTATGTATTTATGTACATAGTGATCATATTTCCTTAAATGTATCTTCTCAAAGGATAATAAATACAGTTCAGCTAATCCTTCCTCATCGCTAAGGTCCTCCATGCCTCTCTTACGTTTAGTTATCAAGTGGCCGACAGTCTGAACCAAGAGGGAAGACCAGGAAAAGATAGAAACACCTTTGACAGACGGGACTGCTGACATCGCAGCACTGGAGGGGATTGTTTGCAAGGTAAATGTGCCAGTGTGGTATGCTTACTAGCACATTATGTCTAAAAGCTCCTGGGGCCCATTTTTCATCTTTTTTTTGTGGATGTTTAATTGTGCTTTAAAAAGAGAAGTTTAAAAAAAAAAAAAAAAAAAAAAAGTTACACTCACCTAGGTGGATGCCGCATCGATCTGGGCCCCTGCCGCTTCTAAGGCTGAGAACTGAGTGATTAATGACCGCTGATCGCACACTTCTCCGTCTTCAGCGAGCAGAGAGGGGTGACTGTCAGTCCCTGGCCCTCTGTTCTGCCCCTCCAGCAGACTGGAGCGCTGGGATGTGGAGGGGGCGGGAGTGACTGTCTCACCCTCCCAGCATCTCGCCAAGAGGCTGATCCAGCTGCTGGTCCAGGAATCTGGGAGGATACCGACTGTAAAGTCAGGATCTTTCCTGGGCGTGGACTGGCTGAGTGATGTCAGCTGACAGCAGGCTTTAGTTCAGAACGAACTGCACTTCTGTGGCCTACAGAAGTACAGCAAAAATAGGCCATTCTACTCCTTAAGTCTGTGATATACCAGAACACACCTTTTCGACTATTGACTCCCCTAATTGCACTCCCTTTATATTTTTCAATAGTATGTTTTACACACACACACACACACAATTAATTAGCTGCAAGGGCATCTGGGATAAACAGTCCAGAAAACTGCAGAGACATCACAAGCAGGAGACTTTTTTCTTTTTTAAGCAGGCCGTCACCCCAAAAACTGATTATTTGCATCTGGCTCTAGCCTCCTCCCTCTCATTATTAGCACCTTTTCCTCTGTCGGCAAGATTCCCGAAATTTTTTGTTCAATTGATACGTTTCAGCCGCCTTCAGTACCCAGCAGAGACCTTCAATCTGCACATGCGCAAACACAACTTGATTAGGAAGGTACAGGATTTTGTATTTGGCCTGCAAACATGCCAAAGTTTTCCATGTCTTCCTAATCATTCCGCGTTTATGCACCCGCGCATGCACAGATAGTACCATGCCTTCCAAACTTCGAGAAGGTGTTCCAAGCACATTTCCTACTCTATCCATCCAACTCTATGAAAAAAAGATTTGCTTTAGATACTTTAAAGCTGAACCCCAGTCCATTAACCAAAAAATAAAAATCTGTGCACCCCTATCTCTCTTCTCCCCCCAATGCGTTCATTTGTATGAGAGTACAGACATGAAATATAAAACAGCAGGCAAACTGTGTCAATGCACTCCAGCTTTCTTTTAATGTGTCAATCACTTCTGCAGTCCACCTACTCTTTCACCGCAATCAGTGTAGGTTCTCCTCCTGGAAAGCCGATATTATTATTCAGCTGGTGTGTAAAGCATAATAATGATGACTTCTTATAAAGAAAGATTACAGGAAATGATGCATAGCACAGTTTAAGTACCATCTTAGCGCATTTTTTTAACATCTGTACAGACTTAATGTAGGATTTCATAGCTGCACAGGGTTCCTTTATAACCCACTGCAAGAAGCGCAGTTACAGTCTGATTTCCAAATAAACATAAATTCGTCAGACAGCGCACCATACCACTCCAGGAGGAGTTCAAATAGATAAATTATGATATTTCCAGCTTTCCACAAATTAATATGAGGAGATAACCATCTCCTATTCTGCTTTGTCTGTTCCAGCATCAGATATTACAAAAGACAGGCTCAGTCAATTTTGCTGCTTTTACAAACCTTTATCCTTTGTAGTAGAACAATAGGCACAGAACTGAGGATTGGTGTGTCTGTACAGATAACAGCTGTACTCTGATTCAGGGGCTAGTTGCAGAGATTAAAGGAAAAAGAACAGCGATCGTAAGGAATTTAAAGTAGGAAAATGGTTATAGATGTCCATAATTCAACTGTTCTCAGGCAAAACAATGTTTCTGTCTCTTCCATCTGCGTGGAAATTTGTCCTGGCCAAGCATTTAGGTTTAGGAATCTGCAGAGCATGACGCGGAGTTGTTGGGGTTGCTTATAGAAGATTTTTAAACTATCCAAATGATATAGCATGGACAGCTAACAGGCATCTGCTTGAACAAAAGACACAAAGGTCAAAGAACCCTCCCTCCAAAACGGACTAGAATGGCTGACTGATTTCATATCTGTGGGTGTCCTACATTTTACCTTGATGATGCCTACACACTGAGACTACCTACACACACAAGGTAACCGGATTTTGGCCTGATCCCAGCATTGCCAGTAACATCAGGTGTAGCCATGTGAGACTTCTCTAGGATTACTAATGCACATTTACGGCTGTTGAAAGCTGTTATCACACACAAAAATGTGTTAACTTACAGCAGTGCCAATTCCTCCCTGTTTCTGTGTATGTAACATGTGTGTTGGGATATGGCAATGGGTTTGAGGAACAGCAGATGTCTCACCACCCGTTGTGCTCAGTGAGATATTGCATGTTTCTCAGAAACCTATGGCTGCCCTCTGATGTTTAACAGTCAGTCGTTAGGCTGCCCATACATACACTATATTGCCAAAAGTATTGGGACGCCTGCCTTTACATGAACTTTAAAGGCATCCCAGTCTTAGTCCGTAGGGTTCAATATTGAGTTGGCCCACCCTTTGCAGCTATAACAGCTTCAACTCTTCTGGGAAGGCTGTCCACAAGGTTTAGGAGTGTGTCTATGGGAATGTTTGACCATTCTTCCAGAAGCGCATTTGTGAGGTTAGGCACTGATATGGCCTGGCTCGTAGTCTCCCCTCTAAATCATCCCAAAGGTGTTCTATCAGGTTGAGGTCAGGACTCTGTGCAGGCCAGTCAAGTTCCTTCACCTCAAACTCACTCATTCATGTATTTATGGACCTTGCTTTGAACCCAAGCTGGTTTTGAGGGGGCTGAAAGAGCCACCCAACTTTGCGAACTGCTGTCTACAGTCGTACAGTCTATGGCCAGCTTTAGACCTTTCTTCATTCAGACTTTTTCTCTGATTTGACCTACGTGTAAATACTGTAGATGACAGGAATGCCCATTAGAAGGAATATTGAGGCGAGTGTAACAAAACTGAAGTAGAAAGAATCTGGAGCAGCTGTACATGGTAACCAATAAGCTTCTATTTTGAGCTTGTTCAGTTAAAGCAGAAAATCACACAAAAGGGGAAGTTCCACTTAAAAAATAAATAAATGCACTTTTTTTGCAGGTAAAAATGTGCATTTATTATTTTTTGTTGCAGGAGCCTGTAAACATTGCACCAGTGATCAGCAGATTGCTGATGCCATGGAGGTCTCCTGCAGACCTGTCAGTGTATCGGCACGCTCATTACGTACGAGGAAGCCGATACATTCTGACAGGAAGAATCAAATTACCACAGCACTCATTGAAAACTACAAACCGAAGGCCGCAAAGGATGTCGGGGGTTGTAGTTCATTCATACAGAGCTCTGTGTATAAATAACGCGCCCGTGTGGGCGGAGCACTGCACGGCCGCGCTGTTTCAAAAAGTCACAGCTAGTACGAGGAACTTCTCCCGATGTAGCTGTCACAGGGAGAGAGAGTAGCAGGGAGCATCACAATTGGCATGTCATTTTTTGTTTGGGGGGGGGTATTTTTGACAGGTATGCACTCCCACTCCTGCTTGGATCGCCTAGGCCCCCTCCCTCCCCACAGTCTTTTGGGACCTGTTACAGATCCCAGAAGACAGCGGAACCATTCACAAAGCTGTGGCTCACGCATCCGCAGTGGGCAGCCGGCTGTGAAGCCGAAAACAGCATAGCCGGCTGCCCACAGTTAGGATGATGGCTCAGGGAACCTGGAGGCTAGTGAAGAACTAGCGTGATTGAGGACAGTGCTGGATCTCTGGATAGGTAGGTGTCCTTTTGTTTAAAATAAGCATCTACAGGAATTGTAGCCTGCTTTTAAATATTTTTTTTCAGAGTGAACCACCTCTTTTAAAAAGAGAAGTATTTTTTTTTTGTTTGATTTATACTTACCTATGTGGTTGCAGCATCAGACCGATGCTGCATCTGTCCCCCGTCGTCTCTGAGAACCGAGCCACCGAACACCGCCAATGGCTCGGTTTTCATAGATCCGAGAGTAGAGCTGCTGCCTGTCAGTCAGCATCTCTCCTCTCTGCTTCTCCACGCTCACTGGAGCCCTGAGCTGAGCTGTGGAGGGGCAGGGAGCGGCCGTCTCAGCGGCTCACAGAGACCGGCATCAATCAAGGCAGCTGGCGGATCCAGACTTGGGAAGTCGGAATGACGCGCTACCTCGACTGATGGCAGTGACGTCAGCGGAGAGCGGACTTCAGACCGCTCTCCACTGAAAACGGGGCACAGGAGTGCAAAACGAATTGCACTTCTGTGACCCAGAGGAGAAGCCCAGCCAAAAAAGCTCAGGCTGGACTTCTCCTTTAAGTTTTCAAAATGAGACATAGAACCTGATTGATTATCCATGCACAGCGGCTCCCGTTTTGGTAAATTCCTCTAATTCCTTTTCAGCTCTGAAATGAAAACAAGCATCAAGGTAATATTAGCAAATTTGATTGCACCTGGATACAAGAAAACCAAAGGTGTTGTGAAAGCACAGAAAAATACCATGTCTTAAGTTTCTACTAAGAATTTAATTGAAAATGAAAAAAAAAATTGATTGGAAATAAATTACCATTTGAATCTCCTCCGGGGACAATTCATCTTCACCTAGACTGTCATCCCAAAGACCTGAAGTGCTCTGAGTGTCAGACACTGTCCTTTCTGTCCGGGGGAAGGGAATGCAAAGATGGTTAATTCATGATACTGAACTTGTTGTATCAGCTTGTCATACCTAGGAATTATTGAAATGTATACATATACTGATAAAATTATTAATATGATTAGCATAATGTACACTAGCTAATTTAGAATAGTACAGTAGTGAGTGTTGTTATCAATAAATAAATGGTTTACCTAGTGTACTACAATACTGAGATGTGAGGCTTTAAAACTATAGGAAGACACAACAATGTAAAGCTGGCCAAACCTTCATAGAATGGTGTTTAAACCTTTTTGTTTTAAGAACGTTTGTTGGATTTCCTACTTGTTAGGGAGGTAAAAATGAATATTTGTTTTCCACCACAGTGACAAGAAAATTCAAAGGAGCAGGATGGAAAAGGTTTTGTGAACAAATTAGTTTCTAACAGTGAACTTGATTTTTGTCCATTCAAAGTCAATTTATTTTGAAATCAAATGTTAAAAGAAAATTCAATTTCGAATGCCATTCGTCAAGTCATCGAATGTACTGAGAACTTTGGTGCCATCGTTAAAATTCTACTAATGTACAGCCATCTAGCAAGAAACGGCTGCAATGTTATATTTCCATTCTACAGATTTCTTAAATCCCACAGTCATAGACCATATACTATAAATGCCATCTGCATATACAATTGTGTAACCTGCAGTTAAGTGATCACCACGTTGTTAAGGACTTTTATTAATCTACATTCACTTGGCCAGTTACATGCAGCCACTAGATTCCAGCGGCAAGAATCAGCATGATTCTGGTGGCTGGAATGACCGAGGCATGTGATTAGCAGCGGGATGCTCTGCCTATTTAAACTAATGGTGGGCTGACAGCAGCCGCTGCTGTTTACATGTAGCCACACACAGAGTGTATAGCTGCAGTTAGGGGACAGATGTTTGAACCTGTATACATTGACTGCACCCAGGCTTGGACATCCATCAATAGCTGCAGCTATTCGTTGTGTGCGTGGGTACATGTGAACAGCAGCGACCAATGTCAGCCCACCATTAGTTTAAATAGGCTGAGCGGTTGCTGCTAATCGCATGCCTCGGTCATTCCAGTAGCTGGAATATGGTGGGCTGCATGCAACCTGTCATGTGAAAGAGCCATTAGAATCCATATACGAGTGGAATTAACAGTGCAAGTTTTTTTTAAACGTTACCTTAATAGAAACTTAGGGGGATATTTATGAAGCAGTGTGACTTTCATCAAGCATTCACTGATGTTGAATCAATCACTGTCATTTAAAGCACCTGTACCTGGAAGATTCCCCTGCAGTGAACATTTGGTAAATGTCAGATCCACTGCTTTATAGATATGCCCCTTAGGGCTAACTATTTACTGCAAGATACTAGGTAAGCAAAGATCTCATGGCAGCATGCCTCCATGCACCCAACACATGACTAGACATGGCACTTTATGTAGTATGTGCTGGGTACGCATTGTGGATGCATATCATGCCATGTGTAGTACGTGTAAGCTCTACACTGTTTTTAATGCCCTTTACCGGGTATGACTATGTACATTACAATTTTGTATGTGAGCTTTTGGTTGTGGCTTCCATGTGTGCTCTGTGCAGTGTATGCTATGACTATTCAATACTTATGCTGTGTGAGCTGGGTCAAATATATTGTTGTAAAATCAAAGTTTTAAAATATAGATATATATGGTGGGAGACATTTCTGCACATTACATAAACATGCTCTACTTTCTGCTTTAAAGCATAACTAATATCAAAAATTTTTTCCGTTTTGGTAGACTGGAGATACAATGCCTTGAAAAAGTATTCACACCCCTTAAAATTTTCCTTATTTGGTCATGTTACAACCAAAAACGTAAATGTATGTTATTGGGATTTTTTGTGATAGACCAACACAAAGTGGCACATAATTGTGAAGTGGAAAGAAAATGATAAATGCTTTTCCAATTTTATTACAAATAAATATCTGAAAAGTTTCACGTGCATTTGTATTCAGCCCCATTTACTTTGATACCCCTAACTAAAATTTAGTAGAACTAATTGCCTTCATGTTCATTCAAAAAGCCTATCTGTGTCTGCACATACTATACAAATTCAATAAAATGTATCAATATTGATGTACTTTTTGTCTTTGATGACTTAAGTCTTACTCATTATATGCGGTTTATAATAATTTTACTATTTTTGATATAAAATATTGTTCCTGGTCACTTTTAAAGTCCTACCTACCTATGGGGGTTCTATGTTTTTTCCAATTGCCTTCAGAAGTCACTTAATTAGTAAATAGAATCCACCTTTGTGTGCCGTAATCTAATCTCAGTATAAATACAGCGGTTCTGTGAAGCCCTCAGAGGTCTGTTAGAGAACCTTTGTGAACAAACAGCATCATGAAGGCCAAGGAACACACCAGGCAGGTCAGGGATAAAGTTGTGGAGAAGTTTAAAGCAGGGTTAGCATATAAAAAAAAATTCCAAGCTTTGAACATCTCACAGAGCACTGTTCAATCTATCATCTGAAAATGGAAAGAGTATGGCACAACTGCAACCCTACCAAGAAATGGCCGTCCACCTAAACTGACGGGCCAGGCAAGGAGAGCATTAATCAGCAGCCAAGAGGCCCATGGTAACTCTAGAGGAGCTGCAGAGATCCACAGCTCAGGTGGGAGAAGCTATCCACAGGACAACTATTAGTCGTGCACTTCACAAATCTGGCCTTTATGGAAGAGTGGCAAGAAGGCAAGAAGAAAGCCATTGTTGAAAGAAAGCCATAAGAAGCCATTAGGAACCCTTCAGTCATCATCGGACGGGACTCCCGCCAGGGCTCGGTGGACATCAATACGGGTCGCTCCAACTTCATCTCCCGCCGACACCTCCAGTTGAACTTTGTGGAGCCCAACTTCTACCTGAGGTGTCTGGGCAAGAACGGAGTGTTCGTGGACGGGGCCTTCCAGAGGAGGAGGGTGCCCCCGCTACAGCTCTCCCGGCAGTGCACCTTCCGGTTCCCAAGCACAGTTATAAGATTTACCATTCTTTACCAGGAAAAACAGGAGCGCTCCACCTTGCCACTCTCTCCTATATCATCAAATTTCACCCTTAAAAATACATACCCCCAAGCCAGATGTGCCAAGCTTTATCAGTCCTTTACCATCACCTACAGGAACGATCAGTGTTCCCAACTCTTGTCCTGCCAGCCCACGGGGCGCTGGATCTTCAGGATTGCTAAGCTACTCATTATTGCCAAACCTGCACAGACCGCAAGTTTTGTGGCAAAGCCTTTGACCTACATGTCTGCTTCAATCATGACCTCACAGCCCACAAGTCATGCTATACATGTTGTGCAGCAGGTTCCCACAGTCACTATGGTCCAGATAGTAACAACGCCCACCAATTCTGCAAATGGATACATTACTGCAAACCAAAGACTATTAGTGAGGTGCATGGCAGAGTAATGGATTGTGGCGTTTCTACCAGAGGTGCAAAAGAAGATGTAAACACTATAACCTTTCCTACAGTTCCTATTCTTCCCAGCAGAGTTATTCAGACAATGGCAAGACAGCGGTCTCAAGGCATTCCTGGGCAAAAACCTACACTCTTACAATCTGCTACCCCTCTCAGTTTAATGCAGAATCCGGCATCACTGAACACAAGTGGAAGAGAAATGACTACTGCCAGTCTAGCCGGAAGTGTTTATGCCATTTTGAACCCACTGCAGCTACTTGCAACTCAAGCAAGCACTTTACTTCCTGTTGCTGTGTCCAGTGTTCTTAATCAAGATATGAAAAATGAGCCCTGCCAAAAAAAGCTCGCCTAGAAGAGAGTTGTGCAGTGCAAGCTGAAGTAATCACATCCGCACAAGCTGATGGGACTGGAGAATGAGAAGAGATGAAACGTGTTAGTAGGGGTGATTTTTTTGGTGGGGGGGGGGGGGGATGCAAACCCAAATGCTAGTAATTGGTAAACTAGAATGAATAACAAAAAATCCGCGCTTAGGAATATAGACAAAAAAGGACTGCTGCCCCCTTTATAAGTGAAAATCACCGAAGTAAGATCCAGAAGGTTAAAATTATTCTAAGCAGGGGAATTGGCGCTGTCCGACTATATGTGTATGGGTGATTGTTATTTCGTTATTTTGTTATTTTGGAAGAACTAAGTGTAAATTTAAAACAAATGTGTCAGAGATATCAAGAGAATATTAATGTGCATATAAAAAAATATTAATGTGCATATAAAAAATCTGTATGTTGAATGAATCACCTATAAAGTATAATGAAAAAAAAAAAAAAAAAAAATTGCAAAGTGCTCTAAAAACGCATGTAAAAAACGCATGTAAAAAATCCCATATGCAGTAAAAATTGATGTCTATATCTTAAAAGTGATCCCTATATATAAAAATACCTAGGGAACGGAAACCAATAAACAATGGTGAAAACAATTATGGTGATCCGCATGAGCAATTACTAAAACACATAAAAAGTGAAGACCTGAAGAATGGTAAAAAATGTGTATGAGAACCCCTGCCTGTGTGCAATAACAATCACAATAAAGGCAATCAATGCAAAACAATTCATATGTATATGAAAACAAAAAACAAAAAGTGAATTAACAAAAAATTAATAAAAATTAAGTAAATTAATAAAAAAATATATTAATAGAAAAAAGTCCACAAAGAGTCCTAAAAATGTGTCCCACTGGTGAAGGAAAAAACGTAGTCACAGCCTTCAACTGTTGGTGTCCCGTCCTTCAATACACCCCCACTCATGCGTACACTTACCGGACTGCCTAACCCCTGCAGGGGTAAAAGGCATATGCAGACAGTCCTGCGATGGCGGAACCAGGACGTGATCCTCCGTCCAGGGGTGCTATATCCTGCTCCGGCGTGATGTTATCCCCAGTAACGGGTATCCACATGAAGTGAAAAAAAGGAACACCTCATAGTGTGAATCCATAAAAAGTAGAAACTTTATTTAGAAAATCCATATGTTAAAAACTGGTAAAAGTATAATCCATAAACTGGAACTATAAACAATGTATAGATAACCAGTTTATGGATTGTACTTTTACCAGTTTTTACCATATGGATTTTCTAAATAAAGTTTCTACTTTTTATGGATTCACACTATGAGGTGTTCCTTTTTTTCACTTCATGTGGATACCCGTTACTGGGGATAACATCACGCCGGAGCAGGATATAGCACCCCTGGACGGAGGATCACGTCCCGGTTCCGCCATCGCAGGACTGTCTGCATATGCCTTTTACCCCTGCAGGGGTTAGGCAGTCCGGTAAGTGTACACACGAGTGGGGGTGTATTGAAGGACGGGACACCAACAGTTGAAGGCTGTGACTACATTTTTTCCTTCACCAGTGGGACACATTTTTAGGACTCTTTGTGGACTTTTTTCTATTAATATATTTTTTTATTAATTTACTTAATTTTTATTAATTTTTTGTTAATTCACTTTTTGTTTTTTGTTTTCATATACATATGAATTGTTTTGCATTGATTGCCTTTATTGTGATTGTTATTGCACACAGGCAGGGGTTCTCATACACATTTTTTACCATTCTTCAGGTCTTCACTTTTTATGTGTTTTAGTAATTGCTCATGCGGATTACCATATTTGTTTTCACCATTGTTTATTGGTTTCCGTTCCCTAGGTATTTTTATATATAGGGATCACTTTTAAGATATAGACATCAATTTTTACTGCATATGGGATTTTTTACATGCGTTTTTTACATGCGTTTTTAGAGCACTTTGCAATTTTTTTTTTTTTCATTATACTTTATAGGTGATTCATTCAACATACAGATTTTTTATATGCACATTAATATTTTTTTATATGTAAAAAATATTTTTAAATCTTGTGACGTGATAATGATGTATTGCAACCCACGTGAAGAATAAAAATGTGGCGCTATTCTAATCACTCTTTCCGTAATATTACCATTACAAGTGAATATCCTAAACTAATAACCCTTTTGTTCAAAGGGTGTGAATCAAACAAATAATTAGTGAAAAATAGTGATAATAAAAATCAGAAAATAAAAACAAAAAAACAAAAAACACCAAAACGCAATGAAGTGACTTCAGTGACTCAGTGATATTGCTGAAAATCGCAGATGTGTCACTTCTATAATTAAGTGTGCAGTTGATCAATAACACACTCAGCATGAACTTCGTGACTAAATAACATAAAAGGTCCAATAGTAAGTGCACATATGTGAAATAAAGAAAGTCCGTGATGAAGATGCACAATAAATAGTGTCACAGCAAATCTTGGAAGATCCTGCAGTAAACTTGAACTCTCCACCACACCTCTGTGTTCAGTGTTCCCTCTCCCAATAGACAGTCTCTTACCAACTCTGTATGCCTCCACTTTCGTATGAGGCTAGCAAGCATAAGAATATCCAGGCAATCAGAAGGGGTTAAATGTATTCCATTCAGGGACTCGTTCCATATGTAAATGAGAAAGAACTCCCAATAGTGTGATAACGTAAAAACTTTTAATATCCACACTACAAAATACACTACAAAGGGTACACTCACATTGTGTCAACTTTATAACAGCACATCAAAACACTCCACGGCACTCTGTGCACAGCAATCTCAACAAGGTAATCTGGGTGGTCTATCCTAAGGTTTTCACATAGGGTGTGTGGTCACGGAGGACCTCAATGCCAACAGCGTGTGTAGGGATCTATCTCACCCACTCCTCGCTCGCTCTTCCAGTGACTCCTCCGTCTCCCTGACAAGTGAACCGCAGCCCCTTGTTCTCTTAAGCCACACAGTCTCTGGTGTTTATCCTTCTCTCGGCCTTGCCCCCGACATGTTTCGCTACAACTGTAGCTTATTCATGGGATAGGCCGCTCAGATTGTCAATCTACTTATATAACCTCCCTCCCCTCTGTCTGTCTAAGGGGATCTCAGTGCGCATGCGCGTCCCGCGTGTCCCGCGCATGCGCAGTTAGAGTGTCCCCATAACGCGCAAACCACAGCTATATGCAGCTGTCTGTTTATCCTGTCATGTTATTCTCTGCAGCGGTTTCAAGTTATTGACATCCCACTGCTCAATATCTATGAATCTGGGTGTCCTAAAACCCAATGACAGTTTGAAAGTTATATTGAATGTCCTGGAATGTATTTCAGAGCGCTTTATGCGCTTAATACTGATACAAACTACACAATATAGGAGTGCTTTAATTCCCTCTCCATTAATCCGAGGGATCCAGAGCTTCTCAAATTGTCAGCTAATACTCTCATTGGTCTGTAGCATTGAGTGTCCTCACTACCATACACCAAAAAGAGGTATAAAACCATATATTAATAATCTGTAGCTCTAGAAATTAAAAAATATATATATAATGCATAAAATTATATCAAATGGAAGAATAGGCTTGGCTAAATTCAAAATAAAATGAGATCAGACATATTGCATCTGATGTTACTACAACTGCCTCTATTAATATCAGTTATATGTAACCAATTTCAGGAATATTATTACAGTATTCCAAAAAATTCTGCCTGAAACCATTGTATATCTATAGCTATATCACATATCATTATATTAGGATATCTATACTCCATATTCTCACATAAGTAATATATCCATTAATTCTAATTGGCATGGTCATAACTCGAAGCTATCATCTGATTATCTTCAAAGAATAATAAATCAGAGACATACATACAGTACGTACAAAAATATATATAAAAAATATAAAAAATATATATATATATAAGGATAAAAAAATTATTATGTAAAAAACTGGACAATCTACTAACAGGCACCGCATTATCTTACTGTTAGGAAAGTTCTGTATTCATCTTATCACAAAATAACACTATTTATCCTGCAGGAAGTATGAATACAACTCTGGGGTGTATGGGGAAACAGTACCATTTTACCTGGGGGCAGGGATTAATGTACCAATCTTAAACCCGAGAGAATATGCCTGCTCAGCTAAAAATCGTTGATGAAGCAATTGAGGTCTAGCTCAATGTTGAGCCCCCTCGGAGTGAGGCTTTTAAACAGGAATATCCATTCCGTTTCTCGGCGTGACAAATCCCTCACTCTGTTCGAGCCTCTCCAGGAGGGGTATACCACCTCTAAGCCACAAAATTGTAGCAAGGATGGGTCCCGTTGATGTTTCTCCCTAAAGTGCATAGACACGCTATGATACTTGTACCCATTTCTTATGTTGGTCAGATGCTCACTAATCCTAATCTTTAGTTGCCTTTTCGTTCTACCAACATAATACAAGCCACAGGGGCACCACATGAGATATACAACATGTGTGGTGGTGCACGTGCTAAATTCCTTGATCTCGAACCTATCCCCCTCTCTGTTGGTGACAGTGGTGACACCTCTATTCCTAACCTTTACTGTCTTACAACAGACACACTTCCCACAGCAGTAAAAGCCCTTAAAACCAAAGGACAAAGATCTTGAATTAGGTGGATCAAGGATCTTTTTCACTATTTGGTCTCCTATACTCGGGGCTCTTCTATATATAAACCTCGGCTGAGTTGACAAGATATCCCCCAGATATTTGTCTCTACATAGTATGTGCCAGTATTTTCTAAAGATATGCTCAATGTCCTTATACTGACAATGGAACCCGGATATAAAGCTTAATTGATGCCTGGTTTCCTCATTTTGTACTCCTTTTTCTTTCAGGCATTCCTCTCTAGGGATCTCAGCAACTTCCTCTATTATTTCGGCTAATACGTCTTCCTTATAGCCCTTCTGCATAAATTTTTCCTTCAGGATATCTGATTGAGTTAGGAAGTCTTCCTTCAACGTGCAATTCCGACGGATCCGCAGCAGTTGGCCCTTCGGTATGTTTTTTATCCATGATGGATGATGTCCACTAGCCACGGACAAATAACTGTTGCGGTCCGTCGGTTTGAAGTACACCTTGGTTTTCAGTGATCCATTCATTTTTTCTATAGTGACATCAAGAAAATTGATCGACTCCTCACTAACTTGGTATTCCAATTTAATGTTGTTTGTATTGTTGTTAAGGTGTTTCAAGAATACCTCCAACGATTCCTTCGTGCCCTGCCATATTAGCAAAATGTCATCAATGAACCTTCTGTAGAAGACCATTTCAGGTCTATTGATGTTAAAAATACGTCTGTCCTCCCATTCAGACATGAACAGGTTGGCGAGGCTGGGGGCGTATTTTGCCCCCATTGCCACGCCAACCTGCTGGGAATAGAAGTGTCCATCGAACCAGAAGTAGTTGTGGGACATGCAGAAATCTAGTGCATGTCCCACAAATTTCTTCTGTGCAAAAGGAATATCGTCCCGTTTGCTGAGCGCCCAATTGAGGGCCAGCGCTGCATCTTCATGCTGTATATTGGTATACAGCGACGCTACGTCGGCTGTCACCAAATAAGATGTCACTGTGGAGTCAAGCTTCACTGGTTCCAACAATCGTAGCAAGTCCGAGGTATCCTTCAGATATGCTTTCGTTGTCTTCACACTGGGTTGTAGGAACTTGTCTAAATATTCTCCCAGTCTCGCAGTAACAGAACCAATCCCGTTTACTATGGGTCGCGGAGGTGGATGTAGGGTGTTTTTATGTACTTTAGGTAGTGTATATATCACTGGTATGCGACTTGCGCTTGGAACTAAATACCTTTTTTCCTTAGGGTTCAGGGCCCTCATCCCAAATCCCCATTCTACAAGCGCAGCCAATTGTATACTATATGAATCTGTGGGATCTGACTTCAATTTCATATAAGTATTTTGGTCACTCAGTAGTTCCACCAGTTGATCATGGTAAAATTTCTTATCCATGATTACCACACCACCACCCTTATCCGCTGGACGGATAATGATGTTTTTCCTATTTTCCAAGGATTCGATCCCCTCCTTAATGTAATAGGGATTCACCCCTTTTCTAACAGGTAATTCCTCGATATCTTTTAAGACGAGATTTTTAAATACCTCCACAAAGTGGTTGTTTTGAATCAAGGGGTTGAAGATGGACCTGTTCTTTAGGCCACTGTCTATATTAACCGGGGTCCGTGAAGCCCTCATATTTGCTTCCACTGGGTGACTCAGAAAATGCTTTTTTATGTTCAATGTCCGAATGAACTTGTGTGTGTCAATATATACCTGGAATTTATTCATTTGTTTTTTAGGTGCACACTTTAGGCCTAAATTTAAGATGTTAATCTCCTTGTGGTCTAACGTCACCCCACTTATATTCGTCGCATACCAGTGATATATACACTACCTAAAGTACATAAAAACACCCTACATCCACCTCCGCGACCCATAGTAAACGGGATTGGTTCTGTTACTGCGAGACTGGGAGAATATTTAGACAAGTTCCTACAACCCAGTGTGAAGACAACGAAAGCATATCTGAAGGATACCTCGGACTTGCTACGATTGTTGGAACCAGTGAAGCTTGACTCCACAGTGACATCTTATTTGGTGACAGCCGACGTAGCGTCGCTGTATACCAATATACAGCATGAAGATGCAGCGCTGGCCCTCAATTGGGCGCTCAGCAAACGGGACGATATTCCTTTTGCACAGAAGAAATTTGTGGGACATGCACTAGATTTCTGCATGTCCCACAACTACTTCTGGTTCGATGGACACTTCTATTCCCAGCAGGTTGGCGTGGCAATGGGGGCAAAATACGCCCCCAGCCTCGCCAACCTGTTCATGTCTGAATGGGAGGACAGACGTATTTTTAACATCAATAGACCTGAAATGGTCTTCTACAGAAGGTTCATTGATGACATTTTGCTAATATGGCAGGGCACGAAGGAATCGTTGGAGGTATTCTTGAAACACCTTAACAACAATACAAACAACATTAAATTGGAATACCAAGTTAGTGAGGAGTCGATCAATTTTCTTGATGTCACTATAGAAAAAATGAATGGATCACTGAAAACCAAGGTGTACTTCAAACCGACGGACCGCAACAGTTATTTGTCCGTGGCTAGTGGACATCATCCATCATGGATAAAAAACATACCGAAGGGCCAACTGCTGCGGATCCGTCGGAATTGCACGTTGAAGGAAGACTTCCTAACTCAATCAGATATCCTGAAGGAAAAATTTATGCAGAAGGGCTATAAGGAAGACGTATTAGCCGAAATAATAGAGGAAGTTGCTGAGATCCCTAGAGAGGAATGCCTGAAAGAAAAAGGAGTACAAAATGAGGAAACCAGGCATCAATTAAGCTTTATATCCGGGTTCCATTGTCAGTATAAGGACATTGAGCATATCTTTAGAAAATACTGGCACATACTATGTAGAGACAAATATCTGGGGGATATCTTGTCAACTCAGCCGAGGTTTATATATAGAAGAGCCCCGAGTATAGGAGACCAAATAGTGAAAAAGATCCTTGATCCACCTAATTCAAGATCTTTGTCCTTTGGTTTTAAGGGCTTTTACTGCTGTGGGAAGTGTGTCTGTTGTAAGACAGTAAAGGTTAGGAATAGAGGTGTCACCACTGTCACCAACAGAGAGGGGGATAGGTTCGAGATCAAGGAATTTAGCACGTGCACCACCACACATGTTGTATATCTCATGTGGTGCCCCTGTGGCTTGTATTATGTTGGTAGAACGAAAAGGCAACTAAAGATTAGGATTAGTGAGCATCTGACCAACATAAGAAATGGGTACAAGTATCATAGCGTGTCTATGCACTTTAGGGAGAAACATCAACGGGACCCATCCTTGCTACAATTTTGTGGCTTAGAGGTGGTATACCCCTCCTGGAGAGGCTCGAACAGAGTGAGGGATTTGTCACGCCGAGAAACGGAATGGATATTCCTGTTTAAAAGCCTCACTCCGAGGGGGCTCAACATTGAGCTAGACCTCAATTGCTTCATCAACGATTTTTAGCTGAGCAGGCATATTCTCTCGGGTTTAAGATTGGTACATTAATCCCTGCCCCCAGGTAAAATGGTACTGTTTCCCCATACACCCCAGAGTTGTATTCATACTTCCTGCAGGATAAATAGTGTTATTTTGTGATAAGATGAATACAGAACTTTCCTAACAGTAAGATAATGCGGTGCCTGTTAGTAGATTGTCCAGTTTTTTACATAATAATTTTTTTATCCTTATATATATATATATTTTTTATATTTTTTATATATATTTTTGTACGTACTGTATGTATGTCTCTGATTTATTATTCTTTGAAGATAATCAGATGATAGCTTCGAGTTATGACCATGCCAATTAGAATTAATGGATATATTACTTATGTGAGAATATGGAGTATAGATATCCTAATATAATGATATGTGATATAGCTATAGATATACAATGGTTTCAGGCAGAATTTTTTGGAATACTGTAATAATATTCCTGAAATTGGTTACATATAACTGATATTAATAGAGGCAGTTGTAGTAACATCAGATGCAATATGTCTGATCTCATTTTATTTTGAATTTAGCCAAGCCTATTCTTCCATTTGATATAATTTTATGCATTATATATATATTTTTTAATTTCTAGAGCTACAGATTATTAATATATGGTTTTATACCTCTTTTTGGTGTATGGTAGTGAGGACACTCAATGCTACAGACCAATGAGAGTATTAGCTGACAATTTGAGAAGCTCTGGATCCCTCGGATTAATGGAGAGGGAATTAAAGCACTCCTATATTGTGTAGTTTGTATCAGTATTAAGCGCATAAAGCGCTCTGAAATACATTCCAGGACATTCAATATAACTTTCAAACTGTCATTGGGTTTTAGGACACCCAGATTCATAGATATTGAGCAGTGGGATGTCAATAACTTGAAACCGCTGCAGAGAATAACATGACAGGATAAACAGACAGCTGCATATAGCTGTGGTTTGCGCGTTATGGGGACACTCTAACTGCGCATGCGCGGGACGCGCATGCGCACTGAGATCCCCTTAGACAGACAGAGGGGAGGGAGGTTATATAAGTAGATTGACAATCTGAGCGGCCTATCCCATGAATAAGCTACAGTTGTAGCGAAACATGTCGGGGGCAAGGCCGAGAGAAGGATAAACACCAGAGACTGTGTGGCTTAAGAGAACAAGGGGCTGCGGTTCACTTGTCAGGGAGACGGAGGAGTCACTGGAAGAGCGAGCGAGGAGTGGGTGAGATAGATCCCTACACACGCTGTTGGCATTGAGGTCCTCCGTGACCACACACCCTATGTGAAAACCTTAGGATAGACCACCCAGATTACCTTGTTGAGATTGCTGTGCACAGAGTGCCGTGGAGTGTTTTGATGTGCTGTTATAAAGTTGACACAATGTGAGTGTACCCTTTGTAGTGTATTTTGTAGTGTGGATATTAAAAGTTTTTACGTTATCACACTATTGGGAGTTCTTTCTCATTTACATATGGAACGAGTCCCTGAATGGAATACATTTAACCCCTTCTGATTGCCTGGATATTCTTATGCTTGCTAGCCTCATACGAAAGTGGAGGCATACAGAGTTGGTAAGAGACTGTCTATTGGGAGAGGGAACACTGAACACAGAGGTGTGGTGGAGAGTTCAAGTTTACTGCAGGATCTTCCAAGATTTGCTGTGACACTATTTATTGTGCATCTTCATCACGGACTTTCTTTATTTCACATATGTGCACTTACTATTGGACCTTTTATGTTATTTAGTCACGAAGTTCATGCTGAGTGTGTTATTGATCAACTGCACACTTAATTATAGAAGTGACACATCTGCGATTTTCAGCAATATCACTGAGTCACTGAAGTCACTTCATTGCGTTTTGGTGTTTTTTGTTTTTTGTTTTTTTGTTTTTATTTTCTGATTTTTATTATCACTATTTTTCACTAATTATTTGTTTGATTCACACCCTTTGAACAAAAGGGTTATTAGTTTAGGATATTCACTTGTAATGGTAATATTACGGAAAGAGTGATTAGAATAGCGCCACATTTTTATTCTTCACGTGGGTTGCAATACATCATTATCACGTCACAAGATTTAAAAATATTTTTTAGATACTATTATACACTAAGTGGCAGCTTCAGATAGGCTTTACCAATTGATGTTTATCACCATTCAATTGATTTGCTCCGAGGCGCAGTGGTGGTTAATTGTGTGTATGTAGGACGTTACACATAGAAGGACCGTTTATTCATTTTTTTATATGCACATTAATATTCTCTTGATATCTCTGACACATTTGTTTTAAATTTACACTTTGTTATTTCGTTATTTTGTTATTTTGGAAGAACTATCACCCATACACATATAGTCGGACAGCGCCAATTCCCCTGCTTAGAATAATTTTAATTTGTAAACTAGGTTTATTCCTATCAATATAATGGACAAAGTACAATTTCTGTACTAAATATTAAAAAAAAAAAAAAAGAAAGCCATAAGAAGTCCTGTTTGCAGTTTGGGAGAAGCCATGTGGGGGACACAGCAAACATGTGGAAGAAGGTGCTCTGGTCAGCTGAGACCAAAATTTTACTTTTTGCCCCAAAAGCAAAACGCAACGTGTGGCGGAAAACTAACTGCCCATCACCCTGAAACACCATCCCCACTGTGAAACGTGGTGGTGGCATCATTTTGTGGGGATGCTTTTCTTCAGCAGGGACAGGGAAGCTGGTCAGAGTTGATGGGAAGATGGATGGAGCCAAATACAGGGCAATCTTAGAAGAAAACCTGTTAAGAGCCTGCAAAAGACTTGAGACTGGGGGGGAGGCTCACCTTCTAGCAGGACAACAACCCTAATCATACAGCCCGAGCTACAATGGAATGATTTAGGTCAAAGCATATTCATGTCTTAGACTAGCTCAGTCAAAGTCCAGACCTAAATCCAATTGAGAATCTGTGGCGACTGTTCACAGACACTCTCCATCCAATCTGACAGAGCTTGAGCTATTTGCAAAAGAGAATGATCAAAAATGTTACTCTACATGTGCAAAGCTGGTAGAGACATCCCCAAAAAGACTTGCAGCTGTAACTACAGCGAAAGGTGGTTCTACAAAGCCCACTTCTATGCTGAATCTTCAACACCTGTCTGTTGTATATCCATACTATCGGACTTATGCTATTATGGAATGATGTCCTCATCCTTTAAGTCTCTGTTTGCAGTTATATGGTTCTATACAGCAGCGTTTTTTATCCACTAATTTTTGTATATAGATCCATTGTGGCTTTTATGGAATTGTATTTTTGGATGTCTTTTTCAATAAATACATTTTTATATTAATTACTGATTTTTGTGTAACTGTGCCTATAAAGTCCATACAAGTCCTTCCCCCCTCTTTTTTGGTTCTACAAAGTGTTGACTCAGGGGGGCTGAATACAAATGCACGCCACACTTTTCACATATTTATTTGTAAAAAAACTGTATAAATCATTTACTACCGGTATCTTCCTTACGCTTCACAATTATGTGCCACAGAAGTCTGACTATATGCACTGATATATAGATCTATCTCATTTTTTATCAACTTACAGGCACTTAACACAGATGTCAGGTTTGCTCTGAACTGAGGGGTCTTATTTTTCTCTATGTATCATCCATTTGAGAAAGCCTATTTAATCTTGAACCTATGAAGATAAAAAACACTTGAGCCAACACTGCAGTGTCATCCTGATCCTGACTTTTTTAAGTATCAATTCATTAACCAAAAAAAAAAAAAAAGAATATGGATGGATGAAAATTCAGACTTGTAGGAATTCAATGTATGCTTGTTTTGGATGACAAGGTAGAGAACCTTCACTGGGTACTGAAGTCAAGATTGGGATTACCACTACAGTGCTTGCAATGGCAGCTATCCTAATTCTACTTTTCCCTGACCACTCACACAACGGGGAATAAGACAACCTACACCTTGGCACTGGCATTGCTGTGAATTCAAATATAAGATGTATAAGATAAAAGTGTCTTCCAAGGGAGCCTTATTGCTCTGAAAGCATTTTTCTTTGCAAAGATCTGAACAAAGTACTGATTTCTGGTTGGAGGCATAGGATGGCACCTACAAAACCCAACAGAGGTTCTGACCCATCTCTACTTTATGCAAAACAAAAAAAAGTAAAAAAATTTTTGCTCATTAAAAATGTAATACAAGTTAGTGGAAAAATACAAAATTCCAGATCTAGGGGAATGCCTAATCAAACACTCCATAATTCACCTGTATTATCTTCTCCAGCTGGTTTGCCATCCTCCTTTCCTTCTGCATTGCCAGAGGTGGTTGTCTCTGTTGAGTGCCGTGTCTTCGCTTTATGGATCTGTTCCGACTCCAACCTCGACCTACAGACAAAATACAGAACAGAGATCTCAATCATAGGAACAAGTACTTTAGGTCAGTCATTCTCAACCTGGGTGCTGCAGTCTGAGGTCGCCAGGGGCGTTGAGGCATTCTGGATGACAAAGGGTATAGATCAACCTCTTGCTGTGCCAATGTACAGTTTGGAGCTCTGCTGCTCTTAGCCTTGAATAGATAGATTGGCAGAGCTCCGAATTCTACATCTGCACACTGGGAGCTCAATCAGGGCAACAGTAACGAGCAGACTAGTGGAAGGGAGAGGAATCTTCCCGAGTCCTGATCTCTCTGCCTCTCCCTACAGTGCAAACAAACCATTTATCCAGCAATGGGAGAGCAGGTACAGTCCACTGCAGATTCTGTAAGTTTGCCCATTTACAAAGAAATTAAGGGTTTATAATTTTTGTCGTAGGTGTATTTTAAATGATAAAAGACAGAATATCAACCAACAATCCAGAAAAAACACATGATACAAATGCTATAAATTGAGTTGCAGTTCAGTGAGTAAAATAATTATTTGATCTCCAAGCAAAACATACGTGGTGGAGAAACCATCATTGTTGGCAAGCACAGAGGTAAGACATTTCTTGTAGTTGGTTACCAGGTTTGCACACATCTCAGGAGTGATTTTGGTCCACTCTTCTTTACAAATCTTATCTAAATCCTTAAGGTTTCTTGGCTGTCGCTTGGCAACACCAAGCTTCAGCTCCCTCCAAAAAATTTCTATAGGATTAAGGTCTGGAGACTGGCTAGGCCACTCCCTGAACTTAATGTGCTTCTTCTTAAGCCACTCCTTTGTTGCCTTGGTGGTATGTTTTGGGTCATTGTCATACTGGAAGACCCATCCACGACCCATCTTCATTGTTCTGGCTGAGGGAAGAAGGTTCTTATCCAAGATTTTACAATACATGGCCCCGTCCATTGGCCCCTCAATGCGACAAAGCCGGCCAGTACCTTTAGCCGAGAAACAGCCCCAAAGCATAATGTTTGCACCTCTGCGCTTGACTGTAGGGATGGTGCTCTTAGGGTCAAAGTCAGCATTTTTCTTCCTCCAAACACGGCGAGTCAAGTTAATGCCAAAGAGCAAAGTGGGAGGTGTCTGAGGTTTAAAACCATACCTAGAAACATTTATAAGTCAAAAAGGTGGAGAAATTTAGGCTTTCCATAAAATGCATCCAGTGAAACCAACTTTTTCTAAATTTGGATTGGGGTCCTGTGATTGTGCCGATAGTTCTTCCATTCTCATAAGGCTATTCAGCTCAGTCATCCATTCTGTAATAGAAGGAGAGGCATCCCAAACAGAGGGAAGAAAAGGATGGCTTACTGAATGATAGATATACACATCACTAATAAATAAAGTATAAACACTTTATTGTTAAAACATGGTAAATAACTATGGTTTTTAAATGGAGAACTTGTAAACATATAATTTAGCTAGCCACTGTGGGCAAGCCAAATGGATTCACACACATGCAGGACATATACAACATAAAACATGTAACAGTTAACTCAGAGACGTCCGAACGCCAGGTGAATTGGGACAAGTTGTATCCACTCGCCCCATTCCGATATGTCAGCTAATGCTCTAATTGTGTGGAACAAACAAGTACCAGCTTCCTGGAGGCTCGAGCCATTAAGGGAAGGGGGGGGGGGGAGACCAAGGGTGATGTCCAGTCAGAGATCCCGAGATCAGGCTGTAGATAGAACAATACCATTGGGACCTATGGTCCATAAAGATAATAGCATAGTCCATGCCATCACCTTGGGAATACCTTAATATTGATGTGTCCTGTTAATATATCCCCTGTAAGGAGTTAGCCTAGCCAGAGGACTTGTAGTGCTTGGTTTCAAGCATATGAGGAATGAAGTGTCTCATTAGTCATACATTACCACTCCTGTGGGTTACTCAGTCCATGTCTATGTGTTGTGTCTTCCTCATATGGTGCAGTCCATATATCCAGGTGAAGTGGAATTTCACCCTATGGATCGGTACTAATGTACCTTAGAGCTTTCCATAAACAGGGGCTAGTAGAGGTCTGCAAATACCGGGCCTTGGATCCTTCCACTATGCCGGTCTAGTAGAGGTGCTCCCCATCTACTTCCTGGTAGACTCGCCAACTCAGTGGGGGATACGATTGTGATGATCGTGGCGTCCGGGCAGAAGTGACATCCATGTGTTTCGCAATGCTATTGCATAGCTTCGTCTGGATGACAACAGAAACAGACAGACAAGGACCGGAATAGAGCTGCCCGGACGAGAAGTCAGAGAAACCAGAGGGACCACTGACTGACAGTATTAAAGGAGTAGACATGAAGGTGATAATTCTATCAAGTTTTCCACTTGCCCCCAGTCATATTAATTTATTACAACGAGGTATGTCTTTTTCTCCAACCAACATTATGGACGAATTTAATGTCTATAAAGACATAACACTCTTTCTCCGTAAGGTGTTCCTGCATTTCCTACATACAAATAAGATAACCCCTAATGATGAGGTAGATGTACCCGACAACAGAGATTAGGAGATGTTAGAAATCCTAAATTCTCTGTTGGAGGAAAATAAAGAGATGAACACCCAGGAATACAAAAGAGGCAATCCATGCTTAATTTTAGGTCCAAAAAATGCCATAAAGACCATAGGTCCCAATGATATTGTTCTATCTACAGCCTGATCTCGGGATCTCTGACTGGACATCACCCTTGGTCTTCTTCCCCCTCCCTTCTTCCCTTAATGGCTCGAGCCTCCAGGGGGCTGGTACTTGTTTGTTCCACAGTTACATCATTAGCTGACAAATCGGCATGGGCCGAGTGGATACAACTTGTCCCAATTCACCTGGCGTCCAGATGTCTCTGAGTAAACTGTTACATATTTTATGTTGTATATGTCCTGCATGTGTGTGAATCTATTTGGCTTGTCCACAGTGGCTAGCTAAATTATATGTAAGCAAGTTCCCTATTTAAAAACCATAGCTATGTAATATGTTTTAAGTATTGTTACAAGAATAAAGTCTTTATACTTTACTTATTAGTGATGTGTATATCTATCATTCAGTAAGCTCTCCTTTTCTCCCCCCCCCCACTCTGTTTGGGATGCCTCTTTTATATATGCTCCAGGGCTGAATGATAGACTCAATTCTGACAGAGATACATACACATACATGTTTTTTTAAGCCTCGTCTTCAATACTTTTATGCTGTAATAGAAGGAGCTAAGGCCTACACTGCTGCTGGTAAACGGACGTTCAGAGGCAGTTGGGTGCTTTTTTCAGCTGCCCCTGAACTCATCCAATGTTATCTTATGTGTACATTTACACAGGTTTGTTTAGTGTCGTTTTTAGGCAGTTGCGTTTAGGCTCTTCTTTGAAGGCAAAAAAAGGCTCTAAGACGCCGAAGTTTCCGACGTTTCAGATGCCAAACTCGTCTAAACGTGGTACCGGCGTTTAGCCGCATTTACGTTTAGAAGCGTTTTTAAAAGGTGCCCTATTTTTTTTTGCATTACAAAACTAAAAAAAAAAAATTAAAAAACTTGTAATTGCTTGGATGAGTCCAGTATCGACAAACTCTGGTCCTCACACGCAATTTCCGACGTCTTTCTAGCCTCAACAGCAACATCAGGAGCATTTCCTCACATATGTTCATTATGGGATCCATAGTAAAAGCATCGAAATTGAGGTAGATACAGTACACTGCTGCTCTCTCAGCTGCCGCTACTCACTCTGGTATCACAGAATGGCTGAAATAGTTAAATAGTTTTTTTGTGCTATGGGAGGGTCTTATGATGTTATCTTAAATAAACGCTCCTAGATGCAAAAGCTGCAAAACGGGACTAAATGCAGCATTTTTTAACGCCGGTTATATAAGCGGTCAAAAAAATAGTTCAGAAGACTTTGCCTCAGTGTCCCGTATACATTAGGCCTAATAGGGATCTCAAAAAGGTCTAGAAATAAATGCTCTAGCAGCCAATAAGAAGAAATGTTAAATTCCTTTCTTGACTTTAGAGATAGAAACATACAATAAACATTGACAACAATGCTAATTGGGGATTCTGAGAAACTGTATCAATTTTAAAGACATAATTCCAAAATGGGCATATGATGAGACAATCCCTTCATATATGCTGCATAGTACCTTTGTGAATGGTGCAATGCCAACAGCGATCGGATACAGCTGAATTAAGAAAAGAAGGGCAGCAATACTATCATGTAATAACTTTATAATTCAGCTCCTGTAACACGCTCGCTATAGAAAGTTTATGGGTTAGGTTTCAAGATGTTTGGACTTCTTCCCCCGTGAAAGTAGCATAAAGTTCCCTTTTGCAATCTGCAAAATGGAAAGGTTTAGTGGGAGACACCTCCATTAAAAGCAGATTATATAAAAAGAGACACGGTATGCATAGGAGGGATAGATTGCACACAGAGCAACTCAAAAGTAGAAAAAGGGCGATTAAAGTTGTCTCAATGAACGAGTAATTCTAGCAGGTCCTTCACAGAAAGGACTGATCTCATATCTATAAAATATTGAAAAAAAAAAAAAGGGAAACATTTGTACATGCTCTAGTGGGAAAAGATATTAGGCGAGGAGCTATCTCCAGAAGCATGGCAGCTTGTTTGGTCTTAAGCAGCCAAGAGCTCCATTGGCAATCTTTATAAAGAAAATTCATATTAAATACCCTGCTTTTGATACATGACTCCTAACATCCTCCATACATTTTATTCCACTAGCAGCAATCATTGTTAGAAATGCCAACAGGATCGAGGTTCCCTTTTCCACATTTTCTGGCAATGCCCACCCATTGAACCATTTTGGAAGTCGGTTCAAAAACTGTTTCTTTTAGTCCCTTTTTCCCCTAAATTATTTCTCTTGGGACTGAGCCGCGTACACACGATCGGATTTTCCAATGGGAATTGTGTGATGACAGGCTGTTGTCAAAAAAATCAGACTGTTTGTACGCTCCATCGGACAATTGTTGATGGTTTTTCCGCGGACAAATGTTGGATGGCAGGCTTTAAAATTTTCCGCGGACAAATGTCTGTTGTCGGATTTTCCGAGCATGTGCACACAAGTCCATCGGACAAAAGTCCAAAGTACAAACACGCATGTTCGGAAGCAAGGACGAGCTGGAAGCGGTCGGTCTTGTAAACTAATGTTCGTAATGGAGAATCAACATTCGTGACATGGCAAATTATGAAATCTCAAAATGCAGCGCACAATTCTCTTCTTCTTTAATGGGATAATAATGAAGCTGCTTTGCTGGTGATACTGATGGAGTTATAGCAAATACAGTTTCAAAGGCTTTTTTTTCTAGTGATATCAATAATAATATTATGCTTGTAATTTTTAATTCTGGTGTAAGTTACCACAACACCATTATCATGTAGTTTTTAAGATCAAAGATATAACTATGTTGGTGTCCCTTGTCAATTTTACATTGTATTTTTTAAAATGTAACTGCCTACTCCCAAACTGTCATTTGAAGTAAAACACATAGCCAAGTATTATTCTACACAATTTTTTTATTGTGCATTAAAAAAAGAAAACAAATAAAATTAGACATGCTATCTGCCAATAGAACTTAACCAATTAGTGCATTCTATGTAGAAAAATATACCAAATCAAATCATTAGTCAATCAAAAAATAAAATAAAAGCCTCATGCATGTGTCCTGCTTCTTAATTTATGGGGTCAACAATGCCAAATGTTGGTGAAAGCAGGGGTCCGTCATCTGGAGAGAATTAAAAAAATCATCCGGATTATTCTCCTGGAGCTCCCGCAGCAAAGGCATATGACATAATTGGTCACGATTAATAAAGCAACCAATTTTCGGTCCAAGAAATCCTCCCCCTCCTGTTCCTGGACTGGACTTGGGTCAAAGCAATAACTCCAAGGCCAATAATAAATAACACGTTATCTCCTCCCATTCCGCAAAATGGCTGGTTGACAAACGGCCAATCAGAAACGAACTGAAAAGTGCGAACTCAAAAGCACTAAATGAAAAGCACAAATCAACACTCACCAAACTACTACTAACACGAAATTACCAGAAGGAGACCAAAGAGTGTCGCTAAACAGCAGAAAAACCACGTAGTACATCACTACGTTCGGGCTTGTTGGCCGACAATTGTGTGCCGTTTGTATGCAAGACAAGTTTGGGGCCAACGCCCTTCGGACAAAAGTCTGCGCTTTTGTCGGCGGAAAACCGATCGTGTGTATGAGGCTTAAGACCCATAAGAAAATATTAAGACATGCCCCAACTGATGCAAGATGTCCCATTGCTTTCCACTGGAAAAAATGAGAACCCTCGTCTTATACTACTTTATATACTAGAATTAAGGAAGTGGAACTTATGGAAGGACCCACTGCTAGACTAAACGATACTCTAAAGAAGCATAATAAAAGATAGAACCTGTGGCATCTTAAGGAGGATCCGCCATGATTGTGCCTCCTTTTTTTTTTTCTCTTTAGTTCAGCTGCTGGGATACAGGTTGATGATGGAGAGAGCAGAATCCCCCCCCCCCCCCCCCCTCTTCTCTTTTTTATTTTCTTCTCCTTCTTTGTCTGTTACTCTTCTCTTTCTATCCTTTTTACACTGAGTACCTGGTTCCTGGCACTCTATTATTCATATGCTGTAGGATTACAGCTATACTACTGCTTAATTTGCGTGGACTTGTCTCTTGCGAGTTGGTATTGTTACCTATTGTTCATTTGTTAAGTTCACCATTGTGCTCCACATTTACACTTTCGCTGAAGCTCTTTTACAATACTGATTCCTCAGTGTATTGTATTTTCTTTAACCATGATGTTACAGTGCTTTGTATCCCATGTATTTTCTGAAAAATCTTTACTAAAAAGTTACTTCTAAAAAAAGAAAGTTGCCTGGTGTTTTCATAGAGATATAAAAGTCTTGAATTTGAATAATTACAAAAAGTAAAAACAAAGACATAGAAAATAATTTATAGAAAACCCCCCTTCCCCCTAATATTTTGGATGAACAATTTTTGTAATTATTAATTAGGGGTAGGGATAGAGTAAGATCACTGAACAAATATGGCCACAAGGTCATATTTGGGCAATTACACTGAATGAATATGGTCAATTTCTGGTCAGCGACGTTACTCTGGCCTTTTGTTTACTTTTAGCATCAGGGCCTAATAGATGTCATTTTGGCGCTAGTCAACAGCAGGATTGGACGTGTCAGTCAGTCAGCGGGATCTTTTTCTTTCAGCGCATCGTTCATCATGATGGATGTGGACCTGCATCAATGGATGACGTGATTGATGATAAATGTGCATTGTGGGTCTTTTTTATTCTTATTTTCTTCAATAAAAGTACTTGTCAAAAACTGTGTCTTTATTTACTGTTGACTTTTTAGGTCTATGTACTCCTTACTCATTCACATGGGAAGGCTGGTATATGGGTGTGCCTCTTTGTTAATGGGGGCTTTGAGCTTCTGATAATACAGTCAGAATACAGTGATCACTGCTGCCGATAGATCAACTGCAGTACAACCAGCCTGCCCAGAGATAAATTTGGCCGGTTACTGCTGAATGATCCAATGCTTCTGCTAGAGGATTCATGTACCTGGATACAAACCTGTGAAATGTTTTGTTGAACCTGGAGGCCAGGAGGTCCACATGCAGCATGCCCCACCTGCAACACAAGTCCTGGAACACCACTGGGTGTATGGACCAGTACCCTGGGAGCTGCCAGCTAAGGAAGAATGCCCTGTCAATAGTCTTTACCTAGAATGGGAAGTTCCACCTAAAACAGGATCCACTCTACCTCCCTTGCCACAGTAAGACTTCTAGCTGCTCCGTGAGGAAATGTATAAATCAGAGTGTACTTGTCCCATGGAGCCACCAGAGCATCCATTGCTTCTGCTAGAGGATCCCTTTACTTGGATACAAACCTTTTCAGTTTGCTGTTAAACCTGGAGGCCAGGAAGACTACATATTTAGCATCCTCCACCTGTGACACAGGTCCTGAAACAACTGATAGGATCTGCTCTACCTCTCTTGCTGCAGCAAGACGTCCGGTTACTCCTTGATGGTTAATGTATGCCATTGTCATAGCATCTGACTGGATCCAAATCAGATGACCCTCCAGTAGGATGGCCCAACATTGCATAACTAGCCAAATTGCATGAAGCGCCAAGATGCTTAGTTGGCAACTAGATGTTTTTAGATGCCCAAGTCTCCTGCACTGACAAGGTATCCACACTGACAAGATGTTGAGATCTTCCAGACAACATGAAGAGAGGACTTCTCTGAATCCAGAGCTAGATTTCTGAGACACCAAGCCAGGGAAAACCGAGTTGACCTGTCTAAAAACTGGACCGATTTGTCCCAAACCTACAGAATCTTGCACTGCAGATGAGAAAAGAAAAAAGAAGTAGATATTTCGCCGTTCCAAGCCTGATGGTTTCAGGTGTGTGTTGCTCCCTTAATGGGAGGAAGGTATTAGGTGGGGAAAAAAGAAAGATGATGTAGGTAGTGCCTATTGAATGAGTGTCTTCAAGTCCTACACCAAATGCACAGTGAAACTGTGCATATTATTGTGAAGCTGTGTGTAAACTCCTAAATGTGCATGAGTGTCAAGCTGTATACCTGACTCAATAAAGTGCAATGTGTAGGACACCAACTTATTTCATAAATAAATAAAATTAAAGTGCAATATTCCTAATAATTATATACATTAGCTGTATAAACAAAAACACAGTAAAATCAATAGTGTAAACTTAAAGTGCTGATGTGAATAAACAGGTGAACTTATAATTGATATATGCAGTTGAGTTATAAGGTGCTATAGTGCCGGTGAAGAGATCCGCCTGGATTCTGGTGGATTTTCCAATGAGTAAACCCTCAGTGCATGCCTTAATCCGTGCTCTTATAGTGACTGCACTCACCAGATCCTTCATCCCCTCTTGGGGTCTCACACATCCACAGTATATGCCACGGTGTAGCAATGCAGGATAACTCCGTCCTTAATGTGGACTATGAGGGGATTCCATTATGAAAGAGAAAGAGGGAGCCCACATAGCGTGATACTGTATAAAAATTTGTTTATTGGTGCAAACGTTTAAAAAGGTACTCACATTCGGTAAGGATAAAAAAAGCCTATATTGTTGACGCAAGCCTCTGAAACAGGAAATTATGCAAGGACGTATGCTGACTCCGCCCCGGAGTCCCCGGGGGAGTCAGCATACGTCCTTGCATCAGGCTTGGAACGGCGCCATATCTACTTCTTTTTTCTTTTCTCATTATTACACTCCACCTAGTGGAAGTAATTGGTAGCGGCAACAAATATTTTCTAATACCTTTAGCACGTATTCCATTGTGCGGGTGTTTCCTCCTTTTTTCTTGCACTGCAGATGCCTGGAGTGGAACTGAGCAAAAGGGGCTGCCTCAAAGGAGACTACCCTGGACTCTCAAGCAAAAGCAGAGAGTTGGACAGATTCAGGACTGGAGAGTTCAAACTCTGATCCGAGATATGTCCAGGACTAGACCCAGATACTCCATGCAGTGAGTCCATTCCAGCATTGATTTCTGAAGGTTTAGGATCAACTCGAACTACTGTTAAGTTTGGACAGTGAGAGACATGTTGGCTAACAGAGCCCATGCTGGCTGTTCCCTCAAACGAAGGACAACCAGGCATCCCCACAATGGACATGGCACAGCACATTGGTGAATACCTGAAACACAGATGAGGGGTCACAGCTAAGGGCCATGAACTGGTATTGTAGGGGCCCCACTGCAAAGCCATCACCAATACCCTGTAAGGTTAGGGACGCGTAGGTAATCATCTTTGATGTCCAAAGTCCCCCTGGTGAAGGGAGGCAATGACAGATTTGAAGGATTCCATTCAGAATTTTTGGATCCGTATGTAGACAATTAGAGCCTTGGGAACAATGAACAAGTTGGAGTAAATCCCATGAAGCCATTCTGCTACAGGAATGGGGCACATGCAATGGGTATTACCCCATTGTTGGTATCATGGCAGAGAATAGTGCCTTATCATTGGTATTATTGGGAGGAAGAGTGCCCCATCATTGGTGTTAGCGGGAGGAAGAGCACCCCATCATTGATGTTAGCGGGAGGAAGAGCGCCCCATCATTGGTGTTAGCGGGAGGAAGAGCGCCCCATCACTGATATTAGCGGGAGGAAGAGCGCCCCATCATTGTTGTTAGCGGGAGGAAGAGCGCCCCATCATTGATGTTAGCGGGAGGAAGAGTGCTCCATCATTGATGTTAGCGGGAGGAAGAGTGCCCCATCATTGATGTTAGCGGGAGGAAGAGTGCCCCATCATTGATGTTAGCAGGAGGAAGAGTGCCCCATCATCGTTAGCAGGAGGAAGAGTGCCCCATCATTGTTAGCGGGAGGAAGAGTTCCCCATCATTGTTAGCGGGAGGAAGAGTTTCCCATCATTGTTAGTGGGAGGAAGAGTGCCCCATCACTGTTAGCGGGAGGAAGAGTGCCCCATCATTGCTGTAAGCTGGAGGAAGAGTGCCCCATCAATGATATTAGTGCCCCATCATTGGGATCAGTGAAAGGAATAGTGCCCCATCATTGGTTTCAGTAAAAAGAACAGTGCCCTATTGTTATCTGTGGCAGGCATTATGAACCATCTTTGGTGTTAGTGGGAGAAATAGTGCCTTGCATCATTGTATCAGTGGAAGGAATAGTGCCCCACGGCCCAGATAAAGGCAAGCAAAGGGCCACATCCACCCCCCGGGCCGCAGTTTGGAGACCAGAATTAGAAAAAGTTTTGGCTAGGGTAGGCTTTAATATTTTGCATAAAGAAAAGGTAGAGAAATTAGTCAAGGCAGAAATGTTTAGTTGCTAATGACTACTGCACACCCACCTCTATCTGATAAGCTCATAAACAAAACCAACAGCCTTGTATTAATACTAGGTCTGGAAAGCAGGAAATCACCAGAGGAATATTGAACTCTGTATTAAATTATGTATACTCTTATAAACAGTGAAGGATACAGAGAGGCAGACCTGCGCTATATTCAGGAATTGAAGTATTACATTAAGAGAAAATTCCATGCATATTCAGCTGTGGAAATAATAATAGACTTTCCCATTACAGCTCCAATCACATCATTTCTTCTTGTAACCATCTCAATTATGGAGCATAATAGTTTTTAATTGAAAAGGAACAAAATGCCTCTCCAGCCTTAGTACAAAGAAAATCTATTAATGTGATAAAAGCATTTCTAATTATTGCATTAAGCCTTCTTTAATACCCTATGGGAGGATGGCACACACATAGTTTAACACTCCACAGAGATGGTTTTTTGATGTGGAATTTGGTCCATTTGTTAAAGTCTTTTTATCTTCTGTTTTAGATGTCCACATCTAGGTAGGCACATTGTTACAGAGAGAGCGTGTAGATTTCTGACTGAATTGTTTGATCTCCATCCAACATTTAAACATATTAGAGATACCAATTATTACTGCAATGCGGCGAGAACACTTCATCTGTAAATCAGGCAAGCTCACTAAGAGATACTGTAACCAGCTTCTGATGCCATACAGGAACTCTGAGCCAGGGAATATCTCCAAAGGCATCCCAGATCCACCAACTTCAGGGCAAAATACCTAAATATTAAATCGAACCTGGGCTCAAGTGTTAAAAATAGTCATGTAAATGTTCTGTTGGCACAAATTGTAAAAGAAAGTCCGAAATATACCCTTTCTGGGAAAACAAATGTTGCTTTATGCTTCTATTGGTAATGACCACATCTGATAGCCTAAGTCAGTGGTCTCCAAACTGCAGCCAGGGGGCCAGATGTGGCCCTTTGCTTGCTCATAAATCGGCCCTTGGGGCACGGTTTCATCCACTGATACCAACAATGGGGCATAATTCCCCCCACTGACACAGATGAAGGGACATAATTCCTCCCAATGACAACAATAGGGCATAATTCCTCCCAATGACACCCACAATGGCGCCCAGTGACCCCAATGATAGGGCACAATTTCTCCCACTGACACCAACGATGGGGCACAATTCCTCCCACTGATACCAATGATGGGGTACATTTACTCCTAAAGACAACAATGGGGCCCATTGACACCAACGATGGGGCACAATTCCTCCCACTGACACCAATGATGGGGCACAATTTCTCCCACTGACACCAATGATGGGGCACAATTCCTCCCACTGACACCAACGATGGGGTACAATTACTCCCACTGACACCAACAATGGGGCAAACTTACTCCCACTGACACCAACGATGGAGCACAATTACTCCCAGTGAAACAAATTATGTGGCATTTTTTTTTTCCCACTACTGTCTGGACTTATTCTACTCCCAATGGTCACAGTCTGAAGGACAGTAAACTGGCCCTTTGTTTAGACATGGTCAAGATATCTCGAAGGATTAGGCTTTGTTCACACATGTGGCTAGGGCACAGTAAAACCAGCAGCTAAGTCATGGTTTTACTGTCCCCAACTGCCCGCCTACTGCCCGCCTGAACCAGGGCATGCAGCTTCTCAGGGCATGTGGCAGCAAAAAATAAATGGCATGTGGTATTCAGCAGGCGTTACTGCTGCTGATCATAACTAATTGTACAAAAATGTGGCAACCACCCCAATCTATAACTGGCCTTTGCAGCAAGGTCCACATAAAAAGGCAATGCACATCACAAAAAATTTCCCACCAACTTACAGACCAGCCTGCAAAACAACCAAATTGGCCCAATCTAACAGTTTACATTAAAAACAGAGGGTTTTGTATGCACACATATGCAAACATATGAGTAAGCCACAGTGCCCACGCCAAGGGACCTCTGTATATACTTAGGTTCTAACTCTAAAAATTCCATAGTATTTCCATAGTAAAAACTATAAATAAATATATATCCATATATATAAGTAAATATCCATAGTAAAAACTCCATAGTAGGAACACATAAGAATGGATTAATTAAGGGTAGGTGTGCCTGGAGGGAGCCCTTCCCTCCTTAACCACTTCAATATCCGGCCATAGTAAAATGACGTCCTCTACTTTGTGGGGTGATATCTGAATGATGCCTGCAGCTAGATGCATCATTCAGATATCATTCTTTGCAGCTGGCAATTCTGTGCACGATAAGAATGATCATAGCGGCAGTTCCACCGCATGATCGTTCTTATAGGCGACGGGAGGAGACGCCCCTCCCGCCGCCATCCTGTGCTTCTCCGGGCTCTCCTGTGCCATCGGGGGCCCAGAGAAGGAATCAGCCAGTGCCGGATGAAGACGATAGATGGTCACCAGTCATCTTTATGACCATCGTAGGCCTGGGCGCGACGTTATGACGTTACGCCTGGGTACCCGGAAATAAAAGAAGCCCGGATCGCGGCTGTTAGCATGAGATCGGTGAATTTTTTTTTCCCGATCTCATGCTTTCCAGCCTGGAGGAGAGATGTGGGGGTCTTATTGACCCCACATCTCTCCATAAAGAGGACCTGTCACATAGATTCCTATTACAAGGGATGTTTACATTCCTTGTAATAGGAATAAAAGTAATAAAAAAAAAGTTTAAAAAAGTGTAAAAATAAAAAAATTAAGTAAAATAAAAAATAAAATAATTAAAAAAAAAAAAAAAAAATTAAAACGCCCCTGTCCCCGGTAGCTCGCGCTCAGAAGCGAACGCATGCATAAGTCCCGCCCACATATGTAAACGCCGCTCAAACCACACATGTGAGGTATCGCCACGTGCGTTAGAGCTTGTGCAACAATTCTAGTACTAGACCTCCTCTGTAACTCTAAACTGGTAACCTGTAAACATTTTTAAAAGGTCGCCTATGGAGATTTTTAAGTAATGAAGTTTGGCGCCATTCCATGATTGTGCGCAATTTTAAAGCGTGACATATTAGGTATCTATTTACTCGGCGTAACATCAGCTTTCACATTATACAAAAAAATTGGGCTAACTTTACTGTTTTGTTATTTTTTAATTCATGAAACCGTTTTTTTTCCAAAAAAAAGGCGTTTGAAAAATTATTGCGCAAATACCGTGTGAGATAAAAAGTTGCAATGACCACCATTTTATTCCCTAGAGCGTCTGCTAAAAAAACCATATATATAATGTTTGGAGGTTCTGAGTAATTTTCTAGCAAAAAAATGATGATTTTTACAATAAGGAGAGAAGTGCCAGAAAAGGCCCGGTATTGAAGTGGTTAAAAGGCACAGGGATGCACATGACACCCAGCAAGAGCACAATTGCAGCAAAGGCATTGCGTGCGCCCCTGCACCTAATTCGTCTAGCTGTACAAAAAAAAATGGCTTCCATTTTTTTGTGGGCTTCCTCCAGGCACATCTGCCCTTAATCTATCCATTATTATATGTGCTCCCACTATGGAGGCTCTAGAAATTTAGAGTTAGGACCACAGTATATACAAAGGCCCCTTGGCGTGGGCACTGCGGATTAGACAGGGTTGCTAAGTGTGCTGGAAAATCTTTTGTTTATTTGTGATAACTAATGTAAGTCTATAGGACTTCGCCACCACCATGTGCAGCATGACGACTGTGCTGCGGTAGTGCAGTATTTACAGGGATAAATCAAGTATCCTGTGACATGCCATCAGAACAGAAATAAAATGCAGATCGCTCTTCTGAAAGCACTGTGTTAACAAACCCTTAGTGGGAGATTTACTAAAACTTGTACACACAGAACCTGGTGCAACTGTATATACGGTAGTAACCAATCAGCTTCGGGGTTTCATTGTCAAAGCCTAATTGAACAAGCTGAAGTTAGAAGCTGATTGGTTACTATGCACAGCTGCACCAGATTCTTTGTGCACCAGTTTTAGTAAATCTCCCCCTTAAGAGTTTAGATTTGCCGATTCTCCCTTCAATGGGGATCACATTGCCAAATGCTTAGGACTAAGACATGTAGCCATTTTTTGCAGGAAGATTAAGCATTTCAACCCTTTACACTTTATTATGAAATCTACTTATGAAAGACTGTAAACAAAGCTTTATATTTAGATACAGGGCTTTTTTTTCCCCTCAGAAAATAGGTGCAGGAACTCAACCACACCCCTGTGCCGCAACAAATAGTGCAATTTGGCCACACATACACACCCAACAGAGGGTCTTAAAGAGGCATTAAATACCAGGAGTGTGTACAGCATGCAGAGTTCAGGGGTGCGCTATGCACAGCCTGTAGGGGTCAGGAGTGTGCTACATAAAGACTGCAGGGTTTCAATACACATAGAGTGCAGAGTTCAGCAGTGCCCTATGCACAGAGTGCAAGGTTCAGGGGTGCGCTATGCAAGGACTGCAGGGTTCAGGGGTATGCTACACACATGGTGATGGGTTTAGAGTGCAATGTTTTACAGCTCCTTACCTCTGCGTTCCCCTTTCAAATGACACTGCCTCCCATTATCAGCTCACACCCCCCTCTACTGCACCTCTATATAAAAGCTCCACCATCGTCCACATGTCTTCCCTTTGTTACTGTAGAGCCAGTCGGGTCCAGTGCCTCCCCACTACTGTAGGCAGTTCCGCATCTCTGTCAAGATCATCCAGCAGGGGCATCGGCATTTGATGAGGATCACCGAGGGTGCATACAGCCTGCCTACATATGGCACCAGATGGGGATCACAGAGGGTGCATACAGCCTACCACGGGATGCCCCTCTCCCACCATGACTGCACCCGGGACGCACCTTCATCTCTTCGGTCCATGCCCTGCACTTAGTGGGAGAGGCTCAGGTCAGATCTGTGGGAGTCAATGGGAGACAAGCTTTGGCTGTACTTCTCCTTTAAGCAAACTGTAGGAATGCTATCTTTATACATTTACTGTATACAGGATTCACGAAGTAAGATTGTATTGTCGGGCAAATCTAAAGTAGTAATCTATTACATGGTTAGATTATGTTTAGATCTATACAATATAGTTTTTCTTTTTTACTAAAAATGACAAAAAGTTATAATGAAGTAGAAACCTGTACTGTTGGAAATCTGGAACAGTCATTGCTGACCTGGTTGCCTGGCTGTCAATGGCTTCAATACAGGGTTAATACTGTCAGACACTGATCTGAAAGTAAAGCTGGGTACACACTGTCCGAATATAGCCCGGTTAAGCCTAATGATTGGCTTTTGTCAAAGGACATGCAGCATCAGATAAGCGCTTGCAGCCCATGACTGTGAACACTGGTCAGTGTGTTCTGGGGGGGCAATTGAGCATGTGCAGAGCAGGGTGAGACAGTGTATTACTGGATTTTAAACAGTATAGACACATATTTGTAATGTTTTACATAGCTATACCTGCAAAAGAGGCTAGCCTGAAGTCATCTAGCAGGACTTCAATTTCTAACTAAAGTTTCATTTAAAAAAATACAGAATTTACTGCATCAGCACGACAACCAGGGAATTACTGATTTAAGCAGGAGAGGAAGAAACCATACTTCCAAAGTACAGGTTTCCTTTAAATTGTACATATATATTTCTTGATAATACAGTCCATTTAACACAAACCCTCAACTGAAGATTCTGATGTGAATTAATGAGCACATTAATATGAAGACAGTAAGCGCCGTAGCCAATTTAGACCAAGGCTGTGCCACTCATTAGACTGCACTGCTTCATTGAATGCATACTCACAATCTTTTCTTGTCCACCACACGTTTAACTCTGATAGCTCTCTGCTCCGAGTATAGCTTACACACTCCTACAAAAACAGGAAATATTCCATTAGTAACAAACCAATAGACAAGACGGCAACGAACACATAATCCACCACAAGACTGACCTCTGGTAACACCTACTTTTTAAATAGTCTCTAATTAAATCCAGGACGGCATTTCTATGTTCTTTCACTTGAGATGAAACGGTATCCTTATTTGCTATAAAATTAGGGAGGGTGAAAAAAAAACAACAAATATGAAGTATGTTTAGAAGATAAATTACTTCACAGTCATTTACAGTGCATATTGCAAACACTGAACATAACTGATACACTAAATGCAATTAAAAAAAGACAATTGTGAGGAAATACAGGGCATACCCATAGAAATTCTCTTTGGGGAGGAAAGAGAAAAATACCAAGTGCTGAACTGGTGACACCAACGCTGGCAAATACATGGAAAACTACAGTGTAGAGCTGCACGATTCTGGCCAAAATGAGAATCATGATTTTTTTTTTGCTTAGAATAAAAAGATCACGATTCTTGCGGCGTAAAATCTTTCACATTATACAAAAAAATTGGGCTAACTTTACTGGTTAGTTTTTTTTTTTTTTTTAATTCATTTAAGTGTAATTTTTTCCCCCAAAAAATTGCATTGGAACGACTGCTGCACAAATACAGTGTGACATAAAATATTGCAACCAGCATTTTATTCTCTAGGGTCTCTACTAAAAAAAATAATTATATATATATATATAAAATGTTTGGGGGTTCTAAGTCATTTTCTAGCAAAAAAAAAAAAAAATGATTTTAACTTGAAACCAACAAATGTCAGAAAAAGGTTTAGTGTTTAAGTGGTTAAACGTCCCTCATTTACACACCAAAGTGTATTCCTTTGATCTAAAGGACAAATTGTTACAATGTTTTTACTTAAGTTCCACTGCTAAAGAATGTTGTGATTCTTGACAGACTGCCCGTTTTTTAATTTCCTTTCTTTTGATGGTTGTCCTTCAGCAAAGCAGAGAGAATTCTCTGCATAGAAAGAATCGGGAAATACTTTGTCAAGATCGCAAGGGGGAAAGAAATTGCGATAATGATTCTAAACGATTAATTATGCAGCTCTACTACGGTTGGTATAAAAAAGAATCACCCCCCCTTTAAAATAATCACATTGTGTTGCTTTGCAGCCTGAAATTAAGACAGAGTTTTTGTTTTATCCAGCTGTAATAACTTATAACATAACAAGTGAACGAAATAACACCATGTCAGAAAAAGAATAATAAATAAATAAATAAACAGAATCACTGTCTTGGAAAAAGGATTACCCCCTTGTGTCAGTATTTTGTTGAACCACCTTTTGCTTTAATTACAGCCTTTAGTCTGTTGGGATGTCTCTACCAACTTTGCACATATAGATTTAGCAATATTTGCCCAATCTTCTTTGCAGAACCGCTCAAGTTCAGTTAAATTTGATGGTGATCCTTTGTGGACTGCAGTCTTCAAGTCATTCCACAGATTTGTTAATGGGGTTTAAAGAGGAAGTAAACCCTAATGGGTTTTACTTTCTCTTTGTTCCCCTGCAAAGTAAAAGCATTATGTGGCACTTATCTGCAAACGAAGCCCGCGCTGTCCCCGCTGGTGGCCACATCCATCTTCGCCCCTCTTCCTTCCGGGGCAGCGGACTCCGGCCCTGTGACTGGCCAGAGCCGCGTGACGTCAATCCCGCACATGAGTGAAGAAACAGCACAGAGGTCTGTTTCTTAACAGCACATGTGCCGATGACATCATCGGCACACTACAAGGTAAATATCTCCTAAACGGTGCACGTTTAGGAGATATTTCCACTACCTATAGGTAAGCCTTATTCTCGGAGGTTTACAACCACTTTAAGTCTGTGCTACAACTAGGCCATGCAAGGACATTCACCTTTTTCTCCTTCAACCACTGTGTGGTCATTTTTGCTGTGTGATTTGGGTCATTGTCATGTTGGAAGGAAAACCTTCCTGTTGACAACTTTATGGCAGATTTTCCTCAAGAATTTGATGGTATTTTGCCCCATCCATTTTTCTTCTATCCAGACAAGTGTTCCAGTCCGTGCTGCAGAGAAACACTCCCACAACAGGATATTACCACCTCCACGCTTTACTGTAGGAATGGTGTCATTTGGATGGTAAGCTGTATTGCATTTCCGCCTGACATATTGTTTGGCGTTGAGGCCAAATAATTACATTTTAGTCTTATCTGACCACCATAAACGCACCTAGATTCTGAGGCCACATGGAAAAGGGTGTTATGGTCAGATGAGACTAAATTTGAATTATTTGGCCTCAACAACAAACGATAGGTCTGGTGGAAATCCAATACAGCTCACCATCCAAATAACACCATGTCTTTGCAGTGTGGAAGTACCTGAAGGAAACCCACGCAGGCACAGAGAACATGCAAACATGAGGCACAGAGAGAACATGAGTGCCGTGGTTGGAATTCGAAAAGATTACCCTAGTGCTGCTAGGCGGAAGTGTTAACCACTTAGCCACTGTGCTCAGGGCCGCTGATAAGGCAGTACAGCCTGCCCTCCTGTACTGGGCTCAGGCCCCATGAGCTCAAAAGGGGGGCCCAGGCACCTGCTAAGCAGGAGGGCCAGCTGTACTGTCTTACTGCAGGCACCAATCCTCTTCTGCCTTCCCTTGCAATGCTGCCAGCTTCTCTCTCTGGATGCACGGCAGGGGAGTGGTTCTAGCACATGCACCCCTCCCATCTGCTGTCCGGGCCCCACTGTGTGCTCCTTCCCCCTGCTGCGCTGCCAGCTTCCCTCCGCTCCTCTTGGTAGCTGCTGCAGGCACACAGGGATAATTTATTGGCCCCTTCATTTCCTGAATGAACACAGTAAGTGAATGGTACCAATCACTTCTGTGTCTATTCATCACTGAGGCATATTAAACTGTGTTAACTATGCTTCAGCTTGTGAATGAGCAAAAAGCTTTAGAGCGCTTACAATTCCTTCATCTTTGCAACTGAGGCAGTAAAGAAAGAGACTGATACATTTATGTCCTCAGTATTTTTAACAACAAGGTTGGTCTTTATTGAATAAGGCATCATTGTACAGTTAACATTCATAGTCAAGCTCTCGTGTATAATACAGAATGCAAGGAATAAAATACAAAAGAATCCTTTGTAGAGCAACGTGAATTGCTGGGTTAGATATAGGAAGGAAAACAGTGCTAAACATTACAGATATCTCTGATATAGTCATCTATTAGCATATAATCTATGTTGCTAGGTCTAATCAGCTGCCTATTTGGTGGGGGGGGGGCCGTACATTTTACAATGTTAATACCTTATAGTCTGTCTACATGTCCTACTAAAACACACCATGGGGCACTAGAACTGTTCGGTCCAGGGCAGCCATATTCGATCAAACTTCCGCGGACATCCTCTATTGGTGTAGGTCATTTTATAAAGAGGCAGCACCGCATTAACAGCGGAGTCCCACGCCTCCACCTTGGGGGAGGATGGTGATGCCCATTTTTTTAGAATTTCCTTCTTGGCGTAAAACAGCAGTAAGGAGATTAGTATTTTTGTATACCTAGGTCTCTGGTCATCATCATGGATGCACAAGAGGGCCAGCTCGGGGGATGTCTGCAGCGTTAACTGTAGGCGGATATTAATGCTTTCAAAAACGTCTGCCCAGAACTTCACAATAAGAGGACATGTCCAGAACATATGTAAATATGTGCTGTCCGGAGATTGACATCTATTACAGTTTGGTGATCTATTGGGATAGATCTGGTGCAGTCTCTGTGGGGTGTAATATACCCGGTGTAGGAATTTGGTGTGTATCAACCTGTCTCTAGATGAAATTAATAACTTGGATCCCTCTTCAAAGCATTCTTCCCAAGTCTCCCTATCCAAACTGGGAATATCAGTCTGCCATTTGGTCCACAGTGAGTGCATCTTAGGTGAGTCAGTTTCAATCAGAGCGAGGTACAGAGTGGAAAGGGTCTTTCCAAGGGTTTCATGAGCCAATGTTTCCTCAATAGGGTCTGGTTTGAGATGTATAGGCGTGGGGAATTGGGCTCTAGCTGCATGCCGCAGCTGATAATATCTGAATATCATATTACCAGGGAGCCCAAATTTCATAACTAAGTCTGGAAATGAAAGCAATGTCCCTGAGTGTATAACATCACTGAGGACCTTAACTCCCATTCTGGCCCATAACTGTGGATCAGGTATGGATCTAAAGTGATGGAGGGATGGGTTCCCCCAAAGTGGTGTAAAGGGGGAGTATTGACATGGGCGCATAAACCTCCTTCTAGCCACTGCCCATACCTTCAGGGTCGTCCTGGTGGGTCCTGGGAGCAGAGGGTAGGCTGAGGAGCCTCTATAGGCTAGATTCCCTAGCTCCTTAAAGGAGCCTATGATAGCCGCCTCTAGACATGTGGCGGCGTTAGATCTGGATTGTTCAAACCACCATCGCATGGTAACTAGCACCGCTGCCCAGTAATATATCAAAAGGTTTGGTAATGCGAGGCCCCCGCAATGGACCGGGAGTTGTAGAGTCGACCTAGCTAATCTGGGGGAAGATCCCTTCCATAGGAATGACCCAATGTATCCATCCAGGTCTTTAAATAGTGAGTTGGGGAGCCACACTGGGCAGTTCCTAAATACATAATTAAATTTGGGCAGGTAAAGCATTTTAATTATATTGATGCGTCCTAGTAGATTGAGTGGTAATTCCCTCCATTTGATGCAGTGTTCCTTAAGTTTAGTGATAATGGGCTGGACGTTAAGGCGACGGAAGGCCTGGATATCCCTGGACACCACTATCCCCAGGTACTTAAATTCCTCCACCCACACTAATGGAGTCAATGGAATCTCGTCCCGGGCCTTAGGATCTACAGGGAAAATGACCGATTTGGACCAGTTTATTTGGATTCCGGAGAATCCCCCATATTTATTAAAAATCTCCAGTGCCGCCTGTAATGAGGGACCAGCGTCGTTGAGGTACAGCAGTGCATCATCTGCATATAGTGAGATTTTCTCCTCCAGAGGGCCTACCCTAAACCCCTTCACAGCCTCCGATTCGCGGATCAGTACAGCTAGCGGCTCGAGAGCCAGGGCAAAGAGGCTGGGTGATAGCGGGCATCCCTGCCTCGTGCCCCTCTGGAGGAGAAAATAGTCAGAGAGGGTGTCATTAACTCGAATCCTGGCCCTGGGGGAGTTATATAGTAGACCAATCCAGTTTAAAAATTTTGGGCCAAATCCAAATCTTTTTAATACCTCCCATAGAAAGCCCCACTCCACGGAGTCGAAGGCTTTCTCCGCGTCCAGGGAAGCAATGACTCTAGTGCCTACGTTGTCATGTGCTGTGTCAAGATTAACAAAAAGCCTTCGTATATTAATATCGGTGCCCTTCCCCGGCATGAACCCCGTCTGGTCTTGGTGAATTAGGTCTTCAATCACCGTGGCTAATCTAAGAGCCAGAATTTTGGCCAATAATTTAGCGTCCGCGTTAATGAGAGATATGGGCCTAAAGGAAGCGCATTCCTCAGGGTCCCTACCGGGTTTTGGCACCAATACCACTACTGCCTCCGACATAGACTCTGGAAGTGAACCCAGGTCATAAAACTTTGATAGGAGAGAGGTCAATCTGGGGGCCAGCAGCTCCTGCTGTTGTGAATAGAACTCTATGGGGATACCGTCTGGGCCAGGTGCTTTTCCTGCCTGCATGCAACTCATGGCCTTTTGAACCTCCTCTAGGGTTATGTCCTTATCAAGAGCTTCCCTCTGGTCTAAGTCCAATTCGGGCAGCGGTATGAGGTCCAAAAAATCAGAGAGGTCGGTTGTTGTATAATTTACCCTAGTGGCGTATAATTGCTGATAGAATTTTAAAAATCTATTACTAATTTCCCCAGGGGTGGTCAGTAAAGCGCCATCTGCGTCCCTCAGTCTACCCACATGTGTCGCTGCAAACTGTCCCTTTGCCAACCAGGCCAGAAGTCGGCCATTCTTGTCTCCATATTCAAAAACTCTTTGGGCACAGGCTAGCATGGACTTTTTAGTAAGGTCTACTCTCAGTAATGCCAACTCCCTGAGGGAGTGCTGCCAAGTTATATAATTAGCAGAGTTTGGGGTGGCAACATACGCTTGTTCCGTTTCTCGGGCCTGTGTTTCCAACTGCCCAAGAGACTGCACCATCATCCTTTTTTTATTTGCAATTTTCCTAATATATTGACCTCTCAACCACGCCTTAAATGTGTCCCACAGTATGAGTGGTCCAGATGAGTCAGCATTGGCCAACCAAAAGGTACACAGCTCCTCTGGTATCTCCTCCTGGATCTCTGGGTCCATTATCCAATATTTGGACAATCTCCACAATCTCAGGCCCCCAGGAGGGGCCGCCCGGACCGTGACTAATAGTGGAGCATGGTCCGAGATGCCCCGCGAGAGAATTTCCGCAGACACCGTCTCTCCAAGCATCTCTGTCGAGGCAAAGGCCATATCTATACGCGACAGCGTCCGAAAAGTGGTGGATAGACAAGTAAACTGAGTATCTGAGGGGTGGAAATGGCGCCAGAGATCCGTCATATGAAAAGAGGATGCCCAGTGGGACAGGCCTCCACCAGTGGAGGAAGATGGTCTGAGTCTATCCAAAGCATCTGACATTACCTGATTAAAGTCGCCCACCACCAGCACTCTACTAACATCATATTGGATAACAGTGTGCATCAGTGTGTGAAGCAGGGTAATATCAGCAGGAGGAGGCAGGTATACCCCTACTATTATGTATGGGGAACCAGCTATTAATGCATGTATGAGGACATACCTGCCCCCTGGATCAGTCTTAACATCCACCAATTGAAAGGATAGGGATCTGTGTATTAAGACACTCACCCCTCTGGCGTAGTTGGAATAAGAGGCGTGGTAATGGGCAGAGACCCAGGCTCTTTTTAACCCCATCACTCTGGCTCCTATCAAGTGGGTTTCCTGTAGGATACATATTTTGGGGCCATACTGCCTTATATACTTATGTACCAGAGACCTCTTAATTGCTGAGTTAAGGCCCCTAACATTCCAGGACAACACTGTAAAATCAGCCATATTTTTTGTGTACCCAGAAATGAAGGATATCTGAGTGTTGCGACCTGCAGGGCCCATCCGAGGGAGCGCAGCCGCCCATCCCCCACTCGAGCCCAGGGTACGCAGCACCACCAGGGGGCGGGGACTCCACCCCTCCGGACCACCACACAGGAAGTCCAACACTGAGAGCACCATGACCAACCAAGCACATCTGAAACCATATATTAAACATAACATATAACTTGATGATGACAACGGTCATCCAACCCCCCCCCCCCCACCCCGTGTACCCTCCAACTTCAAGGGACACATATTCCCAAACAAACTATGAGTCCCAATATCAAGAATTTGGTATCGGGGAGCGTGTACCCGATTAGAGCATATCAAAGAAAAAAAAAAAAAAAAAAAAAAAAAAAAAAAAAAAAAAAAAATAGAAAAATGACAACAAAAACAATAAAAGAAAAAAAAAAAAAAAGGGAAGAACGGGAAAAAGAAAAAACGGGGGGATGTAAAATGAAAAATCCTCACTATAGTGAGTTGCTGGAGAGCTGACACATGCGATGAACACTGAATGTTCCAGAGCGGCATCAAAGTTATGGTGAGGCACATGTGTCGAGTTACTGTATGGGGTCTTCCTTTAAGGGGATATCTCAGGAGAAAGCATGGACACCATTAGCAGCTTATGAGGGGCCTTAGAAATACAGGGTTCACTAGGCCTGAAGCTCTGTACTTGCACACAGAAGCATCAGATGGAACTACGACCGGATATCGTCAGTACCTCTTTGTGCAGGAGTTCCAACAATGCTTGTTGCAAACAGGTAGTCAGCAGAAGGGGGAATAAACTGAAATTGCAAAGGGAGATTCAGTCCCTCACACCCGAAGGTTTAGGGAGGCAGGGTTTCAAGCCAGGCATTAGCATCTTTGGGGCTGGTGAAGATCCGTATCGCCTCTCCATCCACTACACGGAGCTTAGCGGGGAATAGGATACTGTATCGGATCGCCTTGGCTCTGAGAGCTGCTTTCACCGCATCAAAGGAACGACGCTGCCTCTGTGTCTCCATCGTGTAATCCGGGAACAGCATTAACCTCACATTGCGGTAGGGGATGTCACCTGCTGCTCGTGCCGCTCTCAGAAGCTCATCTCTATCTCTGTAATTAAGCAGACGTAGAATTAGCGTGCGTGGGGGTGTCCCTTCTGGTCCGGGTCTCGGCGGGACTCGGTGTGCTCGTTCCACCGTGAAGAACGGGGACAGGTGTGCTGCAGGGAGAACCGATCGCAGCAGATCTTCAGTGAAGGCAGTGGGATTGCGTCCCTCAGCCCCTTCAGGGAGCCCAACAATCCGAAGATTGTTTCTCCTGCTGCGATTTTCGGCGTCCTCTGCCCGATACTCCAGCGCCTTCACTTTGTTTTGCAGTGTTCTAATGGAGGCCGCATGGTCAGTCACTACGTCCTCCGTATCTCCGACCCTCCGCTCCACTTCTGTAATCCTAGTACGGATTTTATCCAGATCTTGCCTCAGCAGCCCTACGTCCAGCTGTACCGCCTCTATTTTAGTTGTAAGGGTCGTCTGACATAGGGAAATAGCTGCCATCACCTCAGGGATGCCCGGTGGAGCATTCTCCTCGCACTCCGTCTGTGACGCCATGTTGTTAAGGCGCGCTGGTATAGGCCGCAGGTCTGGAGCCGGAGTCCTTTCCGCCGCTATGTCAAGAGGGAATTTAAGTTTTTTGCCCCGATTCGGGCCCCCGGGTGTTCTTGAAGGCATACAGAGGCTGTCAGGCCAATTACAGTGTGTCTATCTCAGTTACGGATCTATGGACGGATTTTTCTCCAGCAGAGCTCAGTGAGGCACGTCTGCTCAGTCCAGCATCCCGGCCACGCCCCCGTCCTCAGTATTTTTAACAGCAGCCCTGACTGTGCTGCCCACCACTGCGCTAATGTGACATCACCAGTGCCAGGAACACTATTCGCTATCCAGGGCTCAACGGGGTAGTAAAACACTCACCTACTTATACAGCATCTCACAAAAGTGAGTACACCCCTCACATTTTTGTAAATATTTTATTCTATCTATTCATGTGAGTACACCCCTAAGTTAAAAAAGGCCAAATTGGGCCCAAAGTGTCAATATTTTATGTGGCCACCATTATTTTCCAGCACTACCTTAACCCTCCTGGGCATGGAGTTCAACACAGCTTCACAGGTTGCCACTGGAGTCCTCTTCCACTCCTCCATGATGACATCACAGATTTGGTGGATGGTAGAGACCTTGCGCTCCTCCACCTTCCGTTTGAGGATGCCCCACAGATGCTCAATAGGGTTTAGGTCTGGAGACATGCTTGGCCAGTCCATCACCTTTACCCTCAGCTTATTTAGCAAGGCAGTGGTCGTCTTGGAGGTGTGTTTGGGGATGTTATGTTGGAATACTGCCCTGCGGCCCACTCTTCGAAGGGAGGGGATCAGGCTTTAGTATGTCACAGTACACGTTAGCATTCATGGTTCCCTCAATGAACTGTAGCTCCCCAGTGCCGGCAGCACTTATGCAGCCCCAGACCATGACACTCCCAACACCATGCTTGACTGTAGGCAAGACACACTTTGTACATCTCACCTGGTTGCCGCCACACGCGCTTGACACCATCTGAACCAAAAAAGTTTATCTCGCTCTCATCAGACCACAGGACATGGTTCCAGTAATCCATATCCTTAGTCTGCTTTTCTTCTGCAGGCTTTCTTGTGCATCATCTTTAGAAGAGGCTTCCTTCTCGGATGACAGCCATGCAGACCAAATTGATGCAGTGTGCAGCGTATGGTCTGAGCACTGACAGGCTGACCCTCACCCCTTCAACCTGTGCAGCAATGTTGGCAGCACTCATATGTCTATTACCCAAAGACAACCTCTGGATATGACAGCTCTCAACTTCTCTGGTCGACCATGGTGAGGTCTGTTCTGAGTGGAACCTGTCCTGTTAAACCGCTGTATGGTCTTGGCCACTGTGCTGCAGCTCAGTTTCAGGGTCTTGGCAATCTTCTGATAGCCTAGGCCATCTTTATGTAGAGCAACAATTATTTTTTTCAGATCCTCAGAGAGTTATTTGCCATGAGGTGCCATGTTGAACTTCCAGTGACCAGTATGACAGAGTGAGAGCAATAACACTAAATTTAACACACCTGCTCCCCATTCACACCTGAGACCGTATAACACTAACGAGTCACATGACACCAGGGAGGGAAAATGGCTAATTGGGACCAATTTGGACATTTTCACTTAGGGGTGTACTTACTTTTGTTGCCAGCGGTTTAGACATTAATGGCTGTGTGTTGAGTTATTTTGAGGGGACAGTAAATTTACAGTGTTATACAAGTTGTACACTCACTACTTTACATTGTAGCAAAGTGTAATTTCTTTAGTGTTGTCACATGAAAAGATATAATAAAATATTTATAAAAATGTGAGGGGTGTACTCACTTTTGTGAGATACTATCTGTGTTGCTCTTTCCCTGGCTGTATGAGAGAGGTTTTGCTCTCTCACTGGCAACTTATCTTCTGCAGCATTTTCATCCGCAAGCAAGCGACAATTTGCTCATCCAATCCGCGAGGGAGTGACACATATAAGCAGTACGTTTTCTTTGTACTTTTCAGTGATCCTGACGCTGGCTAATTCCCACCAGCAACAGAATTCCAAGTGTGACACGGGCCTTATGGAAGAGGAGATGTGAGGTATGAGTGCTTCAGGGAAGGGGCTTTGGCTTTCCTAGCATTATTTACTGCACTCCAAAAAAGAAATAGAAAATACATTATACTGGTCGGCAGACCTTTTTTCGGTCATGCTCCTTCGACAGAAGCCTCAGTCGGACCGGCTGCCCTGCCATACACAGGCTGAAGGTTGGCCGGTTTGTAATGAACCGGCCTATGCTGCCCGACATTCGGCCCATATGTACTAGGATTTAGGCAGGCTTGTACACGACTGGGTTTTGGTAAATCCAAATAAGACTGTATATTCTCAGACACAATTCTGAAAGCAAAGAGCTTTGTGTATGCAGTGGTTTAACCCTCAGGTGACTGTCACTGACACCTAGATGCCCAGGCTAAACTTAGCAATATCCATGTACAATGGTTAATTTGAAATATCACTAATTTGTCTACCTAAAAGAAAAACACTTGTTTTTTTTAAATGACTTTTGTACCTTATTTTAATAAATCCCTGCTCAGGAAATAGACATTTATTCTTTAAAATGGACATGCACTGTATATACAGTATCTATCTCAAGTTGTACTGATTACATATTGTGCGTGTCGTCCATTCATGGAAACGATGTGAAATCAGGCTTTCCACTAACATCTCCCAACCTATTAAGTGAATGTGGAATGGTAGTAAATGTGTGTGAATGAAGAACAGGCCGAGTTCATCAATAAAATGGTTTCTCATTACTGCACAGCTACATGAGCGGAATACAGAGACCAGCACAGGAAATGGTACACTAAGTGCAGGTGACTTAATGACATTGGTACAGAAAATCATTCAGAAAACTGCAACCAAAATTGCTTCAGATGACCTTCTATTACCAGACAACCCTGCTACCCAGATAACCCTTCCCTGCTCAATAAAATATTGTTCTCATAAATTCAGAAGTAGAAGAATAGGAAGGCAGGCGCACTGACTAATGGATGATGGCTAGGAAGGTTCTACAGCGAAGACCATTCATTAAGGAACAAATTGAAGCGATTTAAAATGCAGGATATTGGGTTAAGGGTTCATTCGTACAGGCGTCCGCCAGCATAAATCTGCAATTCTTGATGGCAGTGAAACCATCCCCATGCACTTAGTGTACATGAACAAAAACAGCCAGCAGTGCACCCTGTACAATTTAATGGGCGACACCACTGCTCTTTGGCATGTAACAGCCCATCAACTCAGACCGGCCCTGGATGTAGTTTGCATCCAAGTGCAGTGTTTCTGGCTGCATACAAGCAAAAGTAGTGGAGACATAATCACTGTGCTGCACATAGCCTGTACAGAGAGCAGAGCTGTGTGAGGGATCCAGCAAGCTCCACCCACAACCAACTTCCTACAAAAAAAAAAAAAAAAAGACAGGAGGGGGTAGAGACAAGACCAGTCTCCCTGCACAAGGAAAGAGAGCAACAATGACCGGTCCTTATTACAGGAAGCTCCTGGACAGAGCAAAAGTGCAGGAGTTTCCTGCTGGATTACTGTACAGATATGCAAGCAATAGAATAAATAGACATTATTGACTACTTCACGCCGAGCGTACGCAAATATGCGGCCACACTGGACTGGACTTTTTTGTGGGGCTGCATATTTGTGTATCTCCAGTTGTGCTGGGAGCGCACAGCACGGCGCGCTCCCAGCACAGAGACCAGGGTCTCTTTGAGAGCCCTGGGCCCCGTACTTACAATCGGGACCCGAGACTCCTGATTCCAGGTCACCTGGGAGCTGTGATAGCCTCTGATTGGTTAAAACAGTGATCAGTCATTGTGAAGCCTGCCCCCATGCGTTTTCTCTGTGAATGGAGGAGAGATATACATTGCATCTCTCTCTCTCTCTCCTTGCAGAGTAAAAAAAAATGTTTATAAAAAAAAATAATAAAAAAAGAAAATAAAAAAAATACCCAGGTTTGATTTAGGTCAGTGCCAGGGTTAGTGTTTGGGTCAGGGTCAAAGTCAGTATTTTTTGGGAACAGAATTTTTTTATAATAAAAAGCGTGTTTTTAGATAGGATTAAAAAAAAAGCAAAATTCACACTATTGTTTTTGGGCTGTACTACGGTACAAACAACTAACATACACATACAGAAAATATAAAATGGAACAACACATGTATGTGAGCTGCTGGTACTGCACACCCCAAGATGATATACAAAATGAAAAACATTTTTTAGCAGCTGAGAAAGGTTTTGGACAGTAAGTTTGTTCAAATTTTGATCGAAATTCTTTTTATTAAATCAAAGCATGATTTAAAAATTCATGAAAGTTGTAAAAAATAGCTCTGGCATTGACATGAAAGAGACATAACCCATCAAATGATAAACAAACACATTTTACATGGAACCCGTTGCTACCAACATGGTGCTCCACATGATACCCTTACGCATTTTGACCCTTCTATTTATGGTCTTCTTCAAGGGGGTTATTGTATATACAAAAAGGAGACAATACAAAATTATATTTTGCATGGTTAAACATTTATACATTGCATATCATCATATATATGATGGTGTTTATTTACCATTCAAGGAAAGGAAAGGAGGATAGACATGTCCTGCAGCCAGAAATTGTTTTAAAATTTATTTTCCGTGATTCTGCTTTTATGTGCTGACTCAACATTCCCCAAGGCCCCACTTCCAAAAAACTTGCAAGAGACCACTCTTTTGGACTTCCCAGGGGGGGAAGGGAGGAGAGCAAGCGAACACCTGCGATATATCTCATAGCAGCCTTAGATTTTTGCAGTAAAAATTTAATAAGTTTTTTTAGTGTAGGGTGGTTGCCAGGCTGGAGTAGCCACCAGCTAAGGTATTTAATCGGCATAGTTAATTATTTATTGAGTTCATACAGGTTCGTGTATTAAGGAATTGTATGTTCAAATTATTCGGAAAGATGGTACAGGTGTCATGTGTATAGTGCTATTGTTGAAAATGAAATAAAAGGAATATGATGATGAAACATTAAAAGGTGAAGGTGAGAAAAAAAAAAAAAACAAATTAAAAAAAAGAGTTCAGATGGATTAAGTAATGGAATTCATTACCAGTGTGTGTATAAGTATTAAATAGGATATAGATATGTGCCCAGCAATATTTGTTTAAAGTGATGGGGTGAGATATATATATATATATATATATATATATATATATATATATATATATATATATATATATATATATATATATATATATATATGAAGGTTGTAAGAGTGTAATCAATAAAGCTCTAAATGTCAATCACAGCAATGAAAGAAAAAAAAATCCCAATGCGTGTGATGTCACGGAGTCGGGCAGTTGCCACGGAGATGACAGTGATGGCTGGGGCATCAGCCTTACGGAATGCCGGGGGACCACGCTGAGACCGTCATGTCGGTGGCAAGGACGCAGGGGGAGGGAGGCTATGGGAGACCGTGCACATGCACCCAATTAGAGGACAGCATACAAAGACACAGCCACCTGTGGATCCTGGAGTGATCAGCTGCTGACACACAGGTGCATCTAACAAATCTCATTATCAAGTAAGTGCTGTGGGTGGGATGTGCCAAACCCTTTCTGAGGCTTTTTTAGTCTGGCTTTATTTTGTTTTAATTATACAGATACGGATGCTTGAATATCTTTCGAGTCCTACCATCCGTATCATAGATGCACTTCACAAGCTTCACTGTGGGTCATGATTAATTTTCTCATCGCCTAAGGTAACCAATTGGGATTTTTTTTTTCATTGCTGCGATTGGCATTTAGTGGTTTTTTGCAGTTTTCTTTTTGAGCACTATTCACTTTATTGATTACACTCTTACAACCCTCATATATACACCTCACCACACAATTTATTAATACATTAACCTGTATAAACTCAATAAATAATTAACTACGACGATTAAATGCCTCAGCTGGTGGCTACTACAGCCTGGCAACCACCCTACACTAAAAAAACTTAAATGTTTACAGCAAAAATCTAAGGCTGCTATGATATATAATCGCAGGTGTTCGCTTGCTCTCCTCCCTGCCCCTCTGGTAAGTCCAAAAGAGTGGTCTCCCTCAAGTTTTTTGGAAGTGGGGCCTGCACTGGGGAATGTAGAGTCAGCGCATGAAGGCAGGATCACGGAAAACAAATTTTTAAAACATTTCTGGCTGCAGGACATGTCTATCCTCCTTTTCCACCCTTGAATGGTAAATGTAACGACACCCCGAGTATGAAAGGGGTTAAAGTCGTTTAGGACATTCCATACCCAAACACAAAGGCAGCTACCGAACACTTCCATCAGACGAGTCAGGAACCCATACAAATAATTCTCCCCCAAATACGAGACAAGATGCTCTGTCTTGAGGTTCAAACGGAATGATTCTTTATTCAAAAACATGTTATACAGATCCCACTTCAAAACACTTCCCCCCTACCCTTGGAAAACAGGGCAGGTTAAACTGTCCAATGACAATGGAGACACAGGTCAGGTGTGTTTAACGTCTCATCAGTACACAGTCTTATCAGCAGGGAGAGCTGTTGGAGGAATCCCCCCTCCCTCCATAGAGTTACACATCCTGTGATATCCAAGGCAGACAGACACAATAGAACATTGGAATACAGCCCCACCCCAAACTAGCAGAGCAAATAGTACACAACACAATGAGACAGCACACATTATATATACAGCATTGAGTCTGACTAGCACAGATCATAGTGGGGTTCTCATTCACCATGTGCCCCTATTAGTGACTCCCATCACAATGGCATATCCAGGGTCTCCAGAGTCTGTGTGTCTTGGGGGACTTGGGCCTGAATCTAAAGTAATTCCACCTCAAGGGTCCCCAGGCATACAGCTCACAAAGAGCACCATTCCCCCAAATGCCAGGGCCCATAATCAGTTGGCAAGAGGCTGGCATTCAGTTCCCTCCAAAAGCCTCTGTCCTGGCTAGGTCTATCACAGTAAATATTTACCATAATATATATGATGAGATGCAATGTATGAATATTTAACCATGCAAAATGTAATTTGTATTTTCTTCTTTTTGCATAGACAATAACCCCCTTCAAGAAGACCATAAATAGAAGGGTCGAAATGTGTAGGGGTATCATGTGGAACACCATGTTGCTAGCAATGGGTTTCATGTAAAATGTGTTTGTTTATCATTTGATGGGTTATGTCTTTCATGTCAATGCCAGAGCTATTTTTTACAACTTTCATGAATTTGTAAATCAGATTTTGATTTAATAAAAAACATTTTAATCAAAATTTGAACAAACTTACTGTCCAATACCTTTCTCAGCTGCTAAAAAACCCTGCGAGGGAATTTCCATTTTACATACATATATATTGACTTGTAAAAGTATTCATACCTCTTGAAAATTTCCACATTTTAACATGTCATGTTACAACCAAAAATGTAAATGATTTTATTCGGATTTTATGTGATAGACCAACACAAAGTGGCACATAATTGTGAGGTGGAAGGAAAATGATAAATGCTTTTCAAATGTTTTTACAAATAAATATCTGAAAAGTGTGGCGTGCATTTGTATTCAGCCCCATTTATACCCTGATACCCCCAACATCTAGTGGAACCAATTGCCTGCAGAAATCACCTAATTAGTAAATAGAGTCCATCTGTGTGAAATTTATTCTCAGTATAAATACCGCTGTTCTGTGAAGCCCTTAGAGGTTTGTTAGGGAACCTTAGTGAACAAATAGCATCATGAAGGCCAATGAACACACCAGACAGGTCAAGTTGTGGAGAAGTTTAAAGCAGGGCTAGGTTATAAAAAAAAAAAAAAAATATCCCAAGCTTTGAACATCTCACAGAGCACTGTTCAATCCATCATCCGAAAATTGGAAGAGTATGGCACAACTGCAAACCTACCAAGACATGGCCATCCACCTAAACTGACAGGCCGGGCAAGGAGAGCATCAATCAAAGAAGCAACCAAAAGGCCCATGGTAACGCTGGAGGAGCTGAAGAGATCCACAGCTCAGGTGGGAGAATCTATCCACAGGACAACTATTAGTCGTGCACTCCACAAATCTGGCCTTTATGGAAGAGTGGCAAGAAGAAAGCCATTGTTGAAAGAAAGATATAAAAAGTCCCATTTGCAGTTTGCATGAAAGCCATGTGAAGGACACGGCAAACATGTGGAAGAAGGTGCTCTGGTCAGATGAGTCCAAAATTGAACCTTTTGGCCTAAAAGCAAAATGCTATGCGTGTCAGAAAACTAACACTGCACATCACCCTGAACACACCATCCCCACCGTGAAACATGGTGGTGGTAGCATCATGTTGTGGGGATGCTTTTCTTTAGCAGGGACAGGGAAGCTGGTCAGAGTTGATGGGAAGATGGATGGAGCCAAATACAGGGCAATCTTATAAGAAAACCTGTTAGAGTCTGCAAAAGACTTGAGACGGGGCAGAGGTTCACCTTCCAGCAAGACAACAACTCTAAACATACAGCCATAGCTACAATGGAATGGTTTAGACCAGTGTTTCTCAACTCCAGTCCTCAAGGCACACCAACAGGTCATGTTTTCAGGATTTCCCTCAGATGAAACGCCTGTGGTAATTACTAAGGCAGTGAAACTGATCAAATCACCTGTGCAAAATAGTGGAAATCCTGAAAACATGACCTGTTGGTGCGCCTTGAGGACTGGAGTTGAGAAACACTGGTTTAGACCATAGCATATTCATGGGTTAGAATTGCCCAGTCAAAGTCCAGACCTAAATCAAATTGAGAATATGTGGCAAGACTTGAAAATTTCTGTTCACAGACGCTCTCCATCCAATCTGACAGAGTTTGAGCTATTTTGCAAAGAATGGGCAAAAAATGTCACTCTCTAGATGTGCAAAGCTGGTAGAGACATCCCCAAAAAGACTTGCAGCTGTAATTGCAGTGAAAGGAGGTTCTACAAAGTATTGACTCAGGGGGGCTGAATACAAATGCACGCCACACTTTTCACATATTTGTAAAAAATGTTGAAAACCATTTATCATTTTCCTTCCACCTCACAATTATGTGCCACTTTGTGTTGGTCTATCACATAAAATCGCAATAAAATATATTTACGTTTTTGGTTGTAACCTGCCAAAATGTGGAGAATTTTATGGGGTATGAATACTTTTTCAAGGCACTGTATGTGGTATCGCTGCGATTATTAGGTGCAGAAGAATTTATTTTGGGTGGTTTGGTGGAAGGTTATGGTAGTAAAAAAAAGTAGCAGCAAAAAATATACAGCTACATTTAAAAAAAAAAAAAAATCTACTATTTTGGGTCAGTTTTCTTTTGATAATAAAAAAATTATATTAAAAAAAAAAAATCAGAAAAAGACCATTACCAATTACCACCAAATGAAAGCCCAATTTGTCCTGAAAAAAAAAAAAAAAAAAAAAACGTGGTATGATCCACCTGGATGCTATATCAAGTTGCAACTCAACTCAACTCATGTATGGTTTTACGATCACATGTCAAAGTTGCAAAATTGTGCTTAGGCATGAATGTGTGTTCTACCATTAGGCGCAAAGGGGTTAAACACTTCACATAGTATCTGATAGTTGTAAGCAAAGCCTGAATCTATAGCATCACTTGTGAACACCTCACACAGCATTAGGTCATGTGTGACCAAGCATTCAGTGTTTTACTGTGGCTAAGGGCTTGTTAGCATGAAAAGATACCCATGGTGGATCACTTTTAAGAGGCGTTTGACAGGAAGTGAGGAGGCGACCGCAATCGGTTGCAGCACGGTTCCATAGATCTACATGTAATGCCTATCAAATGTGACATTTAGTTTAATTTTTGCAGCTGCTGCGAAGCACAGCATTGCACATGTGCCATGTGTACTCTGAGTGGATGCATGGTCTCATTCAGATAGGCAGGCAGGAGGGGGCCAGCTCCACCGGCTGCTTTTATCACACCCTTGGCTGTACGGGTAAACCAAGCCGAAAGTGTGAAATGTTATAGCTCACCCCCTCAAAGAGATTTTGCGTATACACACACTATATGAGCATTCCTCCCTCCTATTCTAGGTCATCATATGTGGTGAGCGAAACACATTTAGAGTAGAGTTGCACAGAAAGCATTAAAGTGTCCGCTAGTTATGACCGCTGTATTGATGGGTGGTCATGGCATTTTGGTAAGCGTATTTTCTATTTGAGCACTGGAGGAGGATAATGCACTAGTGTTTGAGTTCTGAACCTAAACTGAGACACACACTGAGACTTTTGTTTTCACTCTATGTTGGCACAGAAGTTTCTATATAAAGTTATTCTGACGAATGCATGTGCGGTTTATTGCACGTTATTTGATTTATTTTCATATATTTGAATGTTTTTATACAGTGGGTATAGAAAAGAATCACCCCCTCTTTAAAACAATTACACTTTGTTGCTTTGCAGCCTGAAATGAAGACAGACACGGTTTTTGTTTTATCCAGCTGGATTAACTCAGTGCAACTTATAACATCCAAAAGGAAATGTATAACAGCAACATGTCAGAAAAAAAATCTAAACAGAACCAATCAATTGGAAAAAGAATCACCTCCCCCTCATGTCAGTATTTTGTTGAACCACCTTTTGCTTTAATTACAGCCTTTAGTCTGTTGGGATATGTCTCTAATAACTTTGCACATAAAGATTTAGCAATATTTGCTCACTCTTCTTTGCAGAACTACACAAGTTCAGTTAAAGCGGGATTCCGGCCCGCGATGTCGGCTGCCCGAGGCCGACCTGTCCCTCGGCTCTCGGGTCCTGGCACCGCCATCCTAGGTAAGGGAAACAGGCAGTGGAGCCTTGCGGCTTCACTGCCAGTTTCCTACTGCGCACGCGCGAGCGGCGCTCTGTGAATGGCCCCATGGTGTTCTGGGAACACACACAGTTCCCAGAAGACAACGGGGCCGCTCACCGAGGAGCAGAAGAGGCCGCGGAAAAGGAAGAGGCAGATTAGGAAGACTGCCTAGCAACAAGGGTTTAGGCAAGTTTAAAAAAAAATTTCTTTCAAATTTTTTTTTTTTATTTTTTTTAGGATTTTTGGTGCAATGTTTTTTTTTCCAGGGTGGCCCTCCACTTTAAATTCGATAGTGACTGTTTGTGGACTGCAGTCTTCATACCATTCCACAGATTTTCAATGGGGTTTAAGTCTGGGCTCTGACTAGGCCATGCAAGGACATTCACCCTTTTCTCCTTTAACCACTGTGTGGTCATTTGTGCTGTGTGCTTTGGGTCATTGTCATGTTGGAAGGTAAACCCCATTAAATATCTGAGGAATTACTTGAAGACTGCAGTCTACAAATGGTCACCATCACATTTAACTGAACTTGAGCAGTTCGGCAAAGAAGAGTGGGCAAATATTGCAAAGTCTCGATGGGAAAAGTTAGTAGAGACATATCCCAACAGACTAAAGGCAGTGATTGTTTTTTCTTTTTTTTTTCTGACATGTTGGCGTTATAAGTATATGTTATAAGTTGCACTAATAAATACAGCTGGATAAAACAAAAACTGTGCCTGTCTTCATTTCAGGCTGCAAAGCAACAAAATGTGATTTAAAAAAAAGGGGGGGGGGGGCGATTCTTTTCTATACCCACTGTATGTATCTGCAAGTTATTGCTTTACACATTTGTGGATGTGGAAAAATTAAAATTCATATCACAATCTTTGCACTGTATGGATGTCATTTAGTTGCATGTTTGATGTTTTCGGATTTCACTATTGATGTGGGAGAGATATAGTGCTGCAGCTATATAGGTACACCCAAAGCATCGCCTACTGCTGCACAACACTGAAGATACAAAAGGTTTATTCTATATGGTGCAGAAAGAAGGCACTCAGCACTTATTTGTAAGGTAAACGCAGGAGGATGTAGTTATGTCCATGTAACCCTCAATATCAACAAGTGGTACAGCTTTGGGTGGTCCCTCTATTAGGTAAGAAATTAATAATTCAACAGTTTTAATTGTAAATGAATGAGTGACTTGTATAGCGCTACCTATGCAAATTGAATCACCTCAGGGCGCTTTTGCCGCCGGTGTCCATCTGCGGTATAGCGCGGTCCTTTTGCCCGATACGCTTACAAACACATACACATATTTTGGCCAATTTTTCGACAGGATCTAATTAACTTACCAGCATGTCTTTGAAGTGTGGGAGGAAACGGGAGTACCCAGAGGAAACCCACGCAGGCACAGGGAGAACATGCAAACTCCAGGCAGATGGTGTTGTGATCGGGATTTGAACCGGCGACCCTTCTTACTGCTAGATAAAAGTGCTATCCACTACACCACTGTGCTGCCCTTGTGTGTATATGCACTGTATATTTGCTGTCACCAGACTGTGACTTAAATTTGCTGTCCAAGTGAAAGAGCTGGGAGATTAACATTTCAACCCAGGAATGATGATTACTGTCAGTGACTATTATCGCACAGCAAGGCAGCCTGAACACTTGTTGGTCATACTAATACAGATGAGGGACAGGCACTGGATTTCTTCTGTCAAGAAGCAGAGATTACTATACAGAAACAAAATTTTCTAGCCAAAAAATAAACCAACCAAACACAGTAACAGAAAAAAGGAGGGAAATTTGTCTCTCCTAAAGTTGCTCTAATCACAGATTAAAAAAATAATAATAATACAGCTGGTAATAGAGGGCTTAAAGTGTTACTACACCCAGGACCCTGTATTTACTATATCTGGTCTCCCACAGTACACAGAACATGGAAATGCAATTATTTTAGTAAAGATAAACTGCAAAATACCTTTTCTCATCAGTAGTATATAGCAGTCTTGTGCTTTCTATCAATGTTCAGCCGAGCACTTATTAAAGCTTGTAGGAGGAGTTTTCATTCTCCTCTGACTGTCCTATGAGGCTGCATGACCCCTGACTCTGTCTGGACAGTGCTGATAGGCCCTGTGCTGATCAAATGTACCCCTCTCCCCCCCCCCCCAAAAAAAAAAAAAAAAAAAAACAACTCCTCTAGCAATACATACCAATCTGAGCATGTGCAGAGTGACTCCTGGGACTCTGTACTATCAGGAGATGGATAGGGGACAGTAATAGAAGGGAAGGATAAGAGAAGACAGAATCAGCCTTTTTACACAATGCAGAAGATTAACCCCTTAGGTTCCACAGTGAGTATAACAAGCATGCTTTACTTCATATACAGACTGATTTTACTGTTGTGGGTTTAGTAACACTTAAAAAGGAAAGGAGGAACTCTAGTCATTTTCACTCACCTTCTGTTCTAAGTTGCTGGATAGCATCAGAACATGTTCTCATAAAAGTCTGTGCATCCTGATCAATCTGATCACGCTCTGTATCCGTCATACGGGAATACTTCGAGGTTACATGACTGTAAAAGACAAATCATGCAAAGATTCTTAATCAAAGCATTATGGAAGAATATAAAGAGTTCAAGTAATCACTAATATGTACTAATAAATAGGAGAGCGGTTTATATGCAGTCCAGAAAGATATTAATGCAGTCCAGAAAAAGTCAGTGTTTGTCCCATCCACCAAATCATTGTGCCCAATGGCAAAGTCTACATAATGTAAAACAGAACTGCTCAGCTAGAACACGCTGGAGAGGAGCAATTCTCTGTTAGAGGCATTATAGGCAAGTCATGCTCTCTGGCCATATTAAATAGCAGCAGTATCTATCTGTACTTTGCACTGAGCATGATTCCCTCCCCTGGATCAGTGCATGTTTTACCACTTAGCAGCCAGATACCTGGACAGAAGCCAATTATTAAACAGAAACTCAATCCGCAAATACCAATAGTATTACAGCTGAATTCTTTGATAACCAAATATTGTCTAAGGCCCCATTCACATTTGGCAATTTGGAATCGAGGGCAGAATTTGGCAGGATTCTGTTCACAATTCAAAATTATGTGGCAAAACACGCAGATGCAGTGCAATTTTGATGTGACTGTCACCCAAAAAAGGAGCAGGAGCTTCTATTAAGCAGCAAATGTGAATAGGGCAGCCCATCACAAGCAGGAACACTTGGGAACGGGGCCCCTAATACAAGAGGCACGTGTATTCTTACTTGAATCTTGGTGTGCCTTATGCATTTCTTTCAGATCTGTGCAGTAATCCCGTGTGAAACTTGACCTCTGTGCAGGAGGTTCCTGTAATAAAGACCAGTCACTGCCGCTCTCTCTCCTTGTGCAGGGGGACTGGTCTTGTATCCGCCCCTCCTGTAGTTTTTGCAGGCAGCATGCAGTAAGTGGAGCCTGCTGAGCACCTCCCACAGCTTCACTCTCTGCACAGCACAGTGATGATGTCACGGTTACCTTTACAAGGTAATAACTGTGTTTGCAAAGGCATTTAATGCAAAGTGAATGTGTTTCTGTTGTGGTGATTGAGGAATATATTTGAGCCCTTGTTCACTTTAAATGCGGCTTTGAAATCGCGCAACTTTATCTGAAATCGCACAATTTAAAAGGCGCATGTCAATGCAACTTCAGATGTAACTTGGAAGAAATCTGTGCGGCTTCCAAGTCGCATCTGAAATCGCCAAAAGTAGTGCAGGAACTACTTTTTTAAATCGATGCGGCACCGCAAAGTTGGCGTTACACCGATCTGAACAGGGCCATTGCCAAAAATAGGGTGCAACTTGTCATGCAATTTGACCTGTCAAATCGCATGACGAGTCACTCTGGTATAAACGGGAGCTGAATGAGTTTTTGTGCCCACATTTCAGAGTTCAGCTTTAACACAGGGATGACTTGGTGAAAAGAAGCTAGTTCAGCTACATTACGGCCATTTGGCTGCAGTTAAGGTGTTGTAAAGGCAGAAGGTTTTTTTTTTATCTTAATGCATTCTATGCATTAAGATAAAAAAGCCTTCTGTGTGCAGCAGCCTCCCCAGCACCCCCTAATACTTACCTGAGCTCCATCACTGTCCAGCGATGTCTACGAGTCCCTCGGCTGTCCCTGACTCTCCCTCCTAAATGGCTGAGAAACAGCAGTGGCTCCATTGGATCCTGCGGCTGTCAAAGTCAGTTAGCCAATCGGGAGAGAGAACGGCATCTGTGTCTAAATGGACACACAGAGCTGCAGCACGGCTCGGGTGCCCCCACAGCAAGCTGCTTATTGTGGGGGCACTCGACAGGAGGGAGGGGCCAGGAGAGCCGAAGAGGGACCCGAGAAGAGGAGGATCTGGGCTGCTCTGTGCAAAATTGCAAATTGCAATTGCAAAACTGCACAGAGCAGGTAAGTATAACATGCTTTTTATTTTTATTTTTTAAACAAGACTTTACAATCACTTTAGGCAACATTGTTTATTTTTTTATCTATATTACTAGAGAATGATGAGAAAAGCAGGTCTTGAAGCAGGCACATTGAATTTGCAGCCTGAGACAGACCGGTGCCATGAGTCTGAAGTTATGATGCTTCATCAAATACATTTCAGAAATTGGAAATGGAAAACGCACGCTGGTTACCCAGGATTAGAAGTGCAGCCTGATATTCTATATCTATAGATGAGTAAAATCTCCACAGTGATCTATAAAAACATCTCCATAACAAGGCCTTCTGCTTCTCAGCGAGTGTGCACATCTGAATGTAACCTGCCGATTCTACCCACATGGTTACCCACATAAAGTCAAAGAGATCAGACAGCGAAAAAAGAAATGCCGCTTTAGAAGATTCACAGATACAGAACTTTGATCCAAAAAATGCCATTTCCTTGGAGATAGGAAAAAAGATCTATTTACAGTTTGCACTCATTTTCCGTAGCAGGCACATCAGTCAGCTGTAAAATTAAATGTGATATTGGAGCAGTTTATGGCAGCAAGAAAGAAGAGAGCTGAAAGATGAAGGACAGAAAAGATGACTGGAAACACTTTAGGTGGAGACCTTTAGCCTTAAAGGGTCATGCCACACACAATCAATTTTCAGTACTGTAATGGGTAGGCTGCATTTGGCCTCACGCATACGGGGCGTATGATTTTATATAGGATCTTATTGCCAGCACGATCCTATGTAAAATCTTGTCCATACACAGTGTGCATATAATGTTTCTGATAACACACAGCACAAATGTACCCTAGTGGCTGCTGCCGCTGTTCAGGGCCAATATGAAAATATCAACAATGTGTTGTTGTACTGCCGCCGCTGCCGATTACACACTATGGCCAGGGGGCCATTCAGGGCCCACACGTAAACATTAATAGTGTGTAATCAGTGTCATAGGTGCCGCTAACTACACATTGTTGAAGCTTACCTGTTGGCTCTGAGCAGTGGTGGTAGCGAATAAAATACATTTGTGCTCTACGCATGTGAAAAATATGCTCTATATGCAAGTCCTCCAACACAGATTTCCCCATTTTTGGTTTCCACAACTATACGCTGCAGACCAATACGGAGCAGTGTGCATGGGTTCATAGAATAAATGATGGATCTGAAGGGACAGTATTGTACATTGGGATGCATGAGCCCTTAAAAGGGGAGTTCCATTCATATTTGTAAAAAATAACATTCAGCAGCTACAAAAACTGTAGCTGCCGACTTTTAATAAACAGATACTCACTTGTCCCAGGATCCAGCGCTGTGCTCACCCGAGCCGTTTTTTCCACTGGTCTTCAGTCTCTGACATCTTAAAGTGATTGTAAAGTCTTGTTTTTTTCCTCTAAAAATAACAAACATGTTATACTTACCTGCTCTGTTGCAGTGGATTTGCACGGAGCAGCCTGGATCCTCCTCTTCTCGGGTCCCTCCTCTGTGATCCTGACCCCTCCCTCCTGTTCAGTGCCCCCACAGCAAGCAGCCTGCTATGGAGGCACCGGAGCTAAGTCACAGCTCCCGGTGTGCATTCAGGCACGGAGCCCCACCCCCTCTCTCCCCCGATTGGCTAGACTTTGACAGCACCAGGAACCAATTGCGCCCCTGCTGTGTCTCAGCCAATCAGGAGAATCTCGGATGGCTGACACACTCGTAGACATCGCTGGACAGAGAGGGACCTCAGGTAAGTGTTTAGGGGGCTGCTGCACACAGAAGGGTTTTTATCATAATGCATATGCATTAAGATAAAAAACCCTCTGCCTTTACAACCCCTTTAAAGTGTTTGTTACCCCAGCATTTCAAATGCCTGATACAGTTGTGCTCATAAGCTTACATTCCCTGGCAGAATTTATGATTTCTTGGCCATTTTTCAGACAATATGAATGATAACACAAACTTTTCTTTCAGGAAATTTGGTCAAAATTGTTGGCAAGATGAATGCAGTATGTTATCAAAAAATACTGGAGGAACATTTGCATTTATCAGCCAGGAAGCTGCACATGGGATGTACTTGAGATGACATTCCAACATGACAATGATCCAAAACACAAGGCCAAGTCGACCTGTCATTGGCTACAGCAGACTAAAGCGAAGGTTCTGGATCTCCCACTCTGGGGAGATCTCAAACCTGCAGTTCATGCAAGACAGCCCAACTGGAGGCTTTTTGCCAGGAGGAATGGGCAGCTTTACCTGAGAAGATAAAAAGCCTCATCCACAAATACCACAAAAGACTTCAAGCTGTCATTGATGTTAAAGGTTTTTTTTTTTTTTTTTAAACAAACAACAAATAACAAACATGTCATATTTACCTCCACTGTGCAGCTCGTTTTGCACACAGTGGCCCCAATCCTGGTCTTCTGGGGTCCCTCGGCAGCTGTCTCGGCTCCTCCCCACATCTGATAACCCCCTGAGAGAAGCGCTCTCCTGGGGGGATTACCTTGTGGGCACACTCCCGAGTCCAGCATTCGGCGTCCATAGACACCGAATGCAGGACTCGGCCCTGCCCCCCGACGGCCGCGTCACTGCATTTGATTGACAGCAGCGTGAGCCAATGGCTGCGCTGCTATCAATCTATCCAATCAACAGCCGAGAACCCCCTAGCAGAGAGAAGGCACGTCCCCGTGGGACAAGTTGGAGGGTTCAGGTAAGTAAAACGGGGGGGGGGGGGGGTTACTGGGGGCCGGTCACTGACAGGTGTTTTTTCACCTTAACGCATAGGATGCATTAAGGTGAAAAAACACTTACCTTTACAACCCCTTTAAGAACTGGGGTATGTAAACTTTTGATCAGGGTCATTTGGGTAGTTTCTGTTGTGATTATGATTTGAAAAGAGTAAACACAGTTGATTGATAATAAATGGCTTCAGCCAAACATACTTTACAGGCGTATTAACCATGAGTGAAAGAAAAATTTGTGCGTTATCATTCATATTCTCTGAAAACTGTCAGGGTATGTAAACTTGTGAGCACAACTGTATGTGCCTGCTGTAGACAGTGTACAATTACCAATTATACGCCTGTAAAGTATGTGGCATTAAGGAAATTGCTGTGTAGGGCAAGGAAGCAGCAGTTGTTCTTAATACTTGTCAGGCAACATTTTTATTCTTATGGTTGTAAAATCCTTTGGTGGTCTTTTTCTATTCATACTGCACCTACATAGTGGTTTTAACCACTTGCCAAACAGCTGCCGTCATTATACTGTGGCAGGTCAGCACGATCCTGTAAGCCGTCGTAGCTGTACGTTGGCTCCTTTAAGCAGGATAGCAGGCGAATGCACGTGCCCACTACACTGCGGGGGTGCCGATGCTCGTGAGCAGCGGTTGCGATGACCGCCGGCCACAAGCGATCGCAGGCATGAGAGGCAGAACAGGGACGTGTGTGTGTACACACACAAATCCCTGTTCTGTGAGGAGATATAGATCGTGAGTTCCTAATAGCTAGGAACCACGATCCGTCATCTCCTATAGTCAGTCCCCTCCCCCTACAGTTAGAACACACAGTCAGGGAAAACAGTTAACCCATTGATCGCCCCCTAGTGTTAATCCCTTCCCTGCCAGTAACATTTATACAGTAATCAGTGCATTTTTATAGCACTGATCGCTGTATAATTGTTAATCGTCCCAAAAATGTGTCAAGAGTGTCCGATGTGTCCGCCATAATTTCGCGGTCACGATAAAAATCACAGATCGCCGCCATTACTAGTTAAAAAAAATAATAATAAAAATGCCATAAATCTATCCCCTATTTTGTAGACGCTATAACTTTTGCGCAAATCAATATACACTTATTGCGATTTTTATTATCAAAAATATGTATAAGAATACATATCGGCCTAAACAGAGAAAAAAAAAATTAGCTTTTTTAAAAAACAATTGGGGATACTTATATTAGCAAAAAGTACAAAATATTGTGTTTTTTTTCAAAATTGTCGCTCTTTTTTTGTTTATAGCGCAAAAAATAAAAACCGCAGAGGTGATCAAATACCACCAAAAGAAAGCTCTCTTTGTGGGAACAACGTCAATTTTGTTTGGGTACAGAGTCGCACGCCCTCGCAATTGTCAGTTAAAGCAACGCAGTGCCATATCGCAAAAAATGGCCTGGTCATTGAGCAGCCAAATCTTCCGGGGGTGAAGTGGTTAAATCACTGTTATTACAGACTGCAACAAAACAAAAACAAAAAAAAATCAAAAACACAATATCAAAAATTCAGCTAAAAAATGTGCAAATTCACAAAAAATCTACAAAAGCAAAACTCTTCATAATGGAAATGCCAGGATGCTTCATTTTAAGGGTGGCCATACACCGTTCCAATCTCGGCTGGTTCAGCAGGAACCAGCCGAGATTCTAACCATGTATGTGCAGGCTTAATGTGCCAAGTTGATCAATAGATCAACTTGGGTACAACCAGTCTTGCCCAGATTTTACATGCGATTATCGCTAGCGGCTGGTATAGCCGCTAGCAACAATCACTGTCTTTGCTCTATTCCCCCCATCAACACAGATTCTATGCATTAAGGTGAAAAACCTTCTGTGGTGCTGCAGCCTCCCCGAGCCCCCATTTTACTTACCTGACCCCGATCCTTCTCTGGCTGGGAACGAGCACCACAGCTCTACCTGGTGTCTCGTGTCCCGATTGGATAGATTGATAGCAGCTCAGCCATTGGCTCCCGCTGCTGTCAATCAAATCCAATGACGTGGCGCAGGGGGCGGGGTCAAGTCCTGCATTCTGTGTGAATGGACACAGATGCGGGACTCGGGAGCGTGCCCACACGGGTGTCCACCAAGGAAAGCGCTTCTCCAACATGGACACACGATGCGGTGAGGATCCACCAGCGTCGCTGAGGGACCCCAGAAGAGGACGATCGGGGCCACTCTGTGCAAAACGAACTGCACAGTGGAGGCAAGTATGACATGTTTGTTTGTTTTTTTAAAACAAGGGTACTCTCTCCAGTTCCAGTACATCCTTCCTGAGGACTGGTGCCCAGAACTGGACAGCATACTCCAGGTGAGGCCGGACCAGAGTCTTGTAGACTGGGAGGTTTTTTTTTTTTTTGATCAGCCCGCTGGGTTGAACGAAAAAAATATTCTAGTGTGTACTAGGCTTTACAATAATTTGAAATTAATGTGTCCCAGATGCAAGGCACAGGATTCTGCAAACTCTTCCCCCAGCCCCATATCTATATCCAAAAGGGGGAACAGATCTATCATTATAGGGCTGCAGGAAGTAAACAATGGACTACAAATGTGGTGATGTCATTTAAATCTAGGAAAAAGAATAGGCTATTGTGCTGACTGGAACCCAACCGTCATTAAATGGGGCACATAAGAGGGCCAGGAGGGTGGTAGGTAACACCAGGTAAAGTGGATGCAGCTCCTCTCAGATTAGGTCTTGAGATCCTAATGCACATATAAAAAACAAACACAAGAGGGCGCCTCCATCTAGGTGTCTGCTTCAACTAGTCATATGCCTACCGAGCTCTGCAGCCCTACAGTGACCCTATGGAGGTCTATTTGGGTCTATGACAAGCCTTGATCCACTTTTATCTAGTGAGTGCATTTTTATTTTCTTTTATACTTTTTTTTAATAAATCGCTACACCTAGATGGAGGCACCCTCTTGTGTTTGTTTTTTGTGTCATTTAAATCTACCAGTCCCACTGCCGGGGATGGGATTTGTAGTCTTTTTATTCACAGCTCTACCAGAGTAGCTGCTCTGAATTCAAAACACAATCTTGCAGGGAGAAGAGCTCTGCAATTCAGGTAAGTGTGGGTGGGGGGCAGGGTGGTTGAGATGGTTGGTGTATGTGACTGACAATGGTTGTTTGATAACTGGGCTGTGTAGTGGCAATGTTTTAGTAAATAGGACATTTCTGGATACCACAACAGGAAAAACGTTAAATATTTGCACAAAAATATTTCCTATAAAGTATAAGTTAGTCTACAAAAAAAAACAAAAAAAAACCCTAAAACAAATTCACGTTACCTTGTACTTGTAGAGACACCAGAACGCTTCTATTTATGTTGTGGCAGCACCCTCTGCTGTACAATGCTAGGAAGTACAAGACATGCAGTATGCCTTGTATACAATTAACAAGGTAAGGTACATGTTTTTCCAGAATCTAAATCCTTCAGTTTTCACATAAAATTAAATATAAAAATGTAATCTACTCAATCCCAGTGCCTGCATCTTAACCAGACTTTGGTGAAACAATTTGAGGACTGACTGAAAAATGTTAACCTCAATCTTCCCTCATAAGAACATAAAGGAAAAGCAAGAAAATACTTATCGGAAGTAACCCTCCCCAATAGAAAAACAAAAAACGCTTTAAAAATATCTTAAAGAAATGTTAAATAATAATAAGACCCAGTTAATGTCCACTTAATAGAGGCTCCAGTAATGACAATGTAACACTATGCTGCCTCCTGGAAAACCTAGGCACAAATCTTGCGAGAATGCTCAGCATCAAGGCAGGGCGACATCATTATCAATTTCAGGACAGAAGGCAAGATATACACACACACACACACACACATATATATATATACACATATACAGTGGGGACGGAAAGTATTCAGACCCCCTTAAATTTTTCACTCTTTGTTATATTGCAGCCATTTGCTAAAATCATTTAAGTTATTTTTTTTTTTCCTCATTAATGTACACACAGCACCCCATATTGACAGAAAAACACAGAATTGTTGACATTTTTGCAGATTTATTAAAAAAGAAAAACTGAAATATCATATGGTCCTAAGTATTCAGATCCTTTGCTCAGTATTTAGTAGAAGCGCCCTTTTGATCTAATACAGCCATGAGTCTTTTTGGGAAAGTTTTTCACACCTGGATTTGGGGATCCTCTGCCATTCCTCCTTGCAGATCCTCTCCAGTTCTGTCAGGTTGGATGGTAAACGTTGGTGGACAACCATTTTTAGGTCTCTCCAGAGATGCTCAATTGGGTTTAAGTCAGGGCTCTGGCTGGGCCATTCAAGAACAGTCATGGAGCTGGTGTGAAGCCACTCCATTATTTTAACTGTGTGCTTAAGGTCATTGTCTTGTTGGAAGGTAAAACTTTGGCCCAGTCTGAGGTCCTGAGCACTTTGGAGAAGGTTTTCGTCCAGGATATCCCTGTACTTGGCCGCATTCATCTTTCCCTCGATTGCAACCAGTCGTCCTGTCCCTGCAGCTGAAAAACACCCCCACAGCATGATGCTGCTATCACCATGTTTCACTGTTGGGACTGTATTGGACAGGTGATGAGCAGTGCCTGGTTTTCTCCACACGTACCGCTTAGAATTAAGGCCAAAAAGTTCTATCTTGGTCTCATCAGACCAGAGAATCTTATTTCTTACCGTCTTGGAGTCCTTCAGGTATTTTTTTAGTAAACTCCATGCGGGCTTTCATGTGTCTTGCACTGAGGAGAGGCTTCCGTCGGGCCACCCTGCCATAAAGCCCCGACTGGTGGAGGGTTGCAGTGATGGTTGACTTTCTACAACTTTCTCCCATCTCCCGACTGCATCTCTGGAGCTCAGGCACAGTGATCTTTGGATTCTTCTTTACCTCTCTCACCAAGGCTCTTCTCCCCCAATAGTCATACCAAACGTCTTCCATTTAAGGACTATGGAAGCCACTGTGCTTTTAGGAACCTTAAGTGCAGCAGAAATTTTTTGTAACCTTGGCCAGATCTGTGCCTTGCCACAATTCTGTCTCTGAGCTCTTCAGGCAGTTCCCTTTGACCTCATGATTCTCATTTGCTCTGACATGCACTGTGAGCTGTAAGGTCTTATATAGACAGGTGTGTGGCTTTCCTAATCAAGTCCAATAAGTATAATCAAACACAGCTGGTCTCAAATGAAGGTGTAGAACAATCTCAAGGATGATCAGAAGAAATGGACAGCACCTGAGTTAAATATGAGTGTCACAGCAAAGGGTCTGAATACTTAGGACCATGTGATATTTCAGTTTTTCTTTTTTAATAAATCTGCAAAAATGTCAACAATTCTGTGTTTTTCTGTCAATATGGGGTGCTGTGTGTACATTAATGAGGAAAAAAATGAACTTAAATGATTTTAGCAAATGGCTGCAATATAACAAAGAGTGAAAAATTTAAGGGGGTCTGAATACTTTCCGTCCCCACTGTGTATTATATATATTATATTCTCCATATCCCTTTCATGCCTAAGCCTATTTCTGACATTTGGTGTACAAGATAAAATCCATATTTTTTGCTAGAAAATTACTTAGAACCCCCAAACGTTATATATATAACTATATATATATATATTTTTTTTTACCAGAGAATCTAGAGAATAAAATGGCGATTGTTGCAATATTTTATGTCACACTGTATTTGTGCAGCGGTATTTTAAACGCAACTTTTTGGGAAAAGGGACACTTTCATGAATTTAAAAAAACGAAACAGTAAACTTAGCCCAATTTTTTTGTATATTGTGAAAGATGATGTTACGCCGTGTAAATAGATACCAAACATGTCACGCTTTATAATTGCACGCACTCGTGGAATGGCGACAAACTATGGTACCTAAAAATCTCCATAGGCGACGCTTTCATTTTTTTTTCTGGTTACCAGGTTAGAGTTACAGAAGAGGTCTAGTGCTAGAATTATTGCTCTCGCTCTGACGATCGCGGCGATACCTCATATGTATGATTTGAACACCGTTTACATATGCAGGCGCGACTTCCATATGCGTTTTCTTTGCTGTGCGAGCTCGCGGGGACGGGGGGCACTTTAAAACATTATTTTTTTCTTATTTTATATTATTAAATTGTTTTAAAAAAAATAATTGATCACTTTTATTGCTGTCACAAGGAATGTAAACATCCCTTGTGACAGTATTAAGTGGTGACAGGTACTCTTTATGGAGGGATCTGGGGTCTAAAAGACCTCCAATCCCTCCTTTGCACTTCAAAGTATTCAGATCGCCAAAAACGGCGATTCTGAATACTGTATACTTTTTAAATCCGGTGCCATTGGCAGCCCAGTAAACCGGAAGTGACGTCGCTTTCGTGTTTACATTCAGGAGACTGGAACGAAGCTATTTACGGCTTTGTTCCAGTCTGTGGCTAGACGCCGGAAGTGCTGGATCGCGGATAGGGTCTACTGGTGGAACCGACGGGAGTGGGGGATGTCCCCTCCCGCTCCCCCGGGATAACAATCGAGCGGCTTTTAGCCGCATCAGTTGTTATCCCTGGAAAGCCGATGGCCCGCTCTAAAAAACGGTACTGGGATGATGCCTGCAGCTGCGGGCATCATCCCGGTATAACCCTCGAAAGCCGAGGCCGTATATCTGCGTATGCTTGGCGGGAAGGGGATACCAGTGGCACATACCAGTGGCGGACGCTCATATGCCCGGCCCCTAATCTATATACAGGGTGCTGGACGCAAGGATCCCAATGGGTGTTTTTTATTTTTTTGTGAAGCACACGATTAATTTGCTTCAAAAAGGGTGGGCTCGGGCGCAGAGCACTTTGCTAATGTCACAACTGGTTGGAGCTTGGGGCGCAGAGCACTGCGCCCCGAGCTCCACCCAGTTGTGTGACATTAGCAAATTAATATTCGCTAATGTCTTCCCGTTTCTCCTCCTGGCCAACTAGGAAGCGGGTCCTGAGACCTGATTGGCCGAGAGGAGAAGCGACCACCGGGACTCGGGAGGAGACGTGGGGGGGGAAGCCATCGAAGCCACGACCTGGATAGGGTAAGTGCGGGGCTGGCGGGGGCCTGGCGAGCGATGCGGCGAGCAACTGGGGGGGGGGTAGAAATGGTGATCGATCAAGCAAGCTCCGGGGGTAGAAACGGTGAGCGATTGAGCGAGGGTCGGGGGGAGGAGGATGGCTGGCTGGGGAGGCTGCAGGCCGCCCCCCCAAGAAAATTGAGCACCAGCTACCACTGATACACATACACACACACACATCCATACTGTACTGTCCAAATGTTTTAGGCAGCTGTAAAGAAATGCTGTAAAGTAAGTATGCTTTCAAAAATATATATTTTATTTATTTCTTTTTATCAATTTACAAAACGCAAAGTGAGCGAACAGAAGAGAAATCTAAATCAAATCAATATTTGGCGTGACAACCCTTTGCCTTCAAAACAGCATCAATTCTTCTAGGTACACTTGCACACAGTTTCTTGAAGGAACTCGGCAGGTAGGTTGTTCCAAAAATCTTGGAGAACTAACCACAGATCTTCTGTGGATGTAGGCTGCCTCAAATCATTCTGTCTCTTCATGTAATCTCAGACAGTGAGCACAAGCATTGTGTGTACCTAGAAGAATTGATGATAGTTTGAACCAAAGGTTGGTCACACCAAATATTCATCTGATTTGGAGTTCTCTTCTGTTTATTTACTTCCAATTTTGTTAAATGATTAAAATAAACTATTAACACTTCTATTTCTGAAAGCATTCTTAACCACTTAATGACTGGCGACTTATCAGTACTTCGCTGGACTTCAAGTGGTTATAACAGGATGATGCCACTGGATTGCCTTTACAACTTTACCCCCCCTCCACATTTCTTTTTAGCCTGTCCCGTCCCACCAGGATACACCATCAACCAGCCAGCTCTGTTTGTCCCTATGATATAGAAAACAAGAATGATGAGCATACATCACTTCCGGTTTCCCCAAATGTAAACAGCACCATTTTTACAAATGAAAAGCATTTGATCACACCGATTTTGGTGTGATCAAATGTTTTAAATCTCTCCATAAAGTGCACTCGTCACTGCCTATTGCAATCACAGGGGATATTTATATTCCTTGTGATAACATTAAAAGTGATCCAAAAAGAAAAAAAACACAAAAGTGTAAAAATAAATAATTATTTTTTAAAGCACCCCTATCTCCCTGTGCTTGCGCATGAAGGTTACGTGCATCAGTCCCGCAACGCATGCAGACAGCGATGGTCCTACACCTGAGGTTTAGCCACAAATATCAGATCATGGGCAGTAATTCTAGCATCAGACCTCCTCTGTAAATCTAAAGTGGTAACCTGCAAAGGCTTTTAAAGCGTTGCCTATGGATAATAAAATGTATATCATTCATCGCCGCTGCATGGGCAATTTTAACCACTTAAGGACCAGCCTCGTTTTGGATTTTAGTTTACATGTTTAAAACAGGTTTTTCTGCTAGAAAATTACTTAGAACCCCCAAACATTATATATGTTTTTTCTTCTAACACCCTAGAGAATAAAATGGCGGTCATTGCAATACTTTTTTTTGCACCGAATTTGCGCAGCGGTCTTAAAAGCGCACTTTTTTTTGAAAAAAATTCACTTTTTTGAATAAAAAAAATAAGACAACAGTAAAGTTAGCCAAATTTTTTTTTATTTTGTGAAATATAATGTTACACCAAGTAAATTGATACCCAACATGTCACGCTTGAAAATTGCGCCCGCTCGTGGAATGGCGTCAAACTTTTACCCTCCAAAATCTCCATAGGCGACGTTTAAAAAAATTCTACAGGTTGCATATTTTGCGGTACAGAGGAGGTCTAGGGCTAGAATTATTGCTCTCGCTCTACCGGTCGCGGCGATACCTCACATGTGTGGTTTGACCACCGTTTTCATATGCGGGCGCTACTCGCGTATGCGTTCGCTTCTGCGCGCGAGCTCGTCGGGACAGGGGGGGTTTTAAAAAATTTTTTTTTTATTTTTATTATTTATTTTACAAAATTTTATTTATTTAAAAAAACAAAAGGTGCCTTCAAGAGGTTAATTCACAGCATTTTTTCACATCTGCCAAACACTGTTGCACAATATTGTATATGCAATAAAGTCCTCTCTTATGTATATTTGCTCAATAGTGACTCACCTGAAGATGTCACTATTAATGAAACATGTTGGACGGGGGGCCTGGGAGTCTGAGGGAGAGCTGGCTGTGTACTGAGTGGAGTGATCTTCGCTCTTGGGAATGAGTGGCTTATCGTCATTTCAGCACTGCTGACTTTCTGTACAAAAGTGATTCTACCTGCAACACTATAAATGCATTTTTAATTTTTATTTAATAAATAGCAAATGGAGAACACTATGGTTTTTTTTTTTTATCTGAGAGCATAATTGTGGGATCCAATTAGGCAGGGATGTTTGACCTTGATGCCTCCTCTGCTTGCTATTTCAGCCCTCAGGGTAGATATCCTTCTTGTCAATGATCTTAACAACTATAGAATATATGGGATAATCACCATTGTTTCTAGTATGTTTTGTACCTGTACTTACATATTCTATCATTATTCCTAGTGTAGAGCCCTTCTCTTTGCTCTCCTGAAGAAGCGGGGAACCGAGAAACATGTTGTGAGTTTGATCTTTTATATGTTCACATGGTGATTGGAGGTATCCTTAACACTAAGTGATCCCCCAATTGAGGTGGTATGACCACTTAGAGGAATCTACTATGCGATGTTCAATTATTTTAAAGTGTAATGTTAATTACATGTAAAATAAACGTTAATGGTTTTAAACAAAAAATTTTGTAAAGTCTTATTTATGATGGTACCGGGAAAATCCTATTTGCCCCACCCTTTCTCTTTTATATTTTAATAGGCAGCCCAAATAATGATCACATTTTTCGTTCAACCAGCAGGTTGAACAAAAACAAAAAAAAAAAATTATCCGATTCTTCCATCAACACATTTGAGGCTGCGGGAGAATCACTCCCGCTGTGGTATTTACACAAGTTAATATAGGTTGACTTGTGTACAACCAGCCTATTTGATCAAATGGATCAAAATCTGTGTGGTCCCTGCTGAAATGGCTGGATTTCGATCCATGTATGGCCATCTTTGGTTGTGCTTGTGCCAGAGAGAATTCACTTGGAGACTCAGCAGTTAATGATGCTTCAAAGTGCAGAATTTATAAAGCTTGTCTGATTGTTTAGCAAAAAAGGAGGCAGAAGTCACATATTGCATAGCTGATTAGAGGGAAGAACCACACCCTCCTTCACACAGCACACAGGCACAGAGCTGAGGCTATCAATCAGCTGGAGGTCCCTCCCAGTTACCTTTCTCTCTTGGTGTCAGGAAAACTTGCCAGGAGTGACTCATGCTTGTAAGCAGGTTGAAATTTCTCTTTAGCCAGTTTCTCTTTGAGGCATGAATCACAGCACAGTGCTTGTGCTGTGTAATTTGTCCTTTTCTATCATCTAAAATACCTGGCTGATCCTGCCTGGTGCTGCCCTCACCTCTGTAAACGGACTACGTTTATCATGGCTGCTGAGCCCTGATACCATGGTCAGTTTACTTGCCTCCGTCATCTGTTGTCTCTCCCCGTCCCTGACTGTCAGCTAGTGTTAGTGCCGACCCCTCCCCGCCTGCTGCTAAAATATCTTTGTGTACTTAACATAATGGAACAGAGGGGAATCTATAATGTGGCCCAGTGCATGTTCTACATAAAAAAAATCTGTAGCTGTATACCTTATTTTAGAGCACCCACATGACCGCCCGTCGCTCTCCTCCCCGCTGACGTCAGCGAGGGATTCTCAGCCCTTCCCGCTGTACTTCTCAGATCAGGAGAGGAGAGCGGCGGGCAGTCAAGTGAGCACAGAGAGGCACTCTGAAATAAGGTATACAGCTACATTTTTTTTTGTGTGCAACATACACTGTGGCACATATCATGGAACAGAGAGGAAACTGTAAAGTACACAAAGTGGCTTTACAACCACTTTAATTCCTTTCCAGGTTTTTTGGCAGGTTCTTCTCTGGGTCCGGCCCACTAATCCTATAATATAAATTGGGATAGTATTCCAGTACAGGAAGCTCAACAGAATGGAGCCCCTGAGAGAGCTGGCAAGGGTCGGTTCAGGTTTGAGTTATCTTCAACACCATGTTCCCGATAAAGGCCTAGCAGACAGCCAAGACCGATGCCTGGAAGGGAATGAGAGAATGACACCCACGAGTAGCAAGAGGATGTTGCTCATCAACACCTGGATGTAAAGTTATCAGAACCTGGGGTTCACCCCGAAGACACCAGCATTAGAAGAATGCCTTTGATGGCCTCTGTATTACATGAAAACTACCTTTGCAGGTATGCTGGGGCAGCACACAGCCTGTAGTTAGAATGGGGAATTAGGGAAGATTTTTTTCTATGACTGTTGGACTCTGTAATTCCCTTTTTTGCACTAAGTAAAGTATTGGAAAGGTTGTCCCCTCCTGGTCTGAGATTACTGAAAGGGTTGTAATGCAAGTAACCAGCACATATAGTCCACCGAGTGAGTCTTAAACACATTGGGGTATGAAGACATCTGTGTGTGGAGGAGTAGTGTAAAGACACAAATCATTACCCAGGGTAACAGAAATTTTACAGCAATCTGTACCGTTCACCTGTTACAGGTGAAATGGCTTCTAGCAGCAAGTGTAAGGTTTTGCGGTACGCCTTCTGCCAACGGCCTGTCTCCCAGAGCAATGGGAGGGGATTTGCGCCACAGAATCCCATCCTGTACAGAAGTTCAAGAGTTAAGTGCACGTGTGGAGCCCACACAGGGGCATGGCAGGACCCACTCTGCTACTAGGGGATGGTAATGGAAAACACTGGACAGGTGAATGTGGACAGAGCTCAGTGTGTCCCTCCTAAATACAAGTTACAGAGAAGATGTACATTGACACAGCGACCTGGGAATCAACTGGAGAACAGTTACGCTGCAAGTGTACATGGTGTATGTTCATCTCTAAAAGCAGAGGCCCACCTTAAGGTCAAGTAGTCCCCCATGGCAGCCTCAACCTTATGCCAGGACTTTAATGAAAACAGCACAAGAGTAAAAGTACCCCATGTGTAGTCAAAGTGTGCATGGTGCCTAACATAGCCAAGAAGAAAGCACCCTGGTAGGCCTCTCACCCTTACCGACCTGGCCTGACCCTGGCTTGGTGCCCACTGAGGAGGGAAACGTGGAGGACGTGGCAACCACCCCATCGCCCTACCCTTTCATACCGACAAAGGAAAGAAGCAGCAAACAGAAATTACACTTAGTGCTCTGAATTGAGACAAGTACACACCATAGGATATACTTTGTTTATATTTCATGTCTGAAGTTTACAACCACTTTAAATAATATAAATTGTCCTACAACCCCACTTTGAGTCAAATGGAGGATCTCCAGTGACCATCCAAACCCCAATATGAAATGAAAAATTTTATGTTAAAAAAGGACCGACCTGCAGGCGTTGATATAGTCCTTCCTGTGCTCCAGGAGAAAATCCTTCAGTTTCCCAATGTTATTGATCTAAAGACAAAACATAGACAAAATGTATTGTTTTTTTTCCAAAGGAAAATCTTGTACATTGGCAGTGTTTCTACATACTAAAATAGGTAATTTCCAAGACTATCTTCTGTTAAATAAAAAAGCATACAAAATAACATTTTACAAAAAGCCGGCAAATGACATTGGAGGCTTTACTTCTCTTTGTAAACAAACAACTGGGGATTTCCTTCATCTATACCACACCTAGGCCAAATTTTAAGGGGAAACCCCATACAAGAAAAATAAGAAAAAAAAAAAACCACGATTGTCTCTCCTCACTACCAGGCTCCAGGCTCGGGCAAGATTGCGCCAATGAAGTTGGGATCTGCCCACATGCCTGGACCACCACCACGCTCAGCCTCTCAGTGACCTGCTGAAAACCTGAGCCGGCCGCTCCTGCCCTCTCACCAGCCCAGCACTCCAGTGAGCGAGTGGGGGGGGGGGGCAGAGCAGAGAGCAGTGACCGACAGACACCAGCTCTCTGCTCAGGGAGCTGTGAGAACCGAGCGATCGGCAGTGTACGATCGCTTGGTTCTCAGTGTTAGAGCCGGCATGAAGCACACACATAGGTAATTATGATTCTACAAAAAAAAAAAAAGTCAATACTTCTCTTTTAACAAATCACTGACAGTAAGAAGGCTGCCCTATTTAGTAGCAATAGATAACCCTCTACTGCAGGGGTGGGCAACCTGTGGCTATCCAGCTGTTGTGGAACTACATTTCCCATGAGGTAGTGCAAGGCTCACAGTTATGACTCTACATGTCCCATGTGGCATTGCAAAACAGACAGTTATAATTACTCCCAGAGGCATGATGAGACTTGTAGTTCGGCAACAGCTTGAGGGCCACAGGTTGCCTACCCCTGCTCTACTGTATAGGATGTTCCGCAACTGCTGCAACTAGCAAAATGTCCACAATTTGGAGCATCTGAACAGCCAAGGTTTGGGTTGGTTTGAACATGGATCAACATAAACATTGGGCTGATCAGTATAAACAATCCACTTTGATTTATTGCTCTGAGTTATGTATTGTTATAGGTATAGTATTCCAATGATTTTGTGCGTTTGGGAAAGATTTCACTGGTAAATGAAACTGCACTATGTCTTTGGCTGAAACACACAGAATCAGAACATTGTAGCAGATAGGCATAGCTTCCTCTGGAAACATTCTAGGATCTCCTCCTCAAAAAAAATGAATTGAAAAACAAAAGATGAAGATCAGAATAGGTATTTTTCATCCAGAAAATTGGGAGCGATGATGTAACAAAATACCTGGCCATGAGATGGTGCCAAAACACAGAACATCCACACTTTCACTTTCTCATTCCAGAGGCTCCATCCACAAAGCTGTTTTCCTCTTCTTCCGGTGTTATTTCCCTGACACCACAACTTATTTACCCACTAATTCTCAGATCTTAATCCAAAAAACGCATTATTCAGTCAGCTCTGTATGCAGTGGTATTTTACCACTTCACAAAAAAATAAATGTAAAAGTGGATTCATAAAGATCACACAGGTCATCACCCCCTTAAAATAACATCCGCTTCAGGGTGGCGATAACTGGGAGCTCCAATAACGGTCTATGTACGAGGGAAGAAAAACAGTCATTTGAAGTGGTAATTAAATAAAACTTTACAAGGTATAATAACCATTAAAGCGGTTGTATAACTGCACATCTAAAAAAAAATGTAAAAAAAAGAATAAAAAAAACCCCTGTAAGGCAAAGGCATAATGAGCTAGTATGCACCGCATACTAGCTCGTTAATGAATTAAGTACTGATGCCATCACAATGGCAGCCAGTGAACTAGTATTCTTAGAATAGAAGCAATGGAAGCCTAAATACTGTATTTATCGCCATATAACACGCTCCGGCGTATAACACGCATCCCAAGTTTAGGAGAGAATTTTAAGGAAAAAAAAAACTTACATTTAAATGCCCATCAATGCAGCCTTGTCAGTGTCATTGAAGCCGCCCCAGTGCAGCCTTGCAGCCATATCAGTGCAGCCTTCCCCAGTGTCCATTGCAGCCTTGCCCCAGTGCAGCCTTGCACAGATTTTAATATGGCGCCACGGAGGGACTCGGTGGAGTGGAACGAGCGATGCAGAGATCGCAGGTACTGGGCGGAGCCGAGATACACATAGCCGAGTGTGCTTGGCTCCGATCACAGTTACGCCCAGTCCCGCACTATGATGGACATAACACAGGTCCAATGGTGGGATTGGGCATGACTGTGAGCGGAGCCGAGTACACTCGGCTATTTGTATCTTGGCTCCGCCCAGTCCCTGCGATCTCAGCTGCGCTCGCTCTGCTCCGCTGAGTCCGCTGGCGCCATATTTAAATCTGTACACTCGGCTATGTGTATCTCAGCGCGATCGCTCACAGCGGAGATCGGCGTATAACACGCACCCACGATTTCCCCTGATTATAAGAGCAAAAAAGTGCGTGTTATATGCCGATAAATACGGTATATTCCTTAATAAAGTTTCCTTTAAAATTTTATAATCGGTCTGGCATATAGGGTATTGTGACCCTGAGGTTGTGAGGATTTCTCCTTTCCACTCACAGACCCCTTTCGCAGGGACGGACCGATCAGTCAGCCGGTCAGTTTTTCAGGTGGACCCGATCGGACCATCCATTGCTCTTTATGGATTGGCAGATGTCAATGGACATGTGTCCTTTAACACCCAAACCAATCCTGTCTGCTAAAAAAAATCTGGTGGATCCATTCTTTCTCCAGACTCTGGGACCTTGATTTCAAAATGAAAAGCTAAATTTGCCACAGTCCGTGCTTTCCTCCTGACCAGCTTTATGGAGAGGCTGGTTTCATTTTCCAGCAGGTCTTTGCACCTTCCCACACTGCTAAAAGTACCAATACTGCATTTAATGATCATGGTATTACTGTGCTTAACTGTCCAGCAAACTCAAAGAACCTAAACCCTATAGATAATCTGTGGGGTTTTGTCAAGAGAAAGATTAGACACCAGACTCAACAATGCAGGTAAGCTCAAGGCTGCTATTAAAGAAACCTTGGCTTTCCTTACACCTCAGCCATGCCACAAGCTGATCACCTCCATGCCATGCCGCACTGATGTAATAATTAATGCAAAAGGAGTCCTGAACAAGTTTTGCTTGCATACATGGACATACTTTTCGGTAAGCCAACAATTCTGTGTTAAAAATCCTTTTTTTTTTTTTTTTTTTAATTGGTCTTATGAAAAATTCTAATTTTCTGAGATACTGAATTTTTCACCAGCTGTAAGCCATAAACGTCAAAATTAAAAGAAAGAAATGCTTGAATTTATTGAATTACTGAAATATATTAACTTTTTGATGACATTCTAATTTTATGAGATGAGCCTGAACTGAGAGGGGAGGAAGGTACATCCATGCCCGTCTCCTCTCTGTGATGTAAGAAACTGGAAGCAAAGAGGCATTTGTCACTTCTGGTTTCGATTTGATGTTTACAAGCCTTTACCGGCTTGTAAAGCACCTGATCAAACTGATCTCTGATTAAACAGATGCTTTTGAGGGCAGAGTAAAAGTGTACTTGTCATTACACATTTTATGATAAGGTATGTTCTTCATCCCTTGTGACATCAACAAAGATGATTAAAAATTTTAAAAAAATAGTACGAAAAAGAAAAAAAAAAAAAAGAAGTTTTAAATATAACAAACATTTTTTTTTTCTTTTTAAAGTGCCCCTGTCCCCCTTGTGCAAATGCGAATGAACATGTAGGTCCCGCATGGATATGTACACAGTGATCGCACAGCAATTCTCAATTACTGTTTTTATTTTTATGTGGTGTGTTTAATAAAATGTATATATTTTATCAGTGGCGCCTATAAAGTAAATTTTTCCAGGTCTATTTTTTCTCAATTTCTCACTATGATAGGACGTGGCGCTTTGTTATCGTTGTAAACCCGCAGTGCCATCCTGCGTTGGTGTGCTTAGCTTTTTCTTAGAATACACAGTGATCGCAACACACATCTGAGGTATTGCCGCATACGTCAGATCGAGAGCAATAATTCTAGCACCAGACCTCCTGTTTAACTGGTAATCTGCAGGGGCTTTTAAAGCGTTGCCTTAGGAGATTTAAAAGTACTGTAATTTGTCGCCTTTCCACGGGCATGTGCAAGTTTAAAGCATGACAGGTTATGTATATATTTAAGCCTAACATCTTTTATATTTTACCAAAAAATTGGGTATCATATTGTGTTTGTGTGCACTAAAAAACTCATTAAAGCGGAGGTCCGCCCAAGAAAAAAAAAAAAAAAAATGAAAAGCCAACAGCTACACATACTGCAGCTGCTGGCTTTTAACAATCGGACACTTACCTGTCCTGGAGTCCAGCGATGTCCGCACCGCAGCTGATGTTTTGGTCAGCTGTCGGGGGCTGCCGCCGCCATTGCGGGTAAGGGAACCTTGCAGCTTCATGCTGGAAACCCTACTGCGCATGCGCGAGGCCCCCCTCCTCTCTCCTACTGGCCCGGCGACAGGGGGAGGAGGAGGGAGCACCACAGTGACGTCATGGGCTGCCGCGTGGCCTCCCGGAAGTGGGAACAGGATACCTGTCAAAGACAGGTATTATGTCCCCCCTCCCCCCGAAAGCTGCCAATTGTGGTACCGGAGGGGCAGAGGAGACAAATGAGTGGAAGTTCCACTTTTGGGTGGAACTCCGCTTTAAAAGTATATTTTTTCTCGAAAATTTGTTTTTAAAAATGACTGTGCAAATATGTTATGCAACAACCATTTTATTCTTCAGGGTTGCAGCCATCATTGGTGTCAGCAGAAGGAATTGGTCCCCTTTTTGTTAGTGTCAGTGGAAGGTATAGCGCCCCATCAATGGCTATCAGAGGTATAGTGCCCAATCAATGGTGTCAAGGGAAGAAATTATGCCCCGTTATTTGTGTCAGATTATTATCATTATCCCTTGCCTCTCGGGACCAACAACGTCTCAGTTACATGTGTCCACACACCCACTCTAAGATTTTTTTCTGTGGCTAAGCCATGAGGGTTGTGGGGACCTTTGCGAGGGCTGTTCTGAGCCCAGACGGACAGAGCCCTTGATGGACAGACAGCGGCAAATTTACCTTCCTATGAAATTTTGATTTTAAAGTATCTCAATGAAAATCCTTTACAATTTAATGTCGAATGTATTTGTACCCTCTCCTATAATGCCTCTGAGGAAGGGATATTTTTCCTGAAACATGTCAGGCCAAAAAGGAGAAAATTTACATTCATTAGAATTTGTAATAATTTACTAGAAGCAGTTTTTGTCTTTTGATAAAGCTATTATACAAACTGTTGCTATGTTTGTCATTACACATGTGTTTTTTAAACAAAAGAACCTTTCTAAATAAATTATATTTTATGATACATGATCTTTTTTCTGTTTGCCCATAAAGTCCCAGTGTACTGGGGGGGGGGGGGGGGGGTACTTGTGTCCCTTTTTTTTTAGAGTCCCTATTTAATAAATGTTTGGGATGTTGGCAACATTTTAGTGAGAAGAAATAATTCTCCTTGTGGTTCATCATTTATGTCCTATGATGGTCAGCATGGTACTCCCCCCCTATCTTTAGTTTTATATATGTTAACAGTGACAATACGGGGATGTGGGATGATTGTCTGGTTGACGATCCCCTTATCCCGCTTGTGTTTGATATAAAGGTATCCTCTTTTGAGAGCTATTACTCGTCTGTGCAAGTGGAGGAGTCCTTCAACCCCCTGTCCCAGATTTTGTTGTATTTGGCTGGGCAGCCTCTGTGTGAATACAGTATCTAGGTCAGAGCAGCCAGGCGATGAGCAGGATCCACCACGAACGTTGTGAAGACGGCCTCTCTGCTGAAAGTTTTAATAAGCAGGTTCTCAAGAAATGTTGGGGGGGGGGGGGGTGTCAGAGCTCTTTTCTCTCTCGGGCAGACCCACATCTGCGGAGTCTGTTCTCCATCTCGTCCTGCTTATTCAGGACGACACTGAGCTCATGTTGCAGCCGTTTAGTGGTCACTTGCAATGGTGGGATTTCAGCCTCCATGTGACCTACCCTGCGTCCAGTCTCAGTCGCTCTCTCCCTCAATTTGTGGATGTCCTGTCCGATGAGAGAGACGTCGACCTTTACCGCCTCTATTTTAGAAGTGAGGGCAGTTTGGCTCAGGGAGACAGACTCAAGGATTCTGGCGGTGTCTCCGGAGGGGAACTCCTCTGCTTCCTGAATGGGAGTGGCGCCATCTTCCTCCACTTGTTCTCGTCCCTCATGACGATATTTATCCAGCTTGGCCAGAGCCTCGAAAACCCACTTCAGCGGCGACACGAGGGCGGGAATGCAGGGAGCCACTACGGGCAGCCAGTCAGTGTATTTAAGGAAGGATTACCCCACAGGATCGATGTAAAGAATGAATTCTCAGAAGGAGCTCTCACTCTGCGCACCCTACGCCATGCAGCTCCAAGCCATGCCCCTTGGCACCTCACCTTTGCTCCTTTCCTCCCATACACTGACAACTAGCCCCCCAAAACAATTATAGTTAGCAAACTCAATTTTTTTCTTAACAAAAATAACAAACATTCCTATTCTTACCTGCTCTATGCAATGGTTTTGCACAGAGCAGCCCCAATCTTCTTCTGGGGGTTCCCCAACACTTAAAGCCCCTCTTTATTAGGTGCCCCCACAGAAAGCCGCTTTCCATTGGGAGACATGTGCGGGCTTGCTCCAGAGTCCTGCTGCTGCGTCCACTGACACAGACAGCGGGACTCCACCCTGCGTCACAACTTTTGATTGAAAGCAATGGGAGCCAATGGCTCCTGTTGCTATCAATCTGTCCAAAAAGAAGAGCGACAAAGGCTGGAGCTGCTGCACTCGTACACATCGCTTGATCGGATCGGGTTTAGGTAAGAAAAAAAGAGGGGGTCTGGTGGGGGGCTACAGCACACCATTAGAGTGAAAAACTTTAAGACTTTACAATCCCTTTAAATATCTGACTCAGCTCAGTTGTAGTGATTCCTGGATAAGATTCACACATTTATAGGTAAAGTTGATCCAGGGAAAATCCGATTGCCTCTTGGGGGATCAGGAATGAATTTTTTCCCCTGTTGTAGTAAATTGGAGCATGCTCTGCTGGGGTTTTTTGCCTTCCTCTGGATCAACTGTGGGTATAAAATTGGGTATATTGGATTGCACGATATTTTTTATTTTATTAATTATTGTTTTTAAGGTTGAACTGGATGGACTTGTGTCTTTTTTCAACCCAACTATGAAACTATGTAACATCTTGATTACTTTTTTTTTTTTAATGTATAATGTTTGGTATGCAGACTTTCTGGTTTGCACAACATGACCAATCCTTGGTTGCTACGATATTTCAAGTAGAATTCTAGGTTTACTGGCCCAAACTTCCGGTTTTTATTAACGCATCCAGCGTGTTGTCGCATCAGTTACATAAATTATTCAGCGTTGTGTATGGGCAAATTACTATTGGTTGATGGAACTATATAGTGTTGGCCTGAATGCTTCATCATTTAGAAGCCTTATATTTTTAATCAATCAAACTACTTAAAGACAAAGTAAACCTGGAATTCTACTATAAAATATTCTGTTATTTATGCAGTTAGTAGCTCAAAGAAGTGCAGTGTGGGAGAGATATGGAGGTAGTGCTCGTCTATTATTCACCACTACTATTATGTGCCAGTCCAATACTTACTCCTTCTTCTGCAATATTCTCTTTACATAATGTAGCTACACCACTGCACTAGTTGGTTCTAAGACCCAAAGCCATCATATTACCTCTGCTTGGCTTCTTGTCTGCTCCCATGTGCACCGTCAAAGTGGCTGAGCGATTAGCAATACTTTGTGCATTAAAGAATAATGGTAATTGATAGCAATTTAAGTCAGCATTTACTATTTGCAAAAGTACTTGTTCAGCTGAGTAGCTGATCCAAACATTAACTATTGCGTTATTTTTTACAGATGCGGAATCGTTAAAGTGGAACTTGACTCTTCCAATTATTATATTATATTATACAGGATTTATATAGCGCCAACAGTTTACGCAGCGCTTTACAACAATCAACATGATTCGTTTTAATCCTCATGCGGCTAGCATTAGTAAATAGAGAAGTATACCATATTTATTTTAACCACTTGCCACCCAGGCCAATTCTGACCTTTCTGTCCTACATGTAAAAATCATCTTTTTTTTTTTGCTAGAAAATTTACATAGAACCCTCAAACATTATATATGTTTTTTTTTAGCAAAGACCCTAGAGAATACAATGGTGGTCGTTGTAACTTATCTTGCATGGTATTTGCGCAGCAATTTTTCAAATGTGTTTTTTTTGGAAAAGAAAAACAGTTTTGTGCTTAAAAAAAAAAAAAAAAGTAAAGTTAGCCCAATTTTTTTGCATAATGTGAAAGATGATGTTACGCCGAGTTAATAGATACCCAACATGTCAAGCTTCAAAATTGCACATGCTCCTAGAATGGCGCCAAATTTCGGTACTTAAAAATCCCCATAGGCGACGTTTTACATTGGTTTTACTGGTTACATGTTTTGAGTTACAGAGGAGGTCTAGGGCTAGAATTATTGCTCTTGCTCTTCACGGCGATACTCCACATGTGTGGTTTGAACACAGTTTTCATATGTGGGTGGGACTTACATATGCGTTCGCTTCTGCGTGCGAGCACACGGGGACAGGGGCGTTTTTAAAAAAATATATATATATTATTGTTAATTTTACCTTTTTTTTTTGTTTGACACTTTTTAAAAAAAAAAATAATAATTTGTGGCCACTTTTATTCCTAGTACAAGGGATGTAAACATCCCTTGTACTAGGAATATGGCATGATCGGTCCTCTTTACAGTGATATATGGGGTCAATAAAACCCCACATCTCACCTCTAGGTTGGGAAACCAGAAATAAAAAAAAATAAATAAAAAAACAAAAAAATTTCAGCTTCCTAGCCGAGGCGGTGTCCTTTGTTTGAATGCAGAGGCTGGGCGTGACGTCATAACATTGCGCCCGGCCTCCGAACGATTGTAGAGACTCCAGCGACCATCTGGTCCACCGGAAATCTCTATGGTAAACATCTGGGGCCGGCGGATCCTGTCTCCGAGTCACTGATTGAAGCGGTAAACACACTCTCTTGCATGTATACTTTAGCTAAGGCCAGATGGATTCCAGGAAGTAAATATTACATGAATCATTTGCCCTTACTAAAGATGGTCATTGACAGAAATGTTAGGGGGATGTTTTTCAAAGTGATTTCTCAACAAAATAAAGCATGGGGACATGGATGGGTGGGGGTGGAGGGTGGGGGGTGTTTGCTTTGAATATTAAAAATGAATTCAAATGTGTTTTTGGTGCTCAGATGCAATGAAGATCGGCTTTAAATGTTGTTCAAAAGTGCACTGCAAAATAACAATAATACCACCAGAAATGGTTTCCAAGGAGTGTCTTTAATGTCAGTCCAGACAGAGTTCTGCAAGACTCTTTCATCTTCCACTAAACTGGATTGGACATTTGGAAGATGGAGGGAGACCTGCAGTTTTATTATTTTTAAACAATACCTTCAGGTCAGGAAGTCTAATGAGAAGCAATCAATAGAAAATCACAGCATTTATTCTCTGTAGGATCACTGCCATTTGTGCTTTTGTGAACACAGCAAACAGCTTTTCTTTCATGCTGCATGTGGATTGAAGGGGCAGATCGGCTTTGTTAACAGTATTTAAATGTATTTTGTTGTTTATCACAGGGAGAGTAAATGGGCAACTACAATGTGGGGTCACATTATATCATTACAACATCACATTTTCATATTACTACATCTCAGAATTCTTTCCTTTTCAGTTACTGTATATTGACAGAGTGTGTATAGAAAAGTTAGGATACATTTAACTCTATAAAATAATCCTATAATGTTCACCCAATTGTACTTTAATGAAGCCCAGTCACATATCTCTAGATGTAAAGAACAGTATCCAACAATGCATATTCCTCCAATAAGCAAAACCATTCACACATGTGGAAGTTTAGTAGACCAGTCCAACTTTCTATGTTCTTTTTTTTTTTTTTTCTCAAAACCGCAAAACAATCAAAGACATAAAATGGTGACAAGGAGATGAGATCAATTTAGTCCTGAACAATTCTGATCACTTTTTTTCCCATTCCGATTCTAGATTTCAAAAAAACTAATTGCATACCCATATTTTTTTAAAAATAAATAACAAGCAAGTCATGCTTACTAGCTCTGTGCAATATGTTTTGCAAAGAGCAGCCCCTATCCTCCTCTTCATGGCTCCCTCCCCACCTTGCCGAATGCCCACCATAGCAAGCCCCTTACTATGGGGGCACTTGCGCAGGCTCACTCCCAAGCTGCGTGCTGTGTGTCATGGCTCTGCCCTGCCCCCAGTCCCCCCTTACTGACTCTGATTGACAGCAGCAGGAGCCAATGGCTCCGCCGATGTCTCTGAACCTATGTGGAGGGAGAGAGGAGAGAGCCACTGCTCTTGTGCACATTGCTGGATAGAGATCAGGCTAAAGTATATGAGGGAAGCTGGGAGGAAGTTGCACTCCGGTTTTTTACCTTAATACAAGACAAAGCATTAAAGTAGAAAAAACTTTCAGCCTATAGAACCACTTTATAGCTGCACTCCATAGATGATTTATTTTGCATACTTACATGGGGCCAGCTTGGTACAATGCAAGTATGCACATATGTGACCTGATCATCCTCTGGGAAAGCTATAAATCCCTGTAGCAGACCAAGCTTCTACAGTGATGGCTGTGGTCTTCCAAGAGCTGTTCTAGCGGCTGCCCTACTGCACAGTAACCACAGAAGGTCGCTTGCTTGGCTACCATCTAGAGAACGCCTTGCATTTTTCTCACTGAATGCAAAGCGTCTGATTAGACAAGATGGAGAGGAGGGGCTGTCACACCATGATCTCCAGATCATACAATCAGCGAATGTTTTGCATGCATTGAGAAAAATGTAAGGCATTCTCTGAATGGCAGCCTGCCAAGCAAGTGTTCCCCTGTGGCTAATATGCAGAAAGGCAGCCACTCCGCAGAGCAGCAGCTATCACTGTAGTAGCTCGTGCTACTACAGTGGTTTACAGCTTTCACAGAGGTTGATTGGGTTGCACATATGCATACTTACATTGTTAAGCTGGCCCAATGTGAATATGCAAAATATATCATTCCTGGAGTGACGTTTTAAGCTGTCTTTTTTTTGCCATGTTTGCCCAACATCCAGAGCATGGAAAGTAGTTAAAATTGACTGAAAATTGGCATGTGCATAGTCCGCTTAAAGCTGAACACCTAGATAAAATTAATATAGATCTGTTTTACCCGCCAAAAAGATTTTAATTTCTGTTCATTCTGTTCTGAGATTTACACAGCGCTGCCACACTGCACCGTCATTGTATGGCAGGGCAGGAGATCTGATTTTTTTTCTTCTGCAGTTCAGTAACACACATCTCCTCCTCACCCTGTGACTGGACAGTAAAGGAAGCAGCAAACCAATGAGATCCTTTGTCACCAACGGATTGCAAAAACACCAAGGCGCCTTTCACACGGGGCAGATCCGCTGGATGGACTCCGCTAGCTCAGCAGGGGATCGTTCCGTTGATCCCCACTAAGCAGGTGGATGACAGGTCCATCTCTGCTCACTGTGCAGAGATGGACCTGTCAGAGCCCCGCTGTTCTCTATGAGGAGATCAGATGAAAACAAACAGCATGTCCGTTTCCATCAGATTCAATACACTGGACGGAAGGCGAACGTATTGCCATCTGTCTGTTTTGAGCAGATCTTGTTGGATCAGATGGCAGGCCAGTGTCAGGACATCCGCCTGTCCATAGAAGTCAGTGGGTGGCCCGCTCAGATCCACCTAAAAAATGGACAGGCGGATCCGAGCAGGCCAATCATGTGAAAGGGGCCCAACACTAGCTAACAGGTCTTGTTTTCTCTTGTTCAACTTGTGAGATGAACAAAAGAAAAATCAATCAAATCCCCCACTGTCAGCTATTGTATTCAACAGTAGAGATACCTGAATCTGCCAGAATGCCCGAGCAGTGAGTGCATCGGATTGTTCAGCTGTTCATTTTGCCCTTTTGGCACATTTTTTTTATTGGGGAGCGGGTACCTATTTCTGGAACTGACAAACTTAGATTTGGGGGCACACCCTAAAAAATGCATGAAAGATGGTGCAGCCATAAGACCATAAAACAGACAAAATGTCAAAGTACCCCATTCTATGAATAGCGTAGGACCCACTGATAATTGGTTACTTTGTCGCAGTAAGTGGTTCAGAGAAGCAGGATCTTTCATTCTAAGGATAGCATAGGACCCAATAATCATGGGGTACTTTGTCGCAGTAAGTGGGCTTAAGCACAATATAGCCATATGGTGTGTCCAAATCCCCATTTTTTCGAAAACGTTCAGGTGTTTTAAATAGCCTTGCAGGAGTTAAATATCATTTTTTGCATGTGTGCGCTGTAATATTTTGTTCTATTTCTGGAACTGCCCCTCTCTGCAACCTCCTGGGACAGGTCACAAGTCCCAGGAGGCTGCGGGACCATTCACAAAGCACAGAAAAACTCACACATGCACAGTGGAAAGCCGCAAGTAGTCACAGCTAGCTTCCCACAGTAAATATGCCGGGACTGGGAGCCCAAAAACTGTCAAAGAATGGGCCCGGGGGGTGTACAGTGCTGTATCCCTGAACGGATAATTGTTCTTTTATTAAAAGTCACTAGCTATTTGTAGCTGCTTTATTTTATTCTTTTTAAACTGAAGAACCATATAAAATGATTATAATGCTCTTGGAAGTACCTGACCATCATGCAATGCCTTTTGCCCTGCTATGGAGTTCCGCATTACAATTCCTTTAAGAATGGTTGCTCTGCATTTATACTCTGAAACAACTAAATTGCAAACTTTTACCAATAGAAATATGTAGGCTACCATTACTGCCCTTCTTCTGAAAATGCTATATACAATTTAAAAAGAAAAGAAAAACAAAAATAGGCATTCAGGAGGCGGCAATTGTACCTCCTGAAAGCCTATCAGCTGCTGCTATACCACTCTCTGAAAAGGAAATATCCATGGATCGCTTTTCAGAGGATAGTAAGCAGTACCGCAAGTCTGAAAGAAGCCTTAATCAATACCTATTTCAAATTGGCCCGAAGTTCTAATTTAACTCACAGGTGACATCCATCATTAAAGAGAATAGGATTGTACACTGCTAGCTGAATTTAGCATTACTGAAACAAAACATGTATTAAATTAAGAATGGAGCCTGTCATTGCTGACCTCTTTTTATAAACATGCTAGGTGTCTGGCTGCCATGTTGACTTTCCCTAACTCCACATTACGAGGGGCGTTTATGTCAAATCGGGACATTTAATTTTACAGGTATAAAAAAAGGATGCTAGCGTGGCGGTACTACATGGAGTAATAAGTGACAAGTGAGCCCTACTACTGATAAGCGGGGCACACGTGGTGGGCCAGTCTAAAGACCGTTAATCAAGATGGCAGACAACAGGGTTAGTGCGTGAATGGAACAGCGTGTGGTGATGAAGCTTCATGTGAACGAAGGCATAAAACCCGCAGATATCTACAGAAGACTTCAAGCACAGTACGATGAGACGCTCAGCCGCAGGAAGACATTTGAGTGGTGTAAACGTTTCAAAGATGACCGTATGTCCATCAGTGACGACACCAGCCGTGGCAATTCCCAGCCCACAGCAATCATTCCTGTGAACATTCAGCGCATGGAACACCTGATTCTGGATAAACTACACATAACCTGTCATGAAATTGTACAAGAGACGAATCTTTCTGTGACAAAGTGAAGCAGGCTGTCCTAGGATGGTTCAGGCATACTGACAAATCTTTCTATGCCGAAGCTTTCAGATCCTTTCACACCAGTGGACCGATCAGTTTTTTCAGTTGGACCCAATTGGACCACCCATTTTCCCCTATGTGGTGGCAGGTGTCAGCGGACACCCGCCGGGAATCCGATACACCTGCCAGGCATCCGATCCAACAAAATCCGCTGAAAACAGACGTATGGCGATACGCTCGCCATCCAACCAGCGGATTGGATGGAAACAGACATGCAGTCTGTTTCCATCTGACCACCCCATTAAGGAAAGCAGGCTGTGTCTGTGTCGGCAATGCATAGCGAAGCGGACACAGACCTGTCATCTGCCTGCTCAGCAGGCGGATTCCGCTTGGACGCATCCACCCCATGTGAAAGTAGCCTTCCAGGTATTAAACGCTGAGACAAGGTCTTTTGTATTTTCATGACTGCTCTCTAGTTTTGAATTATAACTCTTACCTATGAGTTGTTAATTTTATATATCTTTGATAAGCGATACAGTTCACTCCTGTACCCTGTATCTGTGGACACTGTTTATCTGTATTTACTATGTCTACAATGTCTCTTTTTTTTTTTCTCTCCATTATGTCTGTCTGTTATTATGTTTTCATTACTAGTGCATTGTGCATTACGTTACAAGTTTATATATGCCTTGTTATAAACCAATAAAAATACAATTACAAAAAAAAAAAAAAAAACAACGCTGAGACAAGTGTATCAATGTAGCAGGGGAGTATGTGGAAAAATAAATGCGGTTTCCACTTCTTGAAATTTGTTCTTTTATTACATAAACTCAAAAGTTCCAGCTTGACTTGAATGTCCCTCGTAGTTCGGCATCAGTGGCTCATAGTATTGAAGCTAAAATCATCAACATGTCATCAACGCAAATAGCATTTTCAGAAGTCAGCCATTCCATATTGTGTATTTCTCTATGACAGGCTTACGTGAGGAGCCTGGCAAAGTAAAGCCAAATCTTTCAAAATTAAACCTATACAATTATAATAGGTTGAAGCTGAATTCTAGGCCGATATAAAAGACAAAATAATGCAGCTCTAAAATCAATAATACGTCATTAAACAAATGTTTTAAATGCAATGTTAAGTCCCTGAATTTGATATCTAGCAGTCCCTGTACAGCAGGGTTTGAGTATAGGGCCTCATGCACACAGTTTGTGTGTGCATGGACACATAGACTAACATGGAAGGGCATCCTCCCTTTTAGATTGTAAAGCTCTAAGGAGCAGGGCCCTCTGATCCCTCCTGTATTGAATTGTATTGTCCTGTCTTCCCCAATGTTGTAAAGCGATGCGCAAACTGTTGGCGCTATATAAATCCTGTATAATAATAATAATTTAGAGGCAGTTAAAAACGCCCCTAACAGCAGCTGTAAAAACATCCTGTGTGCATGAGCCCTTCAAACCGCTTTCATGCTGACAGAAAGAGAAAGCAGAGTGCCAGAGAGATGAGCCTATTACTGTGCTGTTTTTTTCACTGTCCAGTCCAAGGCTGGGGCAGGTCCAGGATGACCTGGGCTAAGAAGGAGTGGGTTGAATGATGCCGACCATCAGCTTGAGAATACCTAGTGGCAGAAAAAATTACTGTAGGGGGAAATCCTTGAATTGAAGGGGAATATTGTAGCAAAAAACTAGTGTTATTTGACGGGCCATTTTTTTTTTTTATCATTGCTTTTTTAGCGGAAGGTCTGCTTATAGACTGAACATTCATCCCCATTGTGACTGGTTCTCTTTAATCACTGATCATTAAAAACGCAGAACACAGGGCTTATATTTGTCTCCACGTTTTAAAATGCTACAGCCACAAAAAAAAAAAAAATAAATAAATAACATTTTGTAAGCCTCGGCTCTGTCTGAAATTCAGTAGCCCTGTAAGAGCCGCAAATTAAAAGAGGGGAGGGAAAAGTACGGAAGTGGTAATTTCAATGTGTTTTCTTGGTCAATTAGACTGTACTTTCTCAATTCACACACAAAAAAAAAAAAGTCCACTGTATCACAATGACAACTGTCTCATTTCCAAATGATTTGTCTCTGGGGGCACAGGCCTAGGGCTCAGATTTCCCAGACAAAAGTTTAGTTTTTAAACCAGGCTTGCACAGAGCAATTGATCCTGTAACCTAAAACTGGCCAGGTTGAGCAACATCTAAACAATAGGACAAGGGTGGCCATGTGCAGAGAGAGGTGCAGTTTAGAGGCAGGAGACAGCCAGCCGGGCTAGCCGTAATCTCATCATCAAAACTGCTACCTTGTTCAGTTTCTGTTTTGTGTCACTAAAATACCAGGGGAGGAAAAAAACAAGACATGAATGGCACCCCAGATAACATGCATTATTGCACATCGTAAAGATCTCAAGGACTGCAGAACAGAGCCAGAAACTATTAGGAGGCATTGCTTTGACTACAGAGAATAGTCAGTCCTCTTGATCATGTGCAGAAATATGTACAGACATATCAAAGCTCTATAAAATAAATCCTTATGGTCTTGTGCACTCTAATAATGCATGGTAACACACATCAGGCCTAAAGCCGAATACACTGAGCAAGTTTCTGGTCGGTTCCCGATGAACCGGACAAAATGAGTTCAGTAGGTGGCCCCAACGGTCGCCTCTCATCCAACATCCCTCAATGAAAAATCAAGAAATTAGGCAGTAATTTGTTAGCCAAACAGTGCCTGCATCCAATCAAATCCAGCTGCTGTTCGGGTATTTTGACAGCTGCTGGAGTCAGCTGTCGGAATTCAATACCCGAAGCGGGAGATTTGTCCCTTTAGGCTGTGTAGGGTAGATGGAAGAATCTGTAGGGTTAAACCGCTTAAAGAGGAGGTCCACTCTGCAACTGTAAATTAATAATTAAATAAAAGTCAGCAGCTACAAAATTCTGTGGCTGCTGACTTTTAATTAAAAAGGACACTTACCTGTCCAGGGATCCAGCGCCGTCCTCACCCGAGCCCGTTCTTTACTAACCTTCAGGTTCCCAGGGCCGGCATCCTATCTGTGGGCAGCCAGCAATGCGGCTTTCGGGTTCACAGCCGGATGCTCACTGTGCATGCGCCAGCCGCACTGCGCTTTGTGAATGGTCCCACAGCCTTCTGGGATTCGTGATGTGTCCCAGAAGACTGCAGGGTGGAGGGAGGGATGCAAGTGGGGTTTAGTGTAGAGAAGAATTTACCCTCAGATCACCTAGGCGTTCCAAGCCAAAGTGGGAGCGGGTACCTATCAAAACTAGGTACCCGCTCCCCACTTAAAAAAATTACATGCCAAACATGGCAGGAGTGGACTTAAAGCGGAACTTCTCCTTTTGGGTGGAGATTTGCTTTAAGTAAGAGAAGCAGAATTAAAGTAGAAGCCATTCATAGGTTAGATCCTCTTCCGTGAATTTACATCTCTTTGTTCACTTTTGGAAGATATTCCATCACTCTGTTTTGTACACACAGGCTTCAGCTTATAAATGAGTAGTGTGCACAGCAAACAATAACTGTTAAATACATTTCCAACCCAGCCGCTGGCTCCCACTGCTGTCAATTAAATTCTGTGATGAGGGGAGCAGGGGGCATGGCGGAGTCACACTATTTGTGTCTATAGATGCAGGCAGCAAGACTCGGGATTGAGCCTGCATAAATGCCCTCATACAAAGCGGCTTCCTATGGGGAAAAGGTGGGGCCAGGAGAGCTGGCAGGGGACCCCCAGAAGAGGAGGATTGGGGCTTCTCTTTGTAAAACCATTGCACAGAGCAGGTATGACATGTTTATTATTAAAAAAAAAAAAAAAAGATGTTTACAACTTTAAATACTTCAGTGCTTTTTCTGAGAAATTTGAGGATGAATTGTTCATGATGTATGCAGCTACATAGGTCAGTGGGGGCTTGTTTTAATCTTATCTACAGTTTGTAAAGAACATGTAAAACACATGAATATCCATAGTTGGTTACATGTTCACTTTCCTGAGTAGAAATAATGGCACTCACAGACGACTATTATCACAATCAGATATATGCTTCCATAGATTCACCAGGACATTCTGAAATGTGTGCATGTACAAACAGGGAGCATTTGAAGTCCTTAAATGTAATAACTGTCTTTTTTCAGGTTTTTTTCCCTTTATTTTTACATAGTAATTCTTTGAATCACACACTTCCAGTCCCTTTAAGTCTATGTTTTTTCTCCACTGTACCCATCATATGCAATCACTGTTAAGCCTCATACACGAGCCGAATATTAGGTGGCCGGTTCAGTAGAAATTGGCTGACATTCAGGCTCCGTGTGTACAGCAGCCGGTTCAGCTTCTGTCAAAGGGGCATGACCGATAAAGGTCTGCTGGTCGGCATTCATTAGTGCTCTGAGCCATTGAATACCAGTGTGTTCCGTCAAAACACAATAGCTTAGCGGGGAGATCAAAGGATGGGGAGATGGCGAAGGTATTGAATTTATTCTTCTCCTCAGTCTTCACAAGTGAATTGGGGGGCTTCAGTAACCAAAACTGCAGTGTTTATCCTCATGACACAACACAGGAAGCACCTGCATGGTTAACAGAGGACAGAATTAAAATTAGACTTGAAAAACTTAACATTAATAAATCACCGGGACCAGATGGCTTGCATCCGAGGGTACTTAGGGAACTCAGTCAAGTGATTACCAGACCGTTGTTCCTAATTTTTACAGATAGTCTACTGACTTGAATGGTACCAGCTGATTGGAGAAAAGCCAATGTAGCACCAATATTTAAAAAGGGCAGAAAATACATCCCTGTGAATTACAGACCAGTTAGCCTAACATCAATAGTATGTAAACTCTTGGAGGGGATGATAAGGGACTATATACAAGATTTTAGTAATAAGAACGGTGTCATTAGCAGTAATCAGCATGGATTCATGAAGAATCGTTCTTGCCAAACCAATCTATTAACCTTCTATGACGAGGCGAGTTGCCATCTAGATAAAGGAAGGCCCGTAGACGTGGTGTATCTGGATTTTGCAAAAGCATTTGACACAGTTCCCCATAAACGTTTACTGTACAAAATAAGGTCCGTTGGCATGGACCATAGGGTGAGTACATTGGTTGAAAACTGGCTACAAGGGCGAGTTCAGAGGGTGGTGATAAATGGGGAGTACTCAGAATGGTCAGGGGTAGGTAGTGGGGTTCCCCAGGGTTCTGTGCTGGGACCAATCCTATTTAATTTGTTCATAAACGATCTGGAGGATGGGATAAACAGTTCAATCTCTCTATTTGCAGACGATACTAAGCTAAGCACGGCAATAACTTCTCCGCAGGATGTGGAAACCTTGCAAAAAGACCTGAACAAATTAATGGGGTGGGCGACTACATGGCAAATGAGGTTCAATGTAGAAAAATGTAAAATAATGCATTTGGGTGGCAAAAATATGAATGCAATCTATACACTAGGGGGAGAACCTCTGGGGGAATCTAGGATGGAAAAGGACCTGGAGGTCCTAGTAGATGATAGGCTCAGCAATGGCATGCAATGCCAAGCTGCTGCTAACAAAGCAAACAGAATATTGGCATGCATTAAAAGGGGGATCAACTCCAGAGATTAAACGATAATTCTCCCACTCTACAAGGCTCTGGTCCGGCCGCACCTGGAGTATGCTGTCCAGTTCTGGGCACCAGTCCTCAGGAAGGATGTACTAGAAATGGAGCGAGTACAAAGAAGGGCAACAAAGCTAATAAAGGGTCTGGAGGATCTTAGTTATAAGGAAAGGTTGCGAGCACTGAACTTATTCTCTCTGGAGAAGAGACGCTTGAGAGGGGATATGATTTCAATTTACAAATACCGTACTGGTGACCCCACAATAGGGATAAAACTTTTTCGCAGAAGAGAGTTTAACAAGACTCGTGGCCACTCATTAAAATTAGAAGAAAAGAGGTTTAACCTTAAACTACGTAGAGGGTTCTTTACTGTAAGAGCGGCAAGGATGTGGAATTCTCTTCCACAGGCGGTGGTCTCAGCGGGGAGCACTGATAGCTTCAAGAAACTATTAGATAAGCACCTGAATGACAGCAACATACAGGGATATATAATGTAATACTGACACATAATCACACACATAGGTTGTCTTTTTTCAACCTCACCTACTATGTAAGATTGCTGTAGTAATATTGCATAGTAAGTACAGGATCTCCTCCCGAGGTCTTCAGTTTTTTTGTTCAGCCCAGTGGGTTGAACAAAAAGAAAAAAATAGTGTGTACTAGACTTTAAAAAGTAGGCAGCTGTGGGTGCTGGTGCTGCCTACATACAATAGTTGGCAGTGAATATTCCTCTAGCCACGCTGTTTAGCATGTATGGCTAGCCCTAAGCTCATGGGAAGTGATGAAGGCACTGTTTTTCTGTCAAGATCAATATTTTCTGTACTCAATGAAAACATTCGTAGCCTGAAAAGTGAAAAGGAATTCAGCCACACCTGGCTCCATATTACAAAAATATTCAATTTTTGTTTTTGGGTTTAGATATGCTTTGGTCAGCTCTATAATGGACATATTTCAGGCGCTTTTTGAAGAGAATAATAATCTCTAGCAATGAATCAGAAAATACAAGAGGAATCAGAACAAGATGGATTCCAATTGGTTGCAATGGTAATTGCACTTTTTCTCCATCATAGTCTCTATAGAGAAAAATAAAGCAAACGCCTTCCTTCACACTTGGACAGGAAGCAAAAAGAAAGAGCTACCCAGAGGAGAAATTGTTTGCAGTCACCGTCTTGTAAATACAAGCCCATATATTTCACAGTAGACACGCGTGTAATTAAAAACTGAAATATATGCCATAACCACCAACTTTAGAGTCATCAGAAGTCAGCTTGGGTTTAGAAACATGTAAATTGTATTTATCTTCAGCCTTGTCCCTTTTACATGGCATGAAAATTGTTATATATTATCACTAGGTGACGCCATCACAACTCAAGCTCCCTGAAACATTCACATGCAATAAGATCTGTCTGTCAAGTTCAGCACCATCTAAACACAAATTACTGTCATAATAAACTGAAAAAGAAAAAACACACACACAAAAAAAAAAAAAAAAAAAAAAAAAAAAAAGTTTTTTTCTGAATAATTTATTCCCAGATATTTTAACTGTCAGTAAAGGCGTCAGTAGTTATTGATGCTGCCAGGACAGAGGTCTGGTAGAGGTGACACAATGTCCGCAACACAGACTATGGTTTCCTTCTCCATACATAGGACTACCTCCTTGCAAACCTTCGCCCGTCAATTTGTTCTGTCTGTTCTCAACAAGCCGCTGATCCTTCACGACAACTGTTTTTTTTCTACTGGTGATGGCATACAGAAACAATTCCAGTCTAATTAGCCCCCAACAATTTAAAAGCCAGTACATCGCATGTGAAACGCCACTCAAACCTAATACTCTTATGGGACTATGTTTAGTAATGTCAAAGTCACACAGCTATAATTTTTAACACTTTTTTTTTTGCAGACTTGAAGGATGTTAGGCAGGGGCAATAACATGCTGATTATATCAACAGTGTAAATGCCTCAAAATTAAGGAGTATACAGGCCAAGACACAAGGGAGACAGAGAATTGGTAAATCCAACAAAATACACAAAATATTTGTATTTTTGGTGCTCAGTACCTTGTGTGGTGTCTGTAACCGTATTTGCACTTTTTTTCCATGTTATAGAAGGGCTGCAAAGCCACATTGCTTCAAGACTTAGTTTTGTGATTACAATTTATTAAATTCCCATAATATAAGTTCAATGAATTTCTAGTAATAACTCTTGAAATAGGTTTATTGCACATTTGGGACTGCGCCTGTATTGGGTAAAGTGAAACCCAAAGACGGAATACTGTCTTTCAGTCTGACTGAATGGAGTGGTATGTATGAGAAGGAGCTGAACCAGTGGGGATTCTCAATACTGAGGGTTGTGCGGTGCCGATGAGGCCACCTAATTTGCATCTTTGTGTAACCAAAGCTGGCCAAAGATGGATCAAATCTTGGCCGGTTTTATAGGGACTGGCCGAGATTCGATCCATTTATGGGCAGGCTGATTGTACCCGAGCCACTACATCTATCAACCTGGGTGCAACCAGCCTTTTGGATTTTTAGTGAATGCTGGATTTGAGGATTTAATCTGATTTATAATCTGGATTTTGCTGATATAGAAGCCTTCTAGGTTTCCCCTGTAAGCATAAAAGTAGAAGCCCAATAAGGGCAAGTGTTCTTACACTTTAAAGAATAAATGTACAACATATGTACTTGCTACACACACTATTTTGTAAATTAAGGTTAATAAAAATTGCAATTTCATATCGGTCTGAAAAAGTGTGAGTGCTGTAGTTGTTACAGTAGAGGCTGATTACCTATCTGGAATCTGTGTGCTCCTCTCTAGCCAAAGAGTGATGGCCAAAGGATGTCCTGAACCTTGTGTAGACTCATCTATGGGGTACGATGTTCAAAAAAAGCGAACATGTTCTGTGGCTTCAAAAGGTCACCCTTCATCAGGGCCTAAAGTGATTGTAAAGTTTTGGTTTTTTTTAAAACAAACATGTTATACTTCCCTGCTCTGTGCAATAGTTTTGCACAGAGCTGCCCTGGATCCTCCTCTTCTGGGGTCTCCCACTGTAGCTCATGGCTCCTCCCCTATGACCTGTACCCCGCTAGCAAGCCACTTACTAGGGGTGCACTCCATCCCGAGCTGCAATGTGTGCACCTATGGACACATACAGTGCGGCTTGGCCCCGTTCCCCTTGTCACTGGATTTGATTGACATCAGCAGGTGCCAATAGTTCACGCTGCTCTCACCGAGTCTAGAGAGAGCTGGATTGAGACTGGGCTCAGGTACATTTTTTTTTTTAGGGTGGCAAGGGGGGAGCTCCCCCTAAAAGGTTTTTTACCTTTTATGCATTAAGATAAAAAACCTTCTGTGTGCAGCAGCCACCCCCCCCCAATACTTACTTGAGCCCCATCTCGATCCAGCAATGTTGCACGAGAATCTTGGCTGCCTGGAACTCTCCTTCCTCATTGGCTGAGAGAGCAGTGGGGCACCATAATAAATCAAAGTCAGTGAGCCAATGAGGAGAGAGGAGGCGGGGATGAACCGTGGCTCAGTGTCTGAATGGACACAACAAGCAGCGGCTCGGCTCAGGTCCCCTCATAGCAAGCTGCTTGCTGTGGGGGTACTCGTCAGGAGAGAGCGCGCCAGGAGCTCCAGCCAGGGACTCGAGAAGAGGAGGATCTGGGCTACTCTGTGCAAAACCACTACACAGCGCAGGTTCGTATAACATGTTTAGCATTTTAAAATATTAGACTTTTGTATCACTTTAATGCAAAGAATGCAATAAGGTAAATAACCTTTAGCCTTTACAACCATTTACAACAACTCACTATTCTTAAGAACGCGCTCCCCCCCCCCCCCCGTATGAAAAAGGATGTGTGTACTAATCCATTTTCTTTTCCACATACTGCAGCTACTGACTTTTAATAAATCGGACACTTACCTGTCCTGGAGTCCAGCGATGTCGGCACCACAGATGTTTCCATGAACTGTCAGGTGCATGCCGCCTCCATTGCGAGTAAGGGAACATGGCAGTGAACCCTTACGGTTTCATGCCGGTAACACTACTATGCATGCGCGAGGCTCCGCTCCCCTCTCCTACTGGCGGCCGAGGAGGGAAGAGGGAGGAGCCTGGGCGGTGAGATCAATACCAGCGGCTGAGGCTTCCGGAAGTGGAACAGGATACCTGTGAAAGACATGTATCCTGTTCCCCCACCCCCTCCCCAAAAGGTGCCAATTGTGGGTGGAACTCATAGTGGGTGGAACGCCACATCAAAGAAAAATATCAAAAAGCGGAGGCTTCCTTCCCATTGAGCAAAATCACAATAACCAAAATGCAGTTAATCAAGAAAAAGATATGGCCTAGTGTTGAGGCCCCATCTATTATAGCAACCTTATATCCAAGGCTATGAGCCCATAAGTATCAGCAACCAATTACAAAAGAGAAATAAAACATGAAAATGATTATAAAGTTACATTGCAAGGAACTACAGGTCCCACTTAGCTCAAGTACATGGAGAGGTGGGGGTACATTATTTCCAGGGATTAAACCTAGTGTTTCACATCCCAAAACCTCACTTCTGAGGGAGTATAAAGATTAGGGAAGCTTTATTGTCCCGTCAGCATCTTTACATAAAATTATTAAAGCATAACAAAAACAATAAGAAAGAAAGAGGGTAGAAGGGAAAGAAAGGGAAAAAAAAGTCAGGGTTTGTCCCCTTGGCTTGAGCTCCCATCCACGAGGTGATCAAGCACCTTGAAGGTAGGCAATCCATGGGTTCAACACCTTTTCAAACTTGGCTTGTTTGTCTTGATGGATACTGGTCAGTTTTTCCATTAACCATAATCCAGGAAATGTTGCGTTCCACTGTGACATTGATCGCGGGCGATTTCCATGCTCAGGCTATCGTTATTTTAGCTGCTAGAAAAATAAAAAATATGGAGAGTTCAAGGATGTCTGGGGATCTCCTCCAACAGGTCAGCGAACAGTGCTGTTTTGGTGCCTCTAGGTATATTCTGCCCCGTCAATGAGTAGACAAGACTGAATATCTTGATCCAGAAAAGTTGGACCTTCGGGCAGGACCACGTACTTATCCATTTTTAATCCGCTCTAGTCACATGATCCTGCAGCTTAGTCTCTCCTGTGTCAGTGAGCGGCTGCTGCAGGGGAGAGGAGGGAGTGCCAACAGCAGCTGGGCCATGTGAATCTATAAGTGATGTCATGACTCCCAGAATTCACAGCTACTCTTCCGTACACAAGCGAGTTGGAGCTGCGGAATCACGCAACAGGACCAGATTAAAAAATGGTAATTATACCGATCTTTTGTTATACAGAATATGTAGGAGTAGAGAGAGTGAATTTTATTTATGAAAAGTTAATGTAAGGCTTTACTATCACTTTATTACCGAAACAAAAAGAACTGATACTGGATTAAGAAAGTATAGTGAAGACAGGAACAGAGTGCGGTCACCCTAAAATAGGAAGTATTTGAACAAAGACTTTCATGGCAGAATTACCTCCTATTTTAATTCTAATTCAAAATATTTAATAAAAGACTTTTGAAATCACTCTTGCATTTAAAACGGTATATGCAATTTTAATGATTGTACTATTAAATACTTTAATCCTCATTTTTCTATAATTACTGGAGGCCAATTCAACAAGCTTCAGACATGTCTCTTGGAGGAACTGCAGCTTCTTTTGATATAATTTTGTACCGTGTAAACAACTTCAGTAGGCTATGAGAGTGTGTGGTGAGCAATGGAACTAGAGCTGCACGATTAATCATTAAAAAAATTGCAATCTCGATTGAAACCCCCATACGATCTCTTTCAGCATTTCCACTATTCATGTAACAAGTGCAGAGCAGTTCTCTGCTCACAGCTGTCAAAAAAAAAAAAAAAAAAGGCCGGTAAGCTGCAATAGTTCACATTTTATTATATGGTTTAGATTAGAGCTGCATGTTTCTGGGCAAAATGAGAATCAAAATTTTTTTTGCTTAGAATAAAGATCACGATTCTCGCGGTGTAAAATCTTTCACATTTTACAAAAAAAAAAAAAATTGGGCTAACTTTACTGGTTAGTTTTTTTTTTTTAATTCATTAAAGTGTATTTTAAAAAAAAAAATGGCATTTGAAAAAGACTGCTGCGCAAATACAGTGTGACATAAAATATTGCAACAACCACCATTTTATTCTCTACTATATTATATATTTGGGGGTTCTAAGTAATTTTCTAGCAAAACAAAAATCATTTTAACTTGAAACCAACAAATGTCAGAAAAAAGTTTAGTGTTTAAGTGGTTAAACTTTCTTAATTTACACACCTAAGTGTATTCCTTTGATCTAAAGGAGAAATCGTTACAATGTTTAAACTTAGTTCCACTGCTAAAGAATGCTGTGATACTTGGCAGACTGCCCGTTTTTTTTTTCCCTTTCTTTTGACAGCTGTCCGCTTCAGCAGAGCAGAGAGTATTCTCTGCATAGAAAGAATCGGGAAACACTTTGTCAAGATCGCAAGGGGGGAAAAAAAACGATAACGATTCTTAACGATTAATCGTGCAGCTCTAGTTTAGATATAGTTTAGTCTAGTCTAGTTTACCAATATAAGTGATTGGGTGGCTCTACAGCCAACCAAATCACTTTTATATGATAGCTGGGAGCCAGGTGAAAAAAAAGACAATACCGCAGCTGTTTTAATCCCTTGACTAGCAGGACATTTATAAACCTACCTATGTAGAAAAGGGGTTAAAGCTGAATGCTAGCCTTAACTTTAAAAGCTGCAAGAAGCCAGTGTAGGGTTTAGCTTCAAGGTAGGAGAGCCATGTGTAAGGTTGAGGGCTTCCTGCCTGTGTTTATTTGGGTCAGCGTGTACAGTAACAGAAAGGATTCCCACGCAGGGGTAGAAAAAACACAGTCCCAAAAATAAAAGTCCAGCAAAAGCAAATGTAAGTCTCCTGGCCAATAGACCTCACTGGGTCTAGTCCAGTCATGCAGGCATGTTCCCTCTAAGTCTGCTTCTCCTCCTCCAGCACCCACACTGATTAACACAAATTGTACCCCAAGTGGGAAGCAAAATGTGGCCAGTGCTTAACCCCTTGCTGCTTCCAGACCTCTCACTGCCACCCATTCATTTTAAGACCCCTTACGCTCTGGGGTAGTTTTAAGGCGCTTTATTATTCATGCCAGTGTGACTTTTCACACTGGGGCGGTATGCTTGCGGGACGGGAAGAAAAAAAGTTCTGCAAGCAGCATCTTTGGGACGGGTTGCCCAAAACGCCCCTGCCCATTGAAATGAATGGGCAGTGCTTTCAAAGCGCCTTAAAAGCGCCACAAAATGGGAGTTTTTAACCCCTTCTTTGTGTTTAAAAGCACCCCGCTAGTGGCCAAAAAGTGCTGCTTAAACAGCGCTAAAGCACCACTAAAACGAGCTGCGCTTTAACGCCAACACGTCTCCAGTGTGAAAGGGGTCTAAGAACCGTAAAAATTCTATGTGGCAGATATACTCCATCTACAACTGACAGGGGCTGTTTGTCACACCAAATAGAGCCTACCCTTTTTCTGAACTGGAGGACATCCAGCATCATCTGACTCCCCCCGGCCCACCTTCCTTCTCAGTCTGACCGTCCCCATAAATTTCATTAACTGGATTTGAGATCTTTCAAGAATGGAGGATCAGCATCACCTGTGGGTTTGACCTAAGGTTGTCTACATGCACATGCAGTCTGCTTAGGAATGCAGACTTCTACAAACAGTCATGTATCAAGGCATTTTGGTATTTGTACAACCACACTGTTTGCATCAGGAGCTGAGGGCTCTTGAAAGAAGAACTGAGGCAGGATGCAGTGATGTTTTTGGGAAGCTATGTGCAGCACCCTGCAGGACCCTCCCACCAGCCACTATCTGAGTTGCATAGAAAACCAGTGATGAGGTCACTGGATCAAAAATTTAAGCAGATTAAACTTCAACTTTAACTAAAGCTGATAAAGAGAAGAGAAAGGGTTCAACCACCTGCACAAGCTTCCTAAAAGAGAAGTACAGTATTTTTTTTCAAGAATCACACTTACCTAGGTGGATGAAGCATCTGTCCCCCTCCGGCTCTAACACGGAGAACCGAGCGATCAAACACTACTAAGAACTCAGGTTCTCAGTGCTCCATGAGCAGATAGCTGGTCGCTGTCAGTTACCATTGTCTGTTCTTCCCCCTCTGCCCCCAATGGAGCACCAGGCTGTGGAATGCGAAAGGAGCAGCTTGGTCAGGCTCTCAGGAGCTCGCTGAGAGGCTGAGCCAGGTGCTGGTCCAGAGTTCTGTGTGGATCCCAATCATATGGAGCCTGGACCGGCTCTGTGACGTCAGGTGACCGCTCCAGGTGAAACATGTAATATAATCCCCTTTCTGAATCACAGGGTGCCGGACCAGTCCCTGACCTGGGCGTAGCAAAGGATGTCAAAAGGAAGGTTGACCGCACTCCCAACTTGAGAAAAAATTTGCTTTATTGTATAAGATCCACAGAAAAGGACATAAAAGACCCATGGTACAAAGACAGTAGCATGGTTAACGCGTTTCACAAGGAATTTGTTTAATCATAACTCCAAAAAAGTCCAGTGTACATGTAGCCTAAAAACAACAATATGGTTATTGGTAGAGAATAATACTGAAAAAGTCATAACTGTAGACTTTCAGAATATAACGACAAATACCACAGTTTTAAAAAGAATATATTTATCTGTTTATAATCAGATGTCTAGAATCTGAAACCTTTTGTTTGCTTTTTATAAACTAGTTACAGCAATTTGAGTAGAAAAAGAGGTCTCACTGCTTTGTCAGGGGGTGAGAAGACTGCATTGTACCGTCACAGTGAATGCGACAAAAGAAACTGCTGAGCGCAGGTTACAGGTTATTGCTACTGCCTACAACAGTTATTAAGAGAAGCCCCCAGTGTCATGGGTCTGCTATGGGGCGTAACCTTCATAACCTTTAATATATGGATATGTTATTATCTTATTTACATTGACAAGCCCATGTCAGGATGCCACAATGGATTTCAATATGTTCTGGCATATAAAGCAAGTAATTCCCTCTTAGCACACAATTCCAAATTGATGGAAAGGCAATCAGCATGAGTAACTTTCTGATTAATGCCTGATCTTTCTCAGTTGGCACAGCAAGGATTGCTCAAGAATAGCACTTATGATTCCACTTGATTTGCTAAAAAATACCATTAAAATTATTTGTAATATCTGCTTGATAACCACACACAAAAAAAAAAAAAATTCCTGTTGATCTTGTCAGAAATACAGTGCTCTCCTGTGCTTTCTGCCTGTGTAAACTTGAAGAGGGAAATTTACTAAAAACGTGTGCACACAGAATCTAGTGCAGCTGCGTATGGTAATCAAGCAGCTTCTAGGTTTTATTGACAAAGCTTAAAAGGGGTTGTAAACCCTCGTGTTTTTTCACCTTAATGCATCCTATGCATTAAAGCGGAGTTGGGAAAGAAAAAAAAAAAAAAATTAAAAGTCAGCAGCCACAAATACTGCAGCTGCTGACTTTTAATAATCGGACACTTACCCGTCCCAGGGTCCAGCGATGGGGGTGCATGAAGCCCCGCTCGTCTCCCCCTCCTCTCTGCAGAGCTGCATCCCGTGACTGGCCAGACAATCATCTGGGACCTGTGACGTGTCCCAGATGATTGCCGAGGGGGAGAGGTGATCTCCCTTCCGGTGCCGCGATGCGCCGGGAGGAAGTGGGAGCTGGAACCCTCTGGAAAGAAGGTCCCGGCTTCCCCCCCCCCCCAAAAAAAATTACATGAGAAATGTGGCATGTCAGGGGTCACCTCCCTTGAAGCAGAAGTTCCATTTTTGGGTGGAAATCTGCTTTAAAGGTGAAAAAACTTCTGCTAAAGGAGATGGGAGCATTAAGTGCTTCTAGGTGAGTTGAATCGAGTCTAGGTAGGCGAACCTTAGCAAGTAAGGCCTCCACTGTGGTCTGATCAGTCAGGCCCTTAGAGTATAGGGTCGTTTAATAGTCAGCGAGTAGTTTACTGATTTCCGCAGATGAGGTAACAAGGGAGCCCATAGGATTTTTTAAGGCAGAAATGAGGGTAGGTCTCCTTGGACCTGAGCAAAGCTTTGCCAATAGTTTGCCCAGCTTGTTGCCAAATCTGTGAAAATGTATGGTAGAGTAAGACGTCTTAGCTGCTTCTTGCTGTTCTGCCCATATATCAAAACTACATTTGGTCTGTTGCCAGGCTCTAATGTTATCAGGGGTGTGGTTCAGAGTTAGGAGTTCGTATGCTGAGCGTAGAGGTTCACTGGCTTTCATATACTGTTGCAGAGAGTGTCTTTTAAATTGAGTAGTGTCCGATATAATTCGTCCCCTTAGGAAGGTTTTACCTGCTTTCCAGAAGAGGTTAGGGTCAGTGATGTGAGCCACGTTAGTAGAAGTTTATTCTGCTCAGGCTTCATATAGCATGTGGTGGAAGTCTTCGTTGTCAGCTAGATACGAATTAAAGTGCCACGTGGGTGAGGGGGAAGAGGGTTTCGTATTTGGAGCACTTAGGCATTTACCTATGCCTCTAGAGGTAAGGGCTCTGTGAGCACATTATCATACAGATGTCACCTATTGCTGTCTACATCATCCACCCTATGTTTGAAGCCTATCTCATCCCAGCACGATTGGACCTATTTATTGACTGACTATATATAATATCGGTTGATCCACTATACCGATTTTCATTTTGGACGTTATTAATTTTTTTGATTTTAGTATTTTTTGATTTTCATCATTGTCCACCTTTATTTTTATGAGTTTTTGGCACTTAAATATAATTTGTAGTACTATTTACATTTTCTTTTTCACTTTTTTGTTATGTGCGAAATCGCTCTATTGATTTTTTGTATTGGTTGATTGGTGTACACCTTAGATTCTGCAGCACTTCACCTAGTGCACATCTGTAGTACACATCTTTTTAGCACACATTTTTAGTAGCGCAGAGGTTCACTTATATTGGGTTTCGTATTTGTCAGGTTTACAACGACTGGGCTATGGTCCGAAATTCACGCATCTCTGATTTCTGTGCCGTGTAGTGCCAAGAATAATACAAGTGAGGCAAAGAAATAATCGATGCATGAAAAGGAATTATGGGGGGGGGGGGGGGGGGGGGCAAAAAAAAAGGTAAAATCTCAGTCAGTCGGATGTGCAAATTGCCCTATGTTCACAAAATGCATGGATGTACTGGACTGGGCTAGAAGAGTAGGGTCGGCAGGTAGGGGAGTAGAGTTTCGTGGTGCACGAGTGTGAACACTGGTGCGGTCCTCCAATGGGGACATAACAGAGTTAAAATCGCCGCCTACTAAGTGAAGGGCTTCAGGGGCACTCAATAGCCAGGATACCATATCTTGGGGGGGGGGGGGGGGGAAGTAGTATCAGGAGAGTTAGGTGCGTAGCTGTTAGTGATATTTAGGTCTTTAGTGGCTAACATCATATGCAGTGTCATTTTGCTGCCAGACGAATCAGTCCGTACATCTCGAATACTATGCCTCGAATACTTGTGGATCAGTATAGCCACTCCAGCTTTGAGGCCTATTGCCAGTGCACCATACACATCACCAGTTTGCAAAAACGGGTTAAATCAGCGGTTCTCAACCTGGGGGTCACGACCCCCTGGGGGGTCGATTGTCCATTCTCCAGGGGGTCGCGAATGCTGGCCGAGACAGACCCGAAGTTACTGCCTGAGTCCATCCGTCTCGGCCAGCGAGATGTCACTTCCTGGAGAGGAGGGACTACACGGAAGTGACGTTCCGTCGCCATCTTGGTACTCTCGTCCGCAGTAAGGCTTAGACTTAGAAGTCGGCAAGCGGACATCTTTGTACACCCACCGAAATCCGCTTGCTGCGGACGAGTGTACCAAGAGGGAGGCAACGAAACTTGCTGAAGAAGAAGAACACCTGTGACTTCTGGTAAGTCAGACACACAGGAAAAGCTGACAAGACAACATTTTTTTTATTATGGAGATTATATATATATATATATATATATATATATATATATATATATATATATTTATATATTGATGGGCACAGTGGCTGCATTTGATGGCACAGTGGCGGCGTTTGCTGGCACAGTGGCGACAATTGATGGGCACAGTGGCTGCATTTGATGGCACAGTTGCAGCGTTTTAATGGGGGTTTTTTTCTGATTGTTTCAGTTTGTTTGCGCCCCCACCACTGATTTATATATAAACGTTGCGGTTGATTCCTCAAAAGTGGTTATTCCGTGCCAGTGCTAGATACACAAAGTGTATAGCTTCCAAACATGTATCTAGCACTGGCACGGAATAACTACTTTTGAGGAACCAACTGGGACGTATATATATATATACACGACGTATATATATAAGAACACCTGTGACTTCTGGTAAGTCAGACACACAGGAAAAGCTGACAAGACAACATTTTTTTTATTATGGAGATATATATATATATATATATATATATATATATATATATCTCCATAATAAAAAAAATGTTGTCTTGTCAGCTTTTCCTGTGTGTCTGACTTACCAGAAGTCACAGGTGTTCTTATATATATACGTCGTATATATATATATATATATATACGTCCCAGTTGGTTCCTCAAAAGTAGTTATTCCGTGCCAGTGCTAGATACATGTTTGGAAGCTATACACTTTGTGTATCTAGCACTGACACGGAATAACCACTTTTGAGGAATCAACCGCAACGTTTATATATAAATCAGTGGTGGGGGCGCAAACAAACTGAAACAATCAGAAAAAAACCCCCATTAAAACGCTGCAACTGTGCCATCAAATGCAGCCACTGTGCCCATCAATTGTCGCCACTGTGCCAGCAAACGCCGCCACTGTGCCATCAAATGCAGCCATTGTGCCCATCAATTGTCGCCACTGTGCCATCAAACGCAGCCACTGTGCCCTTTAATTGTTGCCACTGTGCCAAGGGCAGCCACTGTGCCCATCAATTGTCGCCACTGTGCCAGCAAACGTTGCCACTGTGCCAGCAAACGTTGCCACTGTGCCATCAAACGCAGCTACTGTGCCATCAAATGCAGCCACTGACCCCTTTAATTGTTGCCACTGTGCCAAACGCAGCCACTGTGCCCATAAATTGTCGCCATGGTGCCAAACGTTGCCACCTGTGCCATCAAACGCAGCCACTGTGCCCTTTAATTGTTACCACTGTGCCAAACGCAGCCACTGTGCCAGCAAACGTTGTCTCGGCTCTTGATTGGATAGATTGATAGCAGCTGGAGCCAATGGCTGCGCTGCTGTCAATCAAATCCAATGACACGGGCGCCAGGGCCAAGGCCGGCATTCTGTGTCTATGGACGCAAATGCTGGACACGGGAGCGCGCCCGCATGGTAACCCCCAGGGAGAGCCCTTCTCCTAGGGGGGTTTACTGATGCGGGGAGGAACTCATAGTGCCACCGGGGGACCCCAGAACAGGTGGATCGGGGCCACTCTGTGCAAAATTAACTGCACAATGGAGGCGAGTATGATTTTTTTTTTTTTAAATAACATACATGAGGGTTTACAATCATTTTAACCACTTCAATACAGGGCACTTATACACCTTCCTGCCCAGACCAATTTTCAGCTTTCAGCTCTGTCGCACTTTGAATGTCAATTGCGTGGTCATACAACACTGTACGCACCCAAACTAAAGTTTTTGTTTCGGTTACAAAACTTTGTAAATAAGTAAGTTTTCTCCTTTACTGACGGGCACTGATGAGGTGGCACTGATGGGCACTAATATGCGGCACTGATAGGCGGCACAGATGGGCATGGGTGGGCACTTATAGGTGGCACTGATGTACACTAATCAATGCCTGCCAATCAGTGATGCCCATTGTGGGCACTGATTGGCATCCCTGGTGGTCTAGGTGGCATATCTGGTGGTGACATCCCTGGCGGTCCTAGTGGCGTCTCTGGTGGTCCAGTGTGGGCATTCTCAGGGGGGCTGCACTGATGATCATCACAGACATGTATGCTGTGTCCCCCCACATGGCTTCTCACAAACGGGACTTAAGGCTTTCTTTCAACAATGGCTTTCTTCTTGCCCGGCCTGTCAGTTTAGGTGGATGGCCATGTCTTGGTAGGTTTGCAGTTGTGCCAAAGTCTTTCCATTTTCGGATGATGGATTGAACAGTGCTTTGTGAGATGTTTAAAGCTTGGGATATTTTTTTTTTTATAACCTAACCCTGCTTTAAACTTCTCCACAATTTTATCCCTGACCTATCTGGTGTGTTCCTTGGCTTTAGTGATGCTGTTTGTTCACCAAGATTCTTTAAAAAACCTCTGAGGGCTTTACAGAACAGCTGTATTTATATTGAGATTAAAATTACACACAGGTAGACTATTTACTAATTAGGTAATTTCTGAAGGCAATTGATTCCACTAGATGTTAGTTAGGGGTATCAGAGTAAAGGGGGCTGATTACAAATGCACGCGACATTTTGAAAACCATTTATTATTTTCCTTCCACTTTACAATTATGTGCCGCTTTGTGTTGGTCCATCACAAAATCAATAAATTACATTTACGTTTTAGGTTGTAACATGACAAAATGTGGAAAATTTCAAGGGTACGAATACTTTTTCAAGGCACTGTACCAATAGGAAATTAAGAGCTGAATGTATTTCTGGGGCTCTCTGAATGATGACCATGTGTGACCATGACGATCACTGGACCAAAGAATCTATGCTGCATCAATGTAACTAGGAAAATACAAACCCCTACCTGGAAATCAGTTTTAACCTAAAACAGCATATTTTTTTGCAGGTAAAAGGTCTTTTTTTTTATACGTTTATAAGAAACAGCAAACTTCGCAAAACACAATTCAACTCATCAACCAGTGAGTTGAACAAAAGAAAATGTCTTGATTCCCCCATCCACACATTTGATGAGGATGGAGGAAACCCTCCCACTGTTGTACTGTATTCTGAAAGCGAGGAGCACTTCCCCCATCACAATACAATGATCAGTGTCGCCAGCTATAGCCAGCGTGACTGATCGTTTGGGTAAAACCCGACAGACATGTGCACAAGTCGATTAATAAATCAACTAGCCTGCCCATATACGGATCAAAATTCAGCTGGATTCTGCTAAAAAATACAGTCGTTTTAACCCCCCACTCACCCAACAACATCCAAAGTGGCAAGAATTTTTTTGGCTTTAACACATTCAGTAATCTTCTAGATTACTTCCAGCTACACATTTTCTCTTCCTTTTTCTTAATCCATACAGTCTGTGTTCCACTTACAATTGGAAGCTGATCTAGGAGATTTACCACATGCGTATCTGATTATAATCTATGGTCCAACCATTCTGGTAAGAGGTGCCTGGTAACTACTACTAAAAAATACAGCTATTTTAACCCCCCACTCACCCATCATCTAAAGTGGCAAGAATTTTTTTGGCTTTATAACTATACTTTACGGTTTTTCACAATGCTTGGGTATACACATACACAAGCTGATGAATAGTACAGCTGTACAGTGCTGACACTACAGCAATTAAAATGTCAGCATTACCACACCTCTCAAATCTGCCACAGCTCCTGCTTTACTTTATGTCATTGAGCTGCCGACTATACCCATCACATTGCCTTAATTTCTCAGATGAACACGCAAGATAAAAGAAAATAGAAATTCAAAGAGAAAGGGCAGGAAATTGTGTCATTTTCTTTCCAATTTGCTACAAGTAGAGGAATGCAAACCAGTCGTCAGTAAAAAATACAGTACAGTCCTAAGATGGAAAAATTACATGAGCTGCAGGGAGGCATTTCCTTTCCAACTTGTAAGCTAAAGAGCAACTCTAGGCAAGGAGTGGGAAAGTCCACTATTGCAGTCAAAGTCCTCAGGCTCTTCATGATGCTTCTAAAAACTATAGCCTTCTGGCACTTCTTAGCTGCAAATAACATAGAAAAGGTGGTCCTGGCAACATGGGAATCCTTGGTGTGTATTTCTGCAGGCTTAGACTTGAGGGCGAGATAGCAAACAAGACCCAAGGCCTCCATGGAAATTTAAAATGCAGGGTACTCATGAGCTTAAAAAAAATATATATATTTTGTTACATTTAGTAAAATAAATTGACAGCTAGCCTCTATAAAACCCACCATCAGATACCAGCAGACACATTTCTCTTCCTTTTTCTTAATCCATACAGTCTGTGTTCCACTTACAATTGGAAGCTGATCTAGGAGATTTACCACATGCGTTTCTGATCATTATAATCTATGGTCCAACTGTTCTGGTAAGAGGTGCCTGGTAACTACTACTACTACTACTATCTGGCGGTGGAGTCAATTTTTCCCTTTTTTGCACATATGGCATTTTTTGGAGGATCATACACTTTGGATGTTCTGTGATGGCACTTTATTAGTAATTAATGGACTGCATATACATATGTTTCAGTACTTAATGCAATTAACTTTTTTGATATTTGGATCTATGTATGCATTAATAGTTGCACCTTTGCCCTTTATTATTTGATGATTTAATTTAGGAATTTCTATTGATTGCACCTTTGCACTTTAACAGCAGTTATTTGTTGTAATTTTATGCACTTATAACTTAAGCGCTGCTTTTTAGTTTAATCTTCGAGAATGCTCGGGAGGCTGGAGACCCAGAGCACAGTATTATGCCAATGTTGTGCACAACAAGAGGGTCAATGTTTTGGCCAAGCGTATGACTTCCACACAGGAAGCATGAGGAAATCTCCTAATGATTAATGGGTGCATTTTTTTTATCTCAATTCAAATGCTGCTGTTCTGACTGGGAAGGAAAAGTAGCTGCAAAAGGATTTTTGTTTTTAACAATTCTTCTGCATATAAAAGACTCAGAGCTATAGGGCCTCAAGAAAGAGTACTTTTTTTTTTTTTTTGCAGAAAAAGATGTTGAATTTTGTAATGACATTTATACAGTCAATTTAGTTGTAAACAGAGCTTAACCCCTTTCCCGCCGAGCGTACGCAGATGTGCGGTCTCGGCTTTCGGGGTTATACTGGGATGATGCCCGCAGCTGCAGGCATCATCCTGGTACCGTTTTGTAGAGCGGGCGATCAGCTTTCCAGGGATAACAACCGATGCAGATAAAAGCCACTTGGCTGTTATCCCGGAGGAGCGGGAGGGCACGTCCCCTCCTCCCGCCGCTCTGAACGGGGCTCCCGTTCCCCCAATCCCTCCAATAAAGAGTACCTGTCACCAGCTATTACTGTCACAAGGGATGTTTACATTCCTTGTGACAGCAATAAAAGTGATCAAAAAAAATTTTTTTTTTAAACACAATAATATAAAAATAAAGAAAAAAAATTTTTTTAAAGCGCCCCGTCCCCGCGAGCTCGCGCAGCAAAGAAAACGCATACAGAAGTCGCGCCCGCATATGTAAACAATCCCTCCATAAAGAGTACCTGTCACCAGCTATTACTGTCACAAGGGATGTTTACATTCCTTGTGACGGCAATAAAAGTGATCAAAAAAAATTTTTTTTTAAAACACAATAATATAAAAATAAAGAAAATTTTTTTTTTTAAAGCGCCCCGTCCCCGCGAGCTCGCGCAGCAAAGAAAACACATACGGAAGTCGCGCCCGCATGTGTAAACAGTGTTCAAATCACACAAGTGAGGTATTGCCGCGATCGTCAGAGCGAGAGCAATCATTCTAGCACTAGACCTCCTCTGTAACTCTAACCTGGTAACCGTAAAAACATTTAAAGCATTGCCTATGGAGATTCTTAGGTACCATAGTTTGTCGCCATTCCACGAGTGCGTGCAATTATAAAGTGTGACATGTTTGGTATCTATTTACTCGGTGTAATATCTTTCACATTATACAAAAAAACTGGGCTAACTTTACTGTTTCTTTTTTTTTTAATTCATGAAAGTGTCCCTTTTCCCAAAAAGTTGCGTTTAAAAACACTGCTGCACAAATACCGTGTGATATAAAATATTGCAACAATCACCATTTTATTCTCTAGAAACTAAAGGTACTTCCTGTATGGGAGGGGTTATATGGGAGGAACCTTCTTACTATTGGTTGCCAGTGTCCAATCACCTAAAGGTAGCATATAACCCAGATAGTCATTACTATGGTGCTCTGTGTCCCGTGATGTACGATAAAGAAATTATATTATAATATATATATATATATATATATATATATATATATATATATATATATAATATATGTTTGGGGGATCTTAAGTAATTTTCAAGCAAAACATACAGATTTTTTTTTATCTTGTAAACCCCAAAATGTCAGAAATAGGCTTAGTCATGAAAGGGTTAACATTAAACTACATGCAATAGGAAATAAAAATGTTTCCGATTGTAGGATTCTGTACCTTTTTTTGTCACTGGAGCATAAAATGGGTTCAGAAAAGTAGCATTCAGCTTAGAAAAAGCATAGATATATTTTAAATTTGTACACAAATAAACAGGCTGTAGTAAAAGAAATTGTGGGTTGTGTGGCTACTTGTTGATATGCATTTAGCAGTTTTCTTATTAACGAAAAATACCTGAACAGCGAGTGTTGGCCTAGTTGTGTAATTTGCTTGTGACGAACATGCTGTGATTTGTAGTTCCCTTGGGGCAGATCCATACATTGTCACATGATAGCAAACCTAGAGATCATATCTGGATTCAGAGTAGTTCCGGCTTGCAAACAATTATAATAAATTTACTTGCATGCTAATGTTTTTGGTGAAGGCAAATTTTTTTAAATGTATTGAACAAACAAGTTTGTTAAAAAATGGATCAAGCTTTTTATATACTAGAGAAGATGCTTTTAATACAAAAGAATTGCGATAAAATGTGCAATTCAACTATCCACCAATGCAGACTGAGACTGAAAAGCCTAGCTCTTCCTACTTAAATAGCAGAGCCAACTCATAAAAATATAATAACTTATTAGGAACAATCTTTTTCATTTTTGCATGTTAATACACTGTTAAGACTCATCCAATTTCAGGTAATAAAAAGGTAGAATATTTATAGCCAAATAAAATTAAATTACTGTTTGAAAAACAAAAAAAAAAAAAACAAAAAAAAAAGAAAAAAAGAAAAACACCCACACTAGCAGCTTTTTCTCTGGCACAAGTCAAGAGGTTAAACAAAGTTCTAACTTTCCAGATTACGTGGATTTTAACACATACTGTACATAGGCTTAGTTTACTTGTCAAAAAAGTTAAACTTTAAGAAAAAAATATCACTTCGGAAGAGCAATTAATTTTTGTTAACACATATTCATATTAATTAATACAGTAAATAAACTACCTAAAGATTTTTTTATTTTTCCATTTAAAAAGGTCTGTAGCCTTGAGAACTTTCCTTTAAAGATGATCAAGATGACAAAAGTCATAGCCGGTAGGATTTTTATTTAGCTATATTACACAAATGTCAGTGCAGTCATTACATGCCCAATCGATTTAATTTTCCCCTTTGATGAGAGCTGGGATTCAGATAATTTGGGTTTAAGGATAATAAGTAACTGGAGACTTTTGAAGACATCATAATGGAATTCAATTGTCCAGACATAATAGGCAATATTTTCACATTTACTGGCGTTCTCTAGAACATTAGCCATGTAAGAAAACAATCCTCTGCTGCAAAACACAGGAACTTTCACCTAATTTAGGAAGATAGCTAACTTTTTCCTCTACTCACTTGTCCTCAGCATGGGAGGAGAAGACAGATAAATTGCACTACCATTCTGAAGTTACAGAAATTAACTATGTATTGGTTTAATCTGAGAAATTGGTTTAATCTGAAAACCAGGAACAAATTTTGATTTTAGAGAAAAGCCAAATAATCACTGAACATTTAGAGAAAAACATTTCTAAAATAGCATTAAAATATATAATAAACCTGGAGCTGGGGGATTACTTTTTGCCCACAGCCTTGACTGCATAGAATTTTTACACAAACTGCCATTTTTGCATGAAATTCACCAATCAACAATGGCGGGAAAGTTAAAACCTGAAGGAATATGCTGCATGGTCAAAATAGCTACAGACATGTTCATGTGACCATCACAAGCTAGTAAAATTTCTATAGGCCTAATAAAAGGAAACAGCAATTAATATAGTCTAATAAAACTGTTGAATTTTTTTTTTTTTTTTACTAAATTTCATCACTTTATTCAATTTTGTTGGGCTGCAGAACACAGTATTATGTACACGTTGCTAAAGTGGAGTTTAACATTTTAAGCATATTTTCTAAATGACTTAAAAGAAAAAACATTTGCCTCTATTTAGAAGAAAGAAAGAAAATAAAAAAATCTGCAGCTGTCGTAAATTATGAAGACATCACAATGATGAATTAAAGAGGATACAAACCTAAAAACAAAAACTAGAAAAAAACAGTACGACAGTCGTAACAAAGTTACATAAACATCAGTTGATACACTTTAGGAAGACTTCCTGTTAAAAACTGAATATATATATATATATACACACACACATATACATATATATATACACATACATACACACACACACATATATATATATATATATACATATATATATATATTATACACACACACACACACACACACATACACAATATTAGTAGATCTAGGAAGACAATATAACTAGTACATTAAAAAAAATCCAAAGTACAGTAAGCCATCATGTACACAGAAGATATATAAAATTAAGATTCTTGATGTTGCAAATATTACATAGGTTAGAATGGTGAAATGGTGTACAATCCAAAAATAAACAGCTTTGCATAGCATCTTCACACAGCTCTCACCAATGTTCATGAGTAAGGTTGTATTATTTCAACTGTAAGCTCTGCAGTTCAGTTAAATTAACAAAATCACTGATTCATGATGTGGCAGAACCACTGAAGCTCATACTTCTAACAAACTGTTGAAACCTTTTAATGCTTTGTTTTTCTATTCCAAATAAGGTTTCTAATCAAACATGTCTGACAAAGAAACCCAAGGTTATGCCAAAGCTTGAATTTTCAATCTACACAGTCAGTATGTTAGGGGTATTGCTTTAATTTCCAAATGTTCTGCTTTCATTAGTGGTTTAGAATGTAAAAATACTCAGTCACAATTTATTTAATTTTAATTATCAGATACAACACTTAAATCTACCATCAGATACCAGCCTTAAGAATCTGTCCACGTGTAGGGTAAGGCTAGCACCTAATGTAGTTAAAAAGCAAAAGGTAAGAAAATAAAAAAAAAAAAATAATTGGTGTGCAAAACAGGCCTTCGAGATCAAACTCTTGAAAAAAATAAATAAAATTAGATACAAATTCAAGCTTTAGACTGTGGTCAATTGAGGTCTAGACAAAACCCTGTGTTTGTTCACGGAGGAGTCTCCAGGCTGCTCCAAGTTTGAAAAGGTAATTGAAGTCAGTCTATAATTACTGGATTAGACACAGATGGGCTCGGTACATTTCAAGAGGGGAAAGGGACTGTTTTGATTCATTTTATGATTGCATGTAAGGTCAGACTTTTCAAAATGCACTTTCATCTGTTAAATGGTTTCCCAAGCTCCCTGGGGTATCTCTGTAAAAACAGTGATGTTTTAAGCAATTTGGGTCTATCAGATCCTGTCTTTGAATGTAATACGCTTGCCGATTTTCTGGTATTATAGATGGGCACACAGGTTAATTGTTACATCTTTCCAAAGTCCAACTTGTTTGTAAAAAAAAAAAAAAGCTGAAAAAAAAAATTACCATTCTGTTCCCCATGCAATAACCAATTCAGATAGAAGAACCATAAAGTTTTGTCGTAAGCAGATTAAATAATGCCAAAATTAGAAGAAAAAAGCAGCACAGTTATACTAAAATTTGACAAAAAGGTATAATAAAAATGCGGCATTCAGGTTATTTTAAACTTTAGAAAAATAGTTTAAAAATTCCAAATGTAGGAAAAACATGATCAATACACACTTAAAAAAAAGAAAAAGTTGCTTTGACCACAAGAGGGCAGATGTGGATAGATTAAATATACACACACACACACACACATATATATATATATATATATATATATATATACACATATACACACACACACTAAAAAGAACTGTGCTAATAATTACTTTTTCTTATTTAATAGGTGTTACATATCAATATATATATATATATATATATAAATTATGTACTATCTAATTTATCTAACCTAACCTTTCTTTGATTTGTCTCATTTTTTTTTTTCCAGAGGGGTTACGTACCTGAAACTATGTGACCTTAAAGATCTTGTAATTTTTTTTTTTTTATTCATATTTGTATATTAAATGTGTGTTTCAATTAGGTTTTTAGGAATGTAAAAAAATAAAGCTTTGTGGCTTAGTTTCAAAATGCAATATTTCAAGAAACAATAAAAATATTAATAATTGTATTTTATCTTTTAACCTCCCTGGCGGTTTTCCCGAGTGTGGCTCGGGGTTAAAATTCAGGACCATTAGCGGTAACCCCGAGCCACACTCGGGATTGCATCGCAGGATCCTGGTGCCTCCTTACTTACCTTGTCCCCGGGATCCTGCGATGTCCCCCGCAGTGTCCGCGGGCTGTGTCCTGTTCCGAAGCCTCTCTGTGCCAGGCTCCGTTCCCTGCGAGCGGCGCGACGCACGGGGGCGGAGCCTGGCAGCAAATTCAAAAAAATGTAAAAAGCATAACACATACAGTACTGTAATCTTACAGATTACAGTACTGTATGAAATCATTTCACATCCCATTTGTCCCCAGTGCTCTGGCCCATGCCCTGCATGCAGTTTTATATTGCATATACTGTTCTTTCTGCCTGGAAACTGGAGATTGTCCATAGCAACCAAAAAAGTGTCCCTTTACGTCAAAAATGGCTTTAGACCATCTAGAAAACAGCGATAGTAAATTAGAACACTTGCAGAATTGAGCGATAGTGAATCGTGTGGAAATTTATTTTATTACTATTTATTTTTATTTTTTTTAATTATTATTTTTTTTTTAAGTATATTATAATTTATGTTTTTGTGTTTCAAACTTTATCATACCCTGGATATCTACTAGACTCTTGTTTGGACAGATTTAAGTGTGTTATTGTTAAGAATTACAGACCTACAATATAAAACGCCAAATTTCCATGCAAAATAATTGTACCGCTTTCAGCACCTAAAATCCGAAATAATCATACCGCCAGGGAGGTTAAGGATGCCAATGATGGGATCATGAAAGTGGTACTCCAGATTTGTTTTGTACTTTTTTAATCATCATCTATATCAGGGATATGCAATTAGTGGACCTCTAGCTGTTGCAAAACTACAAGTCCCATCATGGTTCTGCCTCTGGGTGTCATGCTTGTGGCTGTTAGATTCTTGCTATGCCTCATGGGACTTGTAGTTCTGCAACAGCCGGAGGTCCGCTAATTGCATATCCCATGATCTACATGGTCCAACAACGCTCACGTCCCATGGTGATTGTTGCTGCCCACTTCTGGGTTGAATGACGACAAGCGTCCCTTGGAGTGTTTCATCACGCTGGCTTGGGCTCACTGTACTGATGCAGAATGGTGCTCACATCTTGTTGCACGTTCTGCAGTAACAACCCAGTCAATGACCGGCAATAAGAGGAAGGCCCATTAATGTAATCAGACCAACCAGAAAACAAAAAGGAATCAAGGCATTTATTTAAGAATTAAAAAAAAAAAAAAATAGGTGCAGGGAGGAAGGGGAGGTGGGAAGACTGTGGTGCAGGGGTTTCCACTTCATCTACTATGCTAAAATGGAATAAATAACATCCAAAGAGCGCAAGACCCCCTCACGATACCTTTGGCAGATGCCAAAGGTATGGAATAAGCGTATATTGACTGGTGTGCGCAAAAGTTATCGTGTCCACAAAATAGGGGATAGATTTTGTGGCATTTATTATTTTTATCTTTTTACTAGTAATAGAGGAGATCAGTGATTTTTAGCGGGACTGCGACATTGCGGCAGACAGATCGGACACCTGAAATTTTTGACACTTTTTGGGGGGAACCAGTGACATTATTACAGTAATCAGTGCTAAAAATATGCACGGTTATTGCACTGACACTGGCAGGGAAGGGGTTAACAGGGAGCAATCAAGGGGTTAACTGGGTTCCCTCACTGTGTGTTCTAACTGTATGGGGGAAGGGCTCACTGGGATAACACACAGATCCGTTCCAGAACGACAGGATCTGTGTGATCTCCCGTCACAACAGAGATCTGCCTTGTTTACACAGTCAGATCCCAGTTCTGTCACTGCGGGGAATTATCACTGAATGGCTCCCCTGCTGGCCATTGGGAGCGTGTCCACAAAAGCGAGTTCCCATGCCGACGTACAGCTACGGCGATTCACGGGATCGTGCCACCTTGCCGCAGTATATTGACAGCTGGTCAGCAAGCAGTTAAAGAGGAACTGCAGTCTGCTCACATAATTTGAAATAAAAACATCTTTGCCATTCTGAAGCTTCCCTCCAACCACTTTGCATATTATTTTATATATACTGTGATTCTGTACTTGCCAAATATGCTGTAGAAATATCCCTCCACTAAGTCTGGCTGCATCCATTTTAACTGTGGACAGCTAAAGCTGCCGACTGTTCACTTCCTGGATTTACACAGACACACAGAGGCACACCTCCAGCTCTGCAGCTCTGATTGGCCCTCTTATGACTCATCCCCCCTTCCTTTCTGGCAAACTCTCACAAGAGTGGGAGAGAGCTGTGCATGTCGTCATAAGCCTAGGCTAATGACCAGACAAGAAACAGGAAGTGGGCTGTATAAGGTATTTACTGGCAGGCAGAAAAAAAAAAAAAAAAAATCACAATGCGACAAGTACACCACCAATACACCAAATTTGCACAATATAAAGACAACATTCTCAACACGTGGAAATTCTCTTTTACTGCCACCTACAATGGTACTGGATGTGTCAAGAGCCATACATTGCACAAGTCATAGGAATGTCATATAACAGTGGCAATGGTGAGGTCTATGGGTGCATAACAGACTGCAAAATGACCATTTTTTTTTTGCTAAATAAATGAATAAAGAGAAAGTTAAAAAAAAATTCTCATAGTTTGTTATAAAATTTAGCAAACAGGTAATTTTTCTCCTTCACTGATGTGCGCTGATGAGGCTGCACTGATGGGCACGGATGAGGCGGAACTGATAGGTGACACTGATTGGCAGCACTGGTGGGTACTGTTGGGACTGCACTGATAATCAGTGCCCTGATTATCAGTGTAGATGTCCCTTTGAGAGAAGCCAGTTCTCGGCTCTCTTCTCAAGCATGTCAGCATGAGAAAAGGAGTGCCGATAACAGGCTTCTGTTTACATCCATGATCAGCTGTGTCTGGACACAGCTGATCAGGTGGTAAAGAGCCACCGATTGGCTCTTTACTTCAATCTGTGTTCAGCATTGTCCTCCAGACACTGATCACAGAGCGCCCCCTGCCATCACCCCACAGTGGGCACGATCACTTAGACTGTCATACGATGGCCTCCCAGAACTAACCGGCCGCGCTGTAGCCATCATTCGGCTATAGTGCAGTCCTCAAGTGGTTAAGATGCGACAAGGCTACATTCACACTTGCGATTTAGGCTGGTGTGAATTGTAGCGTCAGGAATCTTCTGATTCCTGCTGCGGCTAGGTGCGATCGCTGGCCCCATTCACTATAAGCACAGGTTGCCAGCAGCTGCAGGTATTCATGGCTGTCCACCCAGCCAGCGATTACCTGCGGTGGGTGATCACTGGCTGTGCAGAGAACCTCGAATAGCTGCGGCCTCCAGCAACCTGTCATCATCGTGAACAAGGCCAGCGATCGCACCTAGCCGTTCAGAGCCACAGCGGGAATCAGAAGATTCCTGGCGCTACTATTTACACCAGCCTAAGTCAATAGTGTGAACGTAGCCTTGCAATCTGACAGGAAGTCTAACCCATCCCCACTCTAGAGATTGGCTTAAAGTCAGGGTGGATAAAAATCAATGATTAAAAAAAAAAAAAAAATAACAATAATCTGTTTTTTTTTTTTTCATTTAAATCTGGATTTAAAATCATTTTTTTTTAATTTTTATAGTAAATATCTATCTAAAAGATAGGTTTCTATTTAGGATACATTCACAATTTTGCTTATTCAGCATGAAATGGAGCTTAGTTATGTATCATGAGGCTGTATATTCTGCAATATTTACATTTTTGGTAAATTTATTCAATGAATCCAAGCTTTACAAGCTGAGATAACATGCATTGATGCATTCACACAATTTCACAGTAACCAGGAGATAAAAAAGGTCCAGGAATATTCCTTTATCCCATTATTTTGCAAATCTATGTACACTACAAACTGTATGATTGAATCAGTTCTGATATCGCTGTTTTGCTAACCTGACAGCTTAATATTCTAAATAGGAAACCTTCATTTTGTTTGCAAATGTTATAGATTCTAACTACCAGCAAGAATAAGTCCTTACATTTAAAGAGCACCTGTCATTTCAGATCCATCATGGCAGTGCCTGTTAGCGGGCATCCACTCACCTGCTGCCGCCACGTCCCTCACCTTGTTGTGTCACTGCCGCATAATCAGCCACCCCAATAAAGTGAATGAGTCGGTGAGTCAACAGCGGGTCAGAGGAGGAGCTGCTTCGGGACAGAGATTAGTTGCTCTTTAAAAATTAGGATTTAAATTGAGTTGATTTAAATCAAGCCTTTTTACTAGTGATTTTAATCATGATTTAAATCAACTTGATTTAAATCAAATCCACCCTGCTTAAAGTCCAACTGCAGCCAAAACGTTTACATTTTGGACTAAATGGGTAAGGTCAGAACCTCTGTCATGTTCTTATTTGCGATTTTTGTTCACATTGGGAACATATCTGCTTACATCATGTTATAACAGTAAGTGATAGGAAATGTCTCCAGTGGGGACACCGACTGTGGCAAAACACCTTTATTCAGTCGGTCTGTGTCTTCCTATCCTTAATTTATTCTGGCCATTAAAATAAATGCTGACGTGCTAAACAGTGTTTACACGCATGTTGAGCTTCTTTTTTTGGTCAAAATTTATTTTCCTGAAAGTGATTTTAGGGCATTCAGAAAACATCCTCTTAAAGGGGTTGTAAAGGCTCATGTTTTTTCACCTTAATGCATCCTATGCATTAAGGTGAAAAAACATCTGATGATTACCAGCCCCCAGTTTACTTACCTGAGCCCTCAAAAGTTCCGCGCTCAATAGTTGCCCGGGCTTCTCGGCTCTTCATGGGATAGATTGATAGCAGCACAGCCATTGGCTCGTGCTGCTGTCAATCAAATCCAATGATGCGGGGGGCGGGGACGAGTCCTGCATTCGGCGGCTATGGACGCTTCTCCCAGGGGGTTATCTGAGACGGGGAGGAGCTAGGAGAGCCGTCAGGGGACCCCAGAAAACGCCATTCGGGGCCACTCTGTGCAAAACAAGCTGCACAGTGGAGGTAAGTATGACATGTTTGTTATTTTTAAAAAATAAAAATCAAACCTTTAGTGTAACTTTAAGTACCTTTCACACAAGATAACATTAGGGGAGTTCAAGGGCAGAAAAAAAAAAAAAAAACGCCTAAACTCACAAAATGTGAGTTTAACAGCAACAGTGTTTATGAGGCCTCAGCAACAATAAATAGTGATGAAAATGTATTCTAGTTTCAATTTACACTTACCTGTGTCACCTAACTACTCACAAAAGAGACTGTGCTGATCCATTGTCCAATTAGCAAGCTGGAGGTTAAGTGGTGACTAAAGCGTAGTACATGTGATCAGAAAATCAGACGACAATTACCTCAAAGAGATCAGAAATCGGACGATAATCTGATCATTAGCACACAGCTTTCGAGAGCTGATCACGACAATTATCCGAAGGGACAAACACAACATTTTTTTCTTTAACAGATTGCCGGCCGTATAACTTACATACATGATCCTGCACTTCTGAGTCTGGGGCACACATACACGCCACCAGCGACCCGCTCCCGCTGTGATTATACACAGCGGGAGTTTATCTGCAGGTACCACGGACTCGATGTCTGCCGACTCCACCCGATCATGAGGAACTATGTAAACAAAGCAGGTTGCCGTTCTGTCAGAAGGGAAGGCATGGATCCTGTGTTCTTGCAATATTGAATATCGATTTATTGATTGTGCAAACCAATCAATATTAACGCTTATTGGGATTTTTTTTTTTTTTTTTTACCAAAAATATGTAGCAGAATACATATTGGCGTAAATTGATGAAGAAATTCGATTTTTTTATTTTTTTTTTATTGGATATGTTTTATAGCAGAAAGTAAAAATGTTTTTTTTAAAATGATCCGTCTTTTTTTGTTTATAGCGCAAAAAATAAAAACCGCAGAGGTGATCAAATACCACTAAAAGAAAGCTCTATTTGTGGGGAAAAAAAAAAAAAGACGGACATGAATTTTATTCGGGTACAGCATCATAAAAAATGGCTTGGTCTGGCCTGGTTCAAAATTGTATTCTGTCATACAAGAATTTTCGTAACCTCTTCATTTTCAATATGAGAGTAGCATGCAAAAAAGAAAAAACACGGCAATATTCGTCTGATAGTCTCATTGTGTGTATGACGAAGAAGCTGCAAAGTTTAACTAAGAAATAGCGTCGTCACCTGCCTGGCTGTGTAGTCTGTGTAGAGTAGTGTAAATCACAAGCATGGCTGAAAAAAAAAAACCTTTGGCAGGTAAAAATTCCCATCTAAGAATTTCAATTGGATATTTAGTTTGATACCTGGAGTTCACCCTGTGCAACTTGTGTACGTACCATTTAAAATGTAATTATCATTATTATGCTTTTAATGTAACCAAGTTATTGTCTATGCTCGAGTTGGGCAGTATACCTTATATTCCTCTACAGAAATCTAGTTTTACCGGAGGGGTCTGCAATTACTTCCTAGCTTTAAGTCTGGAAGATTACAGAACACACACAAAAAAGCAGATTACAAACAGATCAATATATTCCAGAATTCTTTGAAGAGATTCACCTTAATTAATGGATTAAAAAAAAAAAAAAATCAAACAGCAGCCCCTCAAGGCCTATACACTAATTAGTGAGAAGTTGTAGAGTAAGATTTAGCTTCCACTTTAACAGCTAATAAAATTGTTACTTATACCCCAAAGGAAAGTTTCTGGAAGCAAAAAGTCACAAAGTCCAAAGAAAAAAAAGAAAAAGGAAGGCAAAGGAAATGTATTTATATTCAACCCTATTTTCCATGTCTTCCCTCTTGCAATTACTTTAGCATCTGGTCAATTACAGGTGTCCAATATGCCTAGGTCTGCCCTAAAAATAAATTATATATATTTATATTATCTAATCTATCTATCTCTATATCTATATCTATATACACACACATACACAAACATACATAATCTCACAAAAGTGAGTACACCCCTCACATTTTTGTAAATATTTTATTATATCTTTTCATTTGACAACACTGAACAAATGACACTTTGCTACAATGTAAAGTAGTGAGTGTACAGCTTGTATAACTGTTAATTTGCTGTCCCCTCAGAATAACTCAACACACAACCATTAATGTCTAAACCACTGGCAAAACAAGTAAGTACAACCCTAAGTGAAAATGTCCAAATTGGGCCCAATAAGCCATTTTCCCTTCCCGATGTCATGTGACTCATTAGTGTTACAAGGTCTCAGGTGTGAATGGGGAGCAGATGTCTTAAAGACAAAACAGAAAAAAAGCAGCGCTGCTCTAAGGGTAGTAGATTGAGTAAAAACACAGCTTTAATAATGTTTAAAATGTGCACTCACATTTGAGTAATAAAAACAGGCATGGATTAGTTCTTCTGAACATCGTGGAGTCTCATCTGGTTCCAGCTAGGCTGTGGTGAGGTCAGACCCCGGCCTCTTCCGGTGGCGTCCGTAGCTCCGAGCTGTGGGGATTCCCTCAGCTAGCGCGTCAGCAGGTACGTAGGATGGTGACGTCAGATGTTGGAGAGCGGGGGGCGTGGCCGTAGCGCTCGCGTTCGGAGCATGCGCGCTCCTTCGTCAGGCGTGTTAAATTTGGTGTTATTGCTCTCACTCTCTCATACTGGTCACTGGAAGTTCAACATGGCACCTCATGGCAAAGAACTCTCTGAGGATCTGAAAAAAATTGTTGCTCTACATAAAGATGGCCTAGGCTATAAGAAGATTGCCAAAACCCTGAAACTGAGCTGCAGCACACAGTGACAAAGACCATACAGCGGTTTAACAGGGCAGGTTCCACTCAAAACAGGCCCCGCCATGGTTAACCAAAGGAGTTGAGTGCACATTGCTGCAGAGGTTGAAGGGGTGGGGGGTCAGCCTGTCAGTGCTCAGACCATAAGCTGCACACTGGACCAAATTTGTCTGCATGGCTCTCATCCCAGAAGGAAGCCTCTTCTAAAGATGATCCACAAACAGTTTGCTGAAGACAAGCAGACTAAGAACATGGGATTGCTGGAACCATGTCGTCCGTGGTCTGATGAGACCAAGATAAACTTATTTGGTTCAGATGGTGTCAAGCGTGTGTGGCGGCAACCAGGCGAGGAGTACAAAGACAAGTAGTGTCTTGCCTACAGTCAAGCATGGTGGTGGAAGTGTCATGGTCTGGGGCTGCATGAGTGCTGCCGGCACTGGGGAGCTACAGTTTATTGAAGGAACCATGAATGCCAACATGTACTGTGACATACTGAAGCAGAGCATGATCCCCTCCTTTCGGAGACTGGGCCGGAGGGCAGTATTCCAACATGCCAACGATCCCAAACACATCTCCATGAGGACCACTGCCTTGCTAAAGAAGCTGAGGGTAAAGGTGATGGACTGGCCAAGCATGTCTCCAGATCTAAACCCTATTGAGCATCTGTGGGGCATCCTCAAACGGAAGGTGGAGGAGTGCAAGGTCTCCAACATCCCCTAGCTCCGTGATGTAATCATGGAGGAGTGAAATAGGACTGTGAAGCTCTGGTTAACTCCATGCCAAGAGGATTAAGGCAGTGCTGGAAAATAATAGTTGCCACACAAAATATTGACACTTTGGGCCCAATTTGGACATTTTCACTTAGGGGTGTACTCACTTTTGTTGCCAGCGGTTTAAACATTAATGGCTGTGTGTTGAGTTATATTGAGGGGACAGCACATTTACACTGTTATACAAGCAGTACACTCATTACTTTATATTGTAGCAGTCTTCAGTGATGTCACATGAAAAGATATAATAAAATATTTACAAAAATGTGAGGGGTGTACTCACTTTTGTAAGATACTGTACACACACACATACATACAGTGCATCCAGAAAATATTCACTGCACTTCACTTTTCCACATTTTGTTATGTTACAACCTATCCAAAAAGGATTAAATTCATTATTTTTCTCAAAATTCTACAAATACCCCACAACGACCATGTCAAAGAAGTTTATCTATGCAAATGCATTAAAAACAAAAAAATAAAAATCACATGTACATAAGTATTCACAGCCTTTTGTCAATACTTTGTTGAAGCACCTTTAGCACAAATTACAGCCTCAAGTCTTTTTGAGTATGATGCTACAAGCTTGGCACACCTGTTTTTGGCCAGTTTCTCCCATTCTTCTTTGCAGGACCTCTCAAGTTTCATCAGGTTGGATGGGGAGCATCGGTGCACAGCCATTTTCAGATCACTCCAGAGATGTTCAGTCAAGTTCAAGTCTGGGCTCTGGCTGGGCCACTTAAAGACATTCACAGAGTTGTCCCGTAGCCACTCCTTTGTTATCTTGGCTGTGTGCTTAGGATCGTTGTCTGTTTGGAAGATGATCCTTCACCCTAGTCTGAGGTCCAGAGCGCTCTGGAGCAGGTTTTCATCAAGGATGCTTCTTGTACATTGCTGCATTCATCTTTCCCTCCATCCTGACTACTCTCCCAGTTCCTGCCGATGAAACATCCCCACAGCATGATGCTGCCACCATCATGCTTAACTGTAGGGATGGTAATGTCCAGGTGACGAGCAGTAATAACAAACAAAATCTCCTGCACTCAAAAGGTGATGTGAAGGTGGTAGATATTGCCTAGGATCTCTATGGCTCAGGGTAAATGAACAGACCTTGCTGCCCTCCAAGGGTCAGGGAACACCCCATTTTGGCTCTGAGGAAGAGGGGCTCTCCCCCTCGTGCCAGACACAGTTCCCGTAACCTGGTAACCTTGCGTCCATTGTGGACTTTGACATGTTTTATGACAACCTTGTTTGTGAGCATATTTCTCTTTTAGTTTTTTCTACAGGTGATGAGTGGTGCCTGGTTATCTCCAGACACAACGCTTGCTATTTAAGCCAAAGAGTTCAATCTTTGTTTTATCAGACCAGAGAATTTGGTTTCTCATGGTCAGAGTCATTCAGGTGCCTTTTGGCAAACTCCAGGTGGGCCGTCATGTGCCTTTCACCGAGAAGTGGCTCTGTCTGGCCAATCTACCATACAGGCCAGATCGGTGGAGTGCTGCAGAGATGGTTGTTCTTCTGGAAGGTTCTTCTCTCTCCACAGAGAAACGCTGGAGCTCTGTCAGAGTGACCATCGGATTCTTGGTCACCCTCCCTGACTAAGGCTCTTCTCCTCCGATCACTCAGTTTGGCAGGGCGGCCCGCTCTAGAAAGAGAGCTTGTGGTTCCAAACTTCTTCCATTAATGGATGTTGGAGGCCACTGTGCTCATTGGGACCTTCAATGCTGCAGAAATTTTTTCACATAGCCTACCATACAATCTGTATAAGCTGGGTAATGAGTCCTCACCAGTATATATAAGACAGGTTGGGGATGTCTAGATGTTTGTACTGTGTGCTTATCTATGTATTACACACATACACTTACGCTCACCACTTGGGATTATGGGCATTGAGTCTCTTTCCACCCATTTATTTTATTTCAATTCATTAATTTCTATTTGTATCTCTACTTTTATTTTTATACTTTATTTTTTATTTTCCATTATTACTATGTTTCACATTAACCAGAGGTATTTCCACTACCATCCTCCTTCTGAACTGTAATGGGCTCATATTGTGTATAGAACACCCCATCCTTATGTGATGAGGTTCATTAGTTTACATCTGGCTATTATGCCTTGTAGACAATAGGAGTTGCCTAGAGGGGGAATTTATTATTTGTGGTGCACAGAGAGTTAATAACAATTCAGTAATACTCCTATGTTTATACCACTTATGTATACGCATATGTATGATTCCTGTATTGAAATAGAGAAGAGACACTAAAATCATTATTTGTCATCCAACTAAGGATTTTACCATAGTTCAAACATTGCGGACACTATGGTAGGAGTAGGAGCCCGATGCTCCACCTCTGTGCCTTATTACGATTGGCCGCCCCCTCATCCGAGGGGTGGGACAGGCATGGCTGTTTCCCTACAAAATGACGTGGTGCGTGGCGTGCTAGCACCGTCGCTGAGGACATCTATGATGAAATGCGGATGGCGCGTTTCAGGGGATACCCCGAAGAAGTCACGTGATGACGTAACGCGTAGGGAGTGACCGGAGGTTGAAGGATACCGGAAGTGATGTGAGAGCGGCGTCCAGACGCTTTAGCAGCTGATTTGTGCTGGTTTTTTAATGTTTATTGTAAGAGTCCAGTTTATATCTTTGGAATAAAACCTTTACACTTTTAACATACTACACTATTGGAGCTTTCTCCCACCCCCCGTCTCCCCCCCCCCTTTTGCGGAGGATATGAGGTTATATGAAGAACATGGATGTGGAGGTTATATTTAGGTGATCTATTTGGTGGAGCAGAGGACCCCCTGGTGGTGGATATCAATATAGCGGAATAAATTCCTGTATATGGGTTTATGCTGGTACTCCAGGCGATTGAGGTCTTACATATAGTGGAACGGAGGACCCCCTGGTGGCAGAAGTTGGAGAGACGGAGCTGATCCCCATTCATTACTACATGATGTTATATCAAGATATGAAGGTGAGGGTTCTGTGAGCTCACTTTTGGATCTAAACTTCTCCCTGTCCACTGAGTTTTTTTATTGGAACTGCTTGTGCACGATTCCCTTCTTTTGGACATTTTTTAAATGATTTAATTAAGAGACTACTATCACCCTGAATCTTATGCCCTTGGATTGATTTACCAATGTATGGACTGATCACTTTTTACACTTGCACTGTTTTTTAATTATCCAATTAGATTTACACAATGTTTATTTATTTTATTTAGTGAAAAAAATGTCTTTTTTATTTTTATGCTGAAGCGCGGGATCACTTTAGGATTATAAATTATTAAGAGTGGATTGTGATACACTGCAAGATTCTGCTGCAGACAGCTGTCTTCGATTTAATTGCATCTTAATGCACTTTATGATTCAACCATCTATTTAATAATTTTATTCGAAGTTGTACAGCTTATAAGAGTTCACTTGAAACACATCTTAGTAGCGCGAAGGTTCTCTACATTTATATTTGCATAAAATGCATGAAGATAAAAAAACCTTCTGCCTTTAGAACTCCTTTAACCACTTGCTTACTGGGCACCTAAACCCCCCCCCCTTCTGCCCAGACCAATTTTCAGCTTTTAGCGTTGTCACTCTTTGAACGACAAATGCACGGTCATACAACACTGTACCCAAATGACATTTTTATCATTTTTTTCCCACAAATAGAGTTTTCTTTTGGTGGTATTTGATCACCTTTGGGTTTATTATTTTTGGTTAAAAAAGACAGAGATTAAAAAAAAAAAAAAAAAAAAAAAAATACAAAACCGTTTTATATTTTGTTAATAAATTTTGCAAACAAGTAATTTTTCTCCTTCATTGATGTCTGCCGATGAGGCTACACTGATGGGCACCGATAGGCTGCACTGATAGGTGGCATTGGTGGGCACTGATAGGCGGCTCTGATGGGCATTGATAGGCGGCACTGATAGCTACTGATCGGCACTGGTAGGCAGCACTGCTAGGTGGCACTGATGAGGCACTGATTGGCACCACTGGTGGGCATCGATAGGTGGCACTTGTGAGCACTGATAGGTGGCACTGATTGCTGGCACTTACTACTGTGGGCACTGATTTTTGGCACTGGCAGGCGGTACTTGTGGGCAGCTTTGCCTCTTCCTCTTCGAGACAGATGTCCCTTCAAACAAAAGCCGGTGATTGGCTTTTTTTCTTCTCGCGCTGTCATTTGAAATCAAATCTTTATAATTTTTTTTTTCAAATATGTTTATTGAGGTTTAAAGGTTTTTGTACAGAAGTAATATAAAAGGACAATCAAAAACCATATGAAGAGTAAGACGTTTGTAAAGGCGCAAGGCATATAACATGGCCTTCACAAAGTAAGACAATAGAGCTGGATGGACAAAACAGCAGAACTCGAAAGCAGCGATAATCGTATAATATCTGAGAACAAGGTATTTGGTTAGATTCAAGTAACAAATCTCGGGATCTACCAGAGAAAACGACCTGAGGAGTGGAAGCCTATGATCACAATAACTAAATAAAGGAAAGGTTACAGATACATGTACATCTCTAATGAAAAATACATTTACGAAATCAGATAGAGCAATTGGAATGTCTAAGGGGGAAGGTCAGAGTGAGAGGTATCCTGGATTCTAAGTTTGCCAAATGCGTTGGAGAGGTCAGCACGTAGATACCAGTCCGAAAAGCGAAAGGGTTTCATGTGTAGAGAAATTTCTTCTGGTGAGAAAGAGCCCTCTATGTAGCGACGCCATCTAACAATAAATGCTTTAAAGACTTGAAATTTTGAGTGATGGTGTCCAATTTTTTCATGAGAAATAGGGCTTGAAGCATTTGTTTCACTGATGCAATCTAACACAGAGTGGGGTGTATCCAGTCTTGCATGATGGCTCCGAGAGCCGCTAAGGAGGCAGATGTGGGCCCACTGAGGCAAAGAATCACAGCTAGATATGGACGGTTACAACAAAAGTGTAGCGCTAATATATAATGTGCCTAATGCAATGTGCACAGGTGAATTTAAACCACACAAAAGCTAAGAAAATTGAATATACCAATATAAACAATCATTTAAATATAACTAAACATATTGAAAATTGTGTATATATTCTTGATCTGAATATATCTCATAAGTCTCATGCAAAGATAGCAATATAGCAAACAAAATTGAAAAAATCTGAATAGGGATAGAGGTGAATCTTGAACCCGGTGCATATATCAGAATGTGAGAAAAATCACCACATGTTAAAAGGGAGGCTTACCGGATAGTTTGAACACGTCAGGGCATATGCACTGCATGTCAAACAAGCTTTTATAAACAGTAGAACGGACTCGGAACCGATATCCTCAGGTAGATATTCCCTCCCAAGACCACCAAGCTGAGACCACAGGGAATGTAATACAACAGGCGAACCGGAGCTCAGATGCCCACAGGTATACAGAGGTATTTCAAGGAAGAAAGCAAGAGGACCATAGTGTAATTCCGTACAAGAATTACATTTATTAAAAAGTGAATAACACTCACATGATTGAAGATAAAAGACAGCGCTAATATAAAATCAATAGAAGCAACAGTGAGGATCGTCCCACCACTGTTGCCCTCCACAATATAAAGATAATATGACCCCCTTCATAAGAGTCCAGCCCACAAGCCATTGCGGTGTGTGGAAAGTGTACTTCCGGTGTTTCTAAGATGGCGATCCGGCATGTGTTCCACGCCGCTCGTCAAGTAATATGGAGTTGCGTTCCACATGTTGAATCAATTTCCGAGTGATCTGGAACCAAAATATATAAATAACAAATGGTATTAGGCCCAGATGTATTAGTCAAGGTATGTGACCCGATGTCGTGCGTCTAAGAAGTCACGCGACCCGAGGCCACAGCTGCAAGACAAATCAAGGCTCCGTAATCATGCGATATCATCCTAGGTGAATCATGGGCGTGCGTGTCATGCACACAACCAACCGGCGTTCCACCTATTAGCTGACGTGAGAACTAATCTCCGCCGTGATGACAGGACGAATATTAACCGTCCAATAGCAGTCTCGCTAGAACCATGGGCAGGCAATTGCAGACAGGTCTCGCTAGTAGCAGCAAACTTGAAATACTAGTGAATCTAGTTTAAATGGAGGGAACAAAAATTAACTATAAAGCTCCCCCAGATCTGCTTATAATTTACATTTAGATAGTCTATAATTCTTGTCCGCTAGTATAAATAAACAGGAATGGCCTTGTAATGGGCTTGATATAAACAATTAGGCTGCGTGTAAGTATATATTAAAAAACACAACCCATTTATTATTAAAAGCTATAACTAAATCAAAAATTACCAACTAGAAATATATTTATAATATTTTCTACTATCCGAACAAGAAGTATAAGTGGATGTGTACGTTACTTATGAGATGAACTCTCACGTGGGACCACATATACATAATTAACTTACATTTTGAAATCTCAGTATACAAAAACAAAGGGAAAATGAGTACAGAGACATATATAGCAGAAATACTATGTACTGAGATCAAGCTTGGCTAATAAATGCATTGATATCCCACTCTGTATTCATGTCATAAGGCAAATAAGTGCGAAGTTTGTAGATCCAGAAGGTCTCGAGTCTTGGTGAAATTTCTAGTGTCTTGGTACAGGGTGCTTTGTGTCACCACCTTTAATCAAAGGCGATGTGTTCCCCAACTCTAATAGTGAAAGTGCGAATGGTGCGACCCACATATTGCTTCCCGCATGGGCAGGTGATTAAATAAACAATATAGTGGGTCGCACATGTACAGAAGTGTTTGATCGAGTATTGTTTGTTACTGGCAGACGATCTAAAATTGACCACTCTACGACCCACCCCTGTATTGTGATAGCATACTTTGCACTTCCAACATGGAAAAAAACCTGTAAGTTCTTGAAAAAAAGACATCCGTGTAGGAGGATTAATGATATTCGGGGCTACCTTGCTTTGCAGTGTGGGAACCCCTCTGAAAACAATTTTAGCCTGATCTGGTAGAGAAGGACCTAAAACACCGTCACTTTTCAAAATATTCCAGTACTTTGAAAAGATGGCCTTAATTTGGCGAAATTGGGTAGAAAATGAAGTAAACATAGCCCATTTAAAAAACTGTCGTTATTATCGAATTTAGGTTTAATGGCTAGCAGAGATTCCCTATCTATTGCTAGGGTACGGGAAATTTCTGCATCAATTTCAGAATGGCCATATCCCTTATCAATCAGGCATGCTTTTAATGTATCAGCTTGTATTAAAATGTTTCCACTTCGCTACAATTCCTCCGAAGTCGTAAAAATGGACTACGCGGGACAGACCAGAGCCAAGAGGGATGGTGGCAGCTGTCTGTGGGAATGTAGCCATTTCTATCTGTCAAATTAAAAAAAAGTTTGAAATTGAAATTGTCCATTGACTAAGCAAATCTCTAGATCTAAAAAGTTAATCTTGTCCATACTAGAAGTATATGTCAGAGAGATACCTCTATCATTTTGAATTCCTCCTCCCATTTGGCCATGAATAAATTGGCAAGGCTTGGGGCAAACTTTGCCCCCATAGCCACTCCACGAAGTTGTAAATAAAATTGTTGGTTGAACCAAAAATAATTGTGAGTTGTCGCAAATTGTAACAACTCCATAATGAACTCACATTGAGAGGAAACGAGAGAAGGATCTTTATTTAAAAAATGTCTAACAGCCTCAAAGCCTCCTTCGTGTGGTATGCATGTGTAGAGGGAGGCTACATCAGCAGTAGCCATAATACAGCCCTCCTGTGCTACAAAGCCCTCCAAAAGCCGAATCGTAGATCCAGTATCCTTTAGATGGGATGGCGTTCGCCCTACTAGAGGTTGCAAATAATGGTCGATATAACGACCTATGCGAGAGGTAACAGAATTGATACCGCTCACTATAGGTCGACCAGGTGGATGAAATGCGTCTTTGTGGATTTTAGGTAGGTAATATATATTAGTTGTTATCCTAGGGGATACCGGAAATAGGAATTCTCTCTTTTTTGTTCCAAATTCTGTTGTCATAGCCTCTAGTGACAATTTTCACGAGATCTTTTTTGTATGATTGTGTAGGATTATTCGGAAGTATTTTATATGTGTTCAGTTCATTTAAAATCCTATACATTTCAAGTTCATAGTCAGATTCATCAAAGACAACAATGCCGCCCCCCTTGTCTGCCCATCGTATGACTAAATCTTTTTGTTGACACAGAGATTTCAGGCCGGTATTAGACAATGGTTGGCGGCGAGTATGCCTTATTGGTAAGTCAGATAGGTCCTTCAGAACAAGGTCCTTGAAGGCATGGACAGCTGGAGCCACGGGGACAGGTGGATTGAACACTGAAGGATTAGCCAATCCAGAATGTACCGTCCCCGAAATTGCAGCAATGTCTGCCTTCCTATAAGGATTAGAAATAAGATAACGTTGTACATTAAGTTTACGTATATATTTTTGTCTATCTATAAAAGTTCCAAATTTATCTAACTATTTGGGGGTGGCAAACTTGAGGCCCTTATCTAGAACTGATAATTCTTCCTTAGAAAAAGTTTTGGAACTTAAATTGAATACACCTTGTCCTAATATTTTCGCTTTCTTTTTCCTGTACTGTACTCTCCTTCCCCCTCTTGTACCTCTCTTGGGTTTGGACCGTTTCGCCGGGAGGATGGACCCATGTGAAAAACCTGTTCCTGTGTGTTGGAAATGTGTGTGTTGCTAAATTCCCACCATCCCTCTTGGCTCCGGTCTGTCCGGCGTAGTCCATTTTTACGACTGCGGAGGAATTGTAGCGAAATGGAAACATTTTAATACAAGCTGATATATTAAAAGAACGCCTGATTGATAAGGGATATGGCCATTCTGAAATTGATGCAAAAATTTCCAGTACCCTAGCAATAGATAGGGAATCTCTGCTAGCCATTAAACCTAAATTTGATAATAACGACAGTTTTAAATGGGCTATGTTTACTTCATTTTCTACCCAATTTCGCCAAATTAACGCCATCTTTTCAAAGTACTGGAATATTTTGAAAAGTGACGGTGTTTTAGGTCCTTCTCTACCAGATCAGGCTAAAATTGTTTTCAGAGGGGTTCCCACACTGCAAAGCAAGGTAGCCCCGAATATCATTAATCCTCCTACACGGATGTCATTTTTTCAAGAACTTACAGGTTTTTTTCCATGTAGGAAGTGCAAAGTATGCTATCACAATACAGGGGTGGGCCGTAGATTGGTCAATTTTAGATCGTCTGTCACTAACAAATACTCGATCAAAACACTTCTGTACATGTGCGAACCACTATATTGTTTATTTAATCTCCTGCCCATGCGGGAAGCAATATGTGGGTCGCACCATTCACACTTTCACTATTAGAGTTGGGGAACACATCACCTTGATTAAAGGTGGTGACACAAAGCACCCTGTATGAAGACACTATAAATTTCACCATGATCGGAGTTTGAAAGGGACCACGTTTTCAATCATAGATAGATATGTGGCTCCTTGGAGGGGAGGTGCTAAAACCAGGGGTGTCTCAAGACTTGAGACCTTCTGGATCTACGAACTTCGCACTTATTTGCCTTATGGCATGAATACAGAGTGGGATATCAATGCATTTATTAGCCAAGCTTGATCTCAATACATAGTATTTCTGCTATATAAGTCTCTGTACTCATTTTCCCTTTGTTTTTGTATACTGAGATTTCAAAATGTAAGTTAATTATGTATATGTGGTCCCACGTGAGAGTTCATCTCATAAGTAACGTACACATCCACTTATACTTCTCGTTCGGATAGTAGGTAATATTATAAATATATTTCTAGTTGGTAATTTTTGATTTAGTTATAGCTTTTAATAATAAATGGGTTGTGTTTTTTAATATATACTTACACACAGCCTAATTGTTTATATCAAGCCCATTACAAGGCCATTCCTGTTTATTTATACTAGCGGACAAGAATTATAGACTATCTAAATGTAAATTATAAGCAGATCTGGGGGAGCTTTATAGTTAATTTTTGTTCCCTCCATTTAAACTAGATTCACTAGTATTTCAAGTTTGCTGCTACTAGCGAGACCTGTCCGCAATTGCCTGCCCGTGGTTCTAGCGAGACTGCTATTGGACGGTTAATATTCGTCCTGTCATCACGGCGGATAGATAATAGGAGGAGATTAGTTCTCACGTCAGCTAATAGGTGGAACGCGGGTTGGTTGCGTGTATGACACGCACGCCCATGATTCACCTAGGATGATATCGCATGATTACGGAGCCTTGATTTGTCTTGCAGCTGTGGCCTCGGGTCGCGTGACTTCTTAGACGCACGACATCGGGTCACATACCTTGACTAATACATCTGGGCCTATTACCATTTGTTATTATATATTTTGGTTCCAGGTCACTCGGAAATTGATTTAACATGTGGAACGCAACTCCATATTACTTGATGAGCGGCGTGGAACGCACGCCGGATCGCCATCTTAGAAACACCGGAAGTACACTTTCCACACACCGCAATGGCTTGTGGGCTGGACTCTTACGATGGGGGTCATATCTTTATATTGTGGAGGGCAACAGTGGTGGGACACCCCAGATGATGTCCTGTTGAGACGAAACGCGTCGGGACGATCCTCACTGTTGCTTCTATTGATTTTATATCAGCGCTGTCTTTTATCTTCAATCATGTGAGTGTTATTCACTTTTTAATAAATTTAATTCTTATATGGAATTACACTATGGTCCTCTTTTGCTTTCTTCCTTGAAATACCTCTGCATACCTGTGGACATCTGAGCTCCGGTTCGCCTGTTGTATTACATCCCCTGTGGTCTCAGCTTGGTGGTCTTGGGAGGGAATATCTACCTGAGGATATCGGTTCAGAGTGCGTTCTGTTTATAAAAGCTTGTTTGACATGCAGTGCATATGCCCTGACGTGTTCAAACTATGCGGTAAGCATAAGTATAAATAGATGCTCACCTTTGATCCCTCCCATCCTTGAAAGAACTTGGTGATAGGGTGAAACATGTCAGTAACGACACCACGGAAGCAACGCTTTACATGTCTCGGATGATGCACAGCATCACGCTAGCGCATGCGCACGACACATTTTGAAGTCAGTGGGACCCATCGTTGGCTGAGGAATCCGAATGGTGTCCCTGAACGGTGCAACGCCATGCTTATTTCAGCAGACTCACTTAAAGAAGCTTGGGGGACTTCTGTGTGACAAGAGAGCACTCCAGCTGATTAAACTATCGCAGTGTGAAGATTTCCACTTCAGCAACGGAGTTCAGTGGACACACTTGGGACACCTGTCAGAGACCGGATATGACTATTTTCTGCAGTTGGGTGAGCGGACCTTGTGGTCCTTAGACTTTCTATAACTTTGCATAAGTTGCTTGTGCTCACTAGCAGTTAACCTCCACCCACCGTTTAATGCTAATAACTCCATACTGGATTAGCCCTGCTGAACAGCTGGATATAGAACACCTAAAATTAATCAACTATAAATGGTTATATACCGCTTTCCCTACAGGATACAACATCAAGCCACGTAACAGTTATTCAGTCTAACCCGGTGTTATGTTTTCTATGGGGGGGGATTTTCTTCATATGTGTGGACCTCACATTCAGTATCCTGGTATCCCCTATTAGGGGGCCTGTTTGATATATAGTGACGGGATATGTATATTGATCTATGGTGATGTGCACCAGGGTCTATGTGCTGATTCAACTGCCACTTCTAGCACTTTATTTCGTAAATATAAATTGGGTATATTATGTATCTTGCTTCTCCCTGTGTTTTTAGGAAGGCTAGGGTCCATCACAGAGGAGGGGTCACTTCAGCAGAAGCTCACAGTACATAGAACTTAGAAGGTACATGCTGGAACTGGAGAAGTGGCAAGGAATCAAAACAGGGAGTGAAAAGACAAACCGGATGGGGCTTGGAATGAACAGTGGACAGAACGTTCATCTGGCAGACCAAATCGCACCCACTTGATGGGAGGTTCCTGAGGGCTCTGCTGTTTTTCAGAGAACAAAGCAGTCTTCCTGCAGAGGCTCAGCTCATGGGAAGGAGAGGGATTCTCTTGTTCCTTGGTTGCGTCGCATTAAGGTAGTTCTCGGCTTCCAGCGGAGAGGTAAAGGATAAACGCTCTCCCGTGGCAGGTTGAATGTGGAGAATTACTGGGTATGCCAGGACAAATTTAACATGGTTGGTATGCAGCGTGGAGCAGACTGATGAGAAGGCTTTGCACTGGCACATAACATTGATGGAGTAGTCAGCAAAGAGTAGCTTGTGCTGTGTCCCCTGTGTTCAGGCACGGAGCAGGGGCGGCCGAGCTGCGGATCACTCCACAAATCGGTCCATGGGGGGTTCCCCCCGATAGAAGTAACCTTACTGTATGTGGTATCTATCTCCATATCATCATTGCTAGGTAAGCCAGTGACGGTTGTACTTTCTATTATCATCCTGGACAGGTCGATCCTAAGATGGGACACAGACTGATCCAGTTTATTACTATACCTTTGTGGGGTTGTACTTTCTATTATCATCCTGGACAGGTCGATCCTAAGATGGGACACAGACTGATCCAGTTTATTACTATACCTTTGTGCTATATTTTGCACTTACAACATCTTGGTACTACTTTATGCTTATACCCACAGACCCATACTAGCGCAATTGTATGCCACAGCTCTGTAGAGGCCAGTCAGCCAGTGCCGATTCATTTTTCATGATTGACTGGGTGCTCCTGCAGCGATTTCTACACTCCCTCATCCCCGCTACTGTGCGTTTTGGAGTGGTTACACACCCTCTCTATTTCATCCTTGAGTTGCCTTACTTGCCTCCTGACCCCTTGGGTGTGCAGACACCTATTCAACCATCTTTGTGTGCCCGCTGTTGGCTGATCCGCGTTTGTAAGTACATTTAATCCATTGTCCGGTCTTTATTATTTTTGGTTTAGCATGCCAAATTAGGGTTCAAAGTGTAATGTTAATAGGCAAAAACCCTTTGTATTATTCTATTGTTGTACTAATCTTTAATTCACTTATATTATAGAAAGACTATACGTCTGCTATAAGTGACACTAAGCCTCTGAAGGATAACCCTGTCCAAAACATGTCAGGCATAATTTTTGGCATTGATCTGTGCTAGCCCAGAATGTCTGTTTAGGGCAGCTAAGTTTTATGTCTACCATGTTTTTAATGTTTAATACTTTTGAATAAACTCATTTGATACTTGTACGTTATTTCAACCATTTATTATACTGTGAACAATAAATATCTATTTTTACTATACATTTGGTCCGTCATTCAAAATCTTGAGGGGCTACACCGTGCCTTGCCCACTAGGTTCTTTTTCTGCCGATATATTTTATTGGACCGACCAAATGATTATGCACAGATTGCCAATCCTCATTATATTAATGCACTGGTACATAACGTCGATGGAGTAATCAGCAAAGAGTAGCTTGTGCTGTGTCCCGTGTTCATTCACGGAGCAGGGGCCGGCCGAACCGCGGATCTCTCCACGAATCGGTCCATGGGGGTTCCCCTGGTAGAAGGGAGGCAGAAGAGTGGGTTACCTTGGAGGCTATGCGGCTTGGAAGCTGGCTTTGGAGGAGCGCAGCGGGAGCCAATATCTCCTTGCTCCTCTCCATGAGGCGCCGGAACCCCAAATCTTTATTATTTTTGGCAACAACATGGTGTGGGCAGATTTCTGTCAATCACATTCTGTGGCACGCCCCTCCAGCCTGTTTCTAAGACTACTTGCACACTGGGGCCGCGGCCGCATTCACGGTAAAGCGCTGCTCGTTAAGCTGGGCTTTACTGCTGTTTAAGCGGCGCTTTTCGACCACTAGTGGGGTGCTTTTAACCCCAAAAAAGGGCTTAAAAACTCCCGTGTGGCTGCACTTCCGAATTGCTTTTCAGGTGCGTTGGAAGTGCTGCCCTTTCATTCCAATGGGCAGGGTGTTTAGGGAGCACTAAATACATCGCTCCCAACCCGATCCAACCCGACAGATGCTGCTTGCAGGACTTTTCGGAACGTCCCACAAGTGCACCTCCCAAGTGTGAAAAGTCACACTTGAATTAATGGGTTTTCAGGTGCTTAGCAGAGGCTATTTCCAGCACTAAAGCGCCTGAAAACCACCCCAGTGTGAAAGGGGTCTTAGAACTACAGGGAGGTGCAGCCTCAGTCAATCAAGATGTAATATCCCACCCCCATCCCGATTAGCTGGTTAGTGGGCATGAAACAGGAGGGAGGGAGTGGGCTGTCATTTACCACTGAGTATACACCCACATGTGTGACTCCATCTTCCCAGTACCATTTAGAGTCAGCCCTCTTGTATAAGCAATCCTAGCCGCTGGACTGCTTTTACAAGCAGTGAGAAAGGATGCACACCCCTCCACCCTTAGGGCGCCTCCCCACGCTTACTCTGGCTCTCCCTTCCGACCAGGATCGGCTTTGATTGGCTCTCCGCTATGGTAACCCGAAAGCGGTGACCTGACATCACCTCCGGTTTACCCAGATGTCAACTGCGCCATTTAAAAAAAATAAAAATTGAAAGCATTAAAAAAACACCCATCTTGGCGTTTTGAATCCTTTTAAAGGAAAGAGGGGGGATTTGGGGACCACAGGTCTCTCAATAAAGAGTACCTGCCACATGCCTATTGCTGTCACAAGTATGTTTACATTCTTTGTGTCAGCAAAAAAAAAGTGATAAAAAAAAAAAAAAATTAAAGCAACAGTGTAAAAAGAAAAAAAACTGCCCCCGTCCCCCCGCACAAAAGCAAATGCGTGCATCGATCCTGCACGCACGCAAACAGTGATCATCTCACACATGTGAGATATCACCAAGAACATCAGATCATGGGCAGTAATTCTAGCACTAGACCTTCTCTGTAAATTTATCATAGCTTTGCAAATTACACAGGAAAACATAGCTCTAAAAGGGATCATCACTGGAGCTTTGCTGTTATTTTGACAGGTGGTTTGCTGCTCTCTGTTCATCAAGAGAGGTGGCAATAATAGCGACAAGCAGAGTACAGCCGTGGCCAAAAGTTTTGCGAATGACACAAAAATTTATTTTCACAAAATCTGCTGCTTAAGTGTTTCTGATGGCAATTTGCATATACTCCAGAATGTTATGAAGAGTGTTTAGATGAATTGCAATTAATTGTAAAGTCCATCTTTGCCATGAAAATGATCTTAATCCCCAAAAAAACATTCCTACTAAATTTCAGCCCTGCCACAAAAAGGACCAGCTGACATTATGTCAGTGATTCTCTTGTTAACACAGGTGTCAGTGTTAAAGCGGAGTTGCACCCAAAAGGGGTACTTCCGCTTATCCGATTCCACATTTGGCACCTTTCGGGGGGGGGGGGGTGGGGGGCGGGTACCTGTTTGACAGGTACCCTGTCCCCATTTCTGCCAGACTTTGCCGCAGCGAGGTACATCACACATCAGGTACATCAGGTACGTCCAGTCCCCCTCCTCCTTCCCCAGCAGTCAGGCCAGCAAGAGTACAAAGTGCTTCAAGCAGCGTAGTAGGGACCCGGCTGTGAAGCCGCAAGGCTTCACTGCCGGGTTCCCTTACCAGCAATGCCGGTGGCAGCACCCGACAGCCGATGAAAACATCAGCTGGGGTACCAACATCGCTGGATTCCAGGACAGGTAAGTGTCCTAATATTAAAAGTTAGCAGCTACAGTAGGAGTAGCTGCTGACTTTTAATTTTTGGAGGGGGCGGAACTCCCCTTTAAGGATGATAAGGCTGGAACAAACTGGAAGCTTTTAAAGAGGGTGGTGCTTAAATTAATGTTCTCCTTGTTAACCATGGTTACCTGCAAGGAAACACATGCAGTCACCATTTCTTTGCACAAAAAGGGATTCATAGGCAAGGATATTGCTGCTACTAAGATTGCACCTAAATCAACCATTTATCAGATCATCAAAAATTTCAAGAAGAGAGGTTCAATTGTTGTGAAGAAGGTTTCAGGGCGTCCAAGAAAAGTCCAGCAAGTGCCAGAACCCTCTTCTACAGTTGATTCAGCTGCAGGATCGGGGCACCACCAGTGCAGAGCTTGCTCAGGAATGGCAGCAGGCAGATGGGAAAGCATCCCCACGAACAGCGAGGCGAAGACTTTTGGAGGATGACCTGGTGTCAAGAAAGGCAGCAAAGAAGCCACTTCTCTCCAGGAAATACATCAGGGGCAGACTGAAATTCTGCAAAAGGTACAGGGATTGGACTGCTGAGCACTGGGGTAAAGACTTTTTCTCTGATGAATCCCCTTTCTGATCATTTGGAGCATCCAGAAAAAACCTTGTTCGGAGAAAAGGTGAAGAAATGGTGAAAGCTACCATCAGTCCTGTGTCATGCCAACAGTAAAGCATCCTGACACGATTCATGGGTGGGGTTGCTCCTTAGCCAAGGGAGAGGGCTCACTCACAATTTTACCCAAGAACATTCTCCGAGAACAGTTTGGTGACGAAAAATGCCTTTTCCAGCATAATGGAGCACCTTGCCATGAGGCAAAAGTGATAACTACGTGGCTTGGGGAACAAAACAATGACATTTTGGGTCCATGGCCAGTAAACTTCCCAGACCTTAACCCCATTGGGAACTTGTGGTCAATCCTCAAGAGGCGGGTGAACAAAAAAACCCCCACACATTCCGACAAACTCCAAGCACTGATTATACAAGAATGGGCTGCCATCAGTCAGGATGTGGCCCAGAAGTTGATTGACAGCATGCCAAAGCGAAATGCAGAGGTCTTGAAAAAGAAGGGTCAACACTGCAAATATTGGCTCTTTGCATAAACTTAATGTAATTGTCAATAAAAGCCTTTGACACTTCTAAATTGCTTGTAATTATACTTCAGCATACCATAGTAGAATCTGACAAAAAGGATCTAAAAACACCGAAGCAGCAGACTTTGTGAAAATCTATATCTGTGTCATTCTCAAAACTTTTGGCCATGGCTATAGTGCGAATTACACTAGGAAAGCTATTCTCTCAGTGCAGTGTAATGCCCCGTACACATGGTCGGATTTTCCGATGGAAAATGTCCGATCGGAGCGTGTTGTCGGAAATTCCGACCGTGTGTGGGCTCCATCGGACATTTTCCATCGGATTTTCCGACACACAAAGTTGGAGAGCAGGAGATAAAATTTTCCGACAACAAAATCCGTTGTCGGAAATTCCTATCGTGTGTACACAAATCCGACGGACAAAGTGCCACGCATGCTCAGAATAAATAAAGAGATGAAAGCTATTGGCCACTGCCCCGTTTATAGTCCCGACGTACGTGTTTTGCGTCACCGCGTATAGAACGATCGGATTTTCCGACAACTTTGTGTGACCGTGTGTATGCAAGACAAGTTTGAGCCAACATCCGTCGGAAAAAATCCTAGGATTTTGTTGTTGGAATGTCCGAACAAAGTCCGACCGTGTGTACGGGGCATAAGGCTGAAAAGGAGCAACCATTATAGCAAATTTGTTTGACCTTTCTGCATACAGTTTACAGAGGCTCACCCAAGAAAAGAAGTGGGGATAATAAGGCATTCAAAACTTTCATCACTCACAAAATAAAACAGATCAGCACATTTCATAATACAGCAAATAAAAGTAGATTTAGTGTCTTTAAAATGAAAATCAGATGTATTTATTTTTATTTTTGCTAGCTGCAGAATTTCAATCTAAGCATAAAAATATAATTTATATCACGCAAGAATTATTTTATGCTTCTGCTACTGTGAATAGGATGTGGCTTTAAATCAATAAAAATATCATACTCTGCAACATATTGTCTGGAAGTTTAGGGGTGATAACTATGTGCCACAAAAATCTTATAAAATGTTTGGCAAAACAGATCTGCAGTAATTAGTTACAGCTATTTGAGCTGCAAAATCAGAGGAAAAAATACTTCAAAGGGAATGGTTTTAGATAAATGCATGTGTTGGTGCAATAACATTACAGTTCACCCCAAATCAGTGACCACACAATGAATCGTAGACAAACAGAAACTAAAGCAAACTTGTGAGCTGAAAGAAATAGTCATTTAAAAATGATTAAATGTGCCCCTGTTCAGAAGATTTTACCTCACTTTCTGCCCCTATGACAATTGGATTTTGAAAATTTTGGGTTGTAAAGGGAAACAGCTTTTTCCCATAACTTACAGGAGTGAATTTCCCTTCCTTGGGGTAGATTTCCTCTCACTTCCTGTTGTCTCCTTCCGTTTGTAAGTAGGAGTTGTTTGTAACTAGGGGACCGTCTGTAGTGTTGCCAACACTTTTTTTTTTTTTTTTAATGAGCATGTTAGAATTACTACCTGGCCATAGACACTGAAGGACTTTCACTTGCACAAGCCCAATTTGACTTTCTCTACCCTGCTATGAAAACATGCATGTTAACTTGAGTTCCTCAAGTGTATTTATCTGTCCCTATGAGGTGGGAGAAGGGGCACCCTAACACCACCAATACTGGCGTATTTGGGAAGTGTGGATGGACTAGTGATAAGGTGAAATGTATCCATCTTGGCAGATCCCAAATAAATACCAAGATGAGTGTCTACTGGCTATAACAGAGTAGTAAACGTGGCTCAATGTGCCTAAACAAACCAGATCATGTGCACTGGGTCTTGAGCCCTGATGTATGAGGCACCGACGTTTAGGTGCGGGTGGAGCACACAGGTACATCGTCCTCACTGCAGGTAGCCTGTCAAACTGTATGAGAGCTGGATAACTGCTGTAGCTGGATGGTGCATCTAGTGATACTAACATTTCAAACAGTATGTGCCCAGAGACAAATGTCCGGAACGGAGACTGCTTGCATTCTGAGCATTCATCCCTGGGTGTATACTGGCCTAACTGTAAGTACCACTAGGTGCTCCATGTCTGCAGCAGGACTGGACAGGTAGGGTACAGCAATGTTTAAGTTTAAATCTGATGTACTGAGCGGGTACCTTATGGTTTCCTTACCCCATCAGGCTAGAAACATGGATGTTACAATTGCAGGCCACCGTATATATATTGCCTGGCTCTTGCCTTAATATCCAATCACTTACAGACAACCAGTATGCAGTAAAAGGAATACTGACTTTTTTCTGACTTCCCTGTTTTAAATACTTGTTCGAGTAATGGAATGTATTAAAGCCATTGGGTCAGTATAACCTAGTCAGTCAAAATTTTCAAGTCAGCAATGGCAGATCTCTCATGACAGGCATGCTTTAAAGTGTTAAAATGATAGAAAAAAAAATAAAAATAAAATAAAAAGATATACACACACACACACACACACACACGAGGATATGCTTACCTGCTCTGTGCACCAATATTGCAAAGAAAGGTCGCTTTCCTCCTCTTCTGGCAGTCCCTGGCAGCAGCACTGTTGGTTCCTCCCTCCTTCGGGTGCCTCCTGTAGGAAGCTGGGTGCTATGGAGGCACCTGCGCATGTACAATCCCACTGAGTCCCAAGCAAAGCTGTGTGTGCCCACACAGTGCCAGTAAGCCACGTAGAAGAGGTCTATGGCTCTGCTGCCCACAGTTTCTCCTGTGAAAGCACTAAGTGGACGGAGTGTTGCTGGAGCCAGAGACAGCACTGGAGTGGTGACATGGAGCCAGGTAAGTGTTTAGTGACAGAAGGGGGTAGGACAGGTAGTGGGGCATTCTTTACCTTAAAGTAGTTGTGAAATTATTCTAAGCATGAAAGTAAAAATCCTGCTGTGTGTTGCTCTCCCCACAGCCCCCACCTAATCACCCTCTCGATCCAGCGATGTGTACAAGAGCCTTGGCCATCCCAGGACTCCCTCTCCTCATTGAGACAGCAGCAGGAGCCATTGGCTCAGTCACAGCCAGTGAGCAAATGACGAGAGGAGCGGGGTGGGGGCCGAGCCACGGCTCTATGGGATTGATTTACTAAAGGCAAATCCACTTTGCACTACAAGTGCACTTGGAAGTGCAGTTGCTGTAGATCTGAGGGGAAGATCTGAAATGAGGGGAAGCTCTGCTGATTTTATCATCCAATAATGTGCAAGCAAAAATGCTGTTTATTTCCTTGCGTGTTGCCCTCAGATCTACAGCAACTGCACTTCCAAGAGCACTTGTAGTGCAAAGTGGATTTGCCTTTAGTAAATCAACCCCTATGATTCTTTTGGACGCACAGAGCAGGGCTAGGGAATAAGCTCACACCAGTGTCCCCATAGCAAACGGCTTGCTATTGGGGGCGCTGGTCAAGGGGGAGGAGTGAGGAGCAGCAGGGGAACCTGAGAAGAGGATCAGGGCTGCTCTGTGCAAAATCATTGCACAGAGCAGGGAAGTGTGTTTGTTTTTTAAGTCAAACCTTTAATATCACTTTAATGCAGAGAATGCATCAATGTAAACGTTTGGGCTTTAAAGCTCCATTTTTAATTCGGACTATAGTATACCTTTAGGCAAATCAGCCTGGTCACCAACATGCCCCAAACCTGTTACTGAACTATGAAGGAGATGCAGCACCCTAATGCGGCCATTACTCTGCGGTCTTTTCCTGTAATCGTAATCATGTTCAAAATATTGACTGACAGCTCTGTGCAAAGCAACCAATCTATAACCACCTCAAAGTGCTGCTCTTTATTATCTATGGGAAAGTGGATGACAGTAGGATGATATAAGGATAGATTAAAGTACTTTTTGCTAGTTGCACATACATTTATAACTTTGAAGTTTGGTTTTAACAACCAGCAGATTTTTAATCATATTGCTCTACAGTTCATTATTAATGTCGTATACATTTAACCATAGTAGATTTGCATTTCTGAGCAGTTTGAAAACTGCAGAGTTTAAGATGGTGTATCCCTTTAAATTAACCATTTCTGTCATATCAAATGCAGCAACCTGTGGGGCTTCAAGCAGCTGGAATGTCTTTGTCCATTAGCTGCAGTAAGGGCTCTGGAGCATATTAATGAACCGTTTTATTTTTACTAAAGAGCTAAAAAATTGACCCTTTAATTGAAGCAGATTTGCACAAAACTGAAAATCACACAGTTGAGTAACCACAAACCCGACTTGGGTTTCCAGGGACTTAATATACATTTCTTGACCATGCAAATGCTTTAATCCCTGCAAAGATCAATTTAATGAGGCTTGTGACCTGTGAGAATTAAAGGGGTAAAAATACAAGCTGGATACCATTATTTCAGTAGCAAAAACATGACCTGCTCCCAGATAACATGAGGAGTCCTGGCATTTCAAAGGCTCCACAAGGCCAAGAAAAATAATCTAATTGCTAAAACAGAGTTCAAATTACTGACAAATTAACTCACTCCTTGCCAGACCCTACACCACAGATTAATTCAATGTCACCCACAAATAAAAGCAAATACATTCATTTCATGGGTCGTTTAAGCTATCTACCAAACAATATCTTGCTTGCCTGAGTGAGCATATCTAACGCCATAGCCTATGTACCCCTGGTGTCAACATTCCCCTCAAGGGAACCATAAGCTGCAATAAAAGTGAGAAAACACTGCAAGAAGCTCCAGAGACTGACTGCTTTCCAGCCATTTATTACCAACTGCTCAGTTAGTAATAACAAAAAACATATATAACCCAGAAATCCATTGTGTCTGAATGATACGAGATGTATAGTTAGAGAGGAACTGCAGTCTGATCACATAATTTGTAATAAAAGCATCTTTACCATTCTGAAGCTTCCCTCCAACCACTTTGCATATTATTTTATATATATTGTGATTCTGTACTTGCCAAATATGCTGCAGAAATCTTCCTCCACTAAGTCTGGCTGCATCTATTTTAATTGTGGACAGCTGAAGCTGCTGCCTGTTCACTTCCTGGATTTACACAGAGGCACACCTCCAGCTCTGCAGCTCTCATTAGCCCTCTTATGACTCACCCCCCCCCTCCCTTCCGGGCGAACTCTCACGAGAGTGAGAGAGCGAGAGAGGTGCATGATGTCATAAGCCTAGGCTTTTTACCAGACAAGAAACAGGAAGTGGGCTCTATAAGGTATTTACTGCCAGAAAAAAAAAAAGTTTTACTATCCAAAGTTAACCACTTAAGGACCGCCTCACGCCGATTTACGTCGGCAAGGCGGCACGGGCAGGCAAAATCACGTACATGTACGTGATTTGCCTCTCGCGGGTGGGGGGTCCGATCGGACCCCCCCCCGGTGCCCGAAGCGGTCCCGTTCTGTTCCCCGGCGATCCGAGATGAGGGGGAGGCCATCCGTTCGTGGCCCCCCCCTCGCGATCGCCGCCGGCCAATGGGAACACTCCTTTGCTGCTGTATGCTAAACAGCAGCAAAGGAAATGATGTCATCTCCCCTCGGCTCGGTAGTTTCCGTTCCAGCGCCGAGGGGAGAAGACATCAATGTGAGTGCACAACACACTACACAGTAGAACATGCCAGGCATACAAAACACCCCGATCCCCCCCCCGATCGCCCCCCGATCCCCCCCCAATCACCCCCCCCCCCCCTGTCACAAACTGACACCAGCAGGTTTTTTTTTTTTTTTTTCTGATTACTGCATAGTGTCAGTTTGTGACAGTTACAGTGTTGGGACAGTTAGTATTACCCCCCTTTAGGTCTAGGATACCCCCCTAACCCCCCCTAATAAAGTTTTAACCCCTTGATCACCCCCCATCGCCAGTGTCGCTAAGCGATCATTTTTCTGATCGCTGTATTAGTGTCACTGGTGACGCTAGTTAGTGAGGTAAATATTTAGGTTCGCCGTCAGCGTTTTATAGTGACAGGGACCCCCATATACTACCTAATAAATGTTTTAACCCCTTGATTGCCCCCTAGTTAACCCTTTCACCACTGATCACCGTATAACCGTTACGGGTGACGCTGGTTAGTTTGTTTATTTTTTATAGTGTCAGGGCACCCGCCGTTTATTACCGAATAAAGGTTTAGCCCCCTGATCGCCCGGCGGTGATATGCGTCGCCCCAAGCAGCGTCAGATTAGCGCCAGTACCGCTAACACCCACGCACGCAGCATACGCCTCCCTTAGTGGTATAGTATCTGAACGGATCAATATCTGATCCGATCAGATCTATACTGGCGTCCCCAGCAGTTTAGGGTTCCCAAAAACACAGTGTTAGCGGGATCAGCCCAGATACCCGCTAGCACCTGCGTTTTGCCCCTCCGCCCAGCCCACCCAAGTGCAGTATCGATCGATCACTGTCACTTACAAAACACTAAACGCATAACTGCAGCGTTCGCAGAGTCAGGCCTGATCCCTACGATCGCTAACAGTTTTTTTGGTAGCATTTTGGTGAACTGGCAAGCAAGCACCAGGCAGCGTCAGGTTAGCGCCAGTAGCGCTAACACCCACGCACGCACCGTACACCTCCCTTAGTGGTATAGTATCTGATCAGATCAATATCTGATCCGATCAGATCTATACTAGCGTCCCCAGCAGTTTAGGGTTCCCAAAAACGCAGTGTTAGCGGGATCAGCCCAGATACCTGCTAGCACCTGCGTTGTGCCCCTCCGCCCGGCCCAGCCCAGCCCACCCAAGTGCAGTATCGATCGATCACTGTCACTTACAAGGCACTAAACGCATAACTGCAGCGTTCGCAGAGTCAGGCCTGATCCCTGCGATCGTTAACAGTTTTTTTGGTAGCATTTTGGTGAACTAGCAAGCACCGGCCCCAGGCAGCGTCAGGTTAGCGCCAGTACCGCTAACACCCACGCACGCAGCATACGCCTCCTTTAGTGGTATAGTATCTGAACGGATCAATATCTGATCCGATCAGATCTATACTAGCGTCCCCAGCAGTTTAGGGTTCCCAAAAACGCAGTGTTAGCGGGATCAGCCCAGATACCTGCTAGCACCTGCGTTTTGCCCCTCCGCCCGGCCCAGTCCAGCCCACCCAAGTGCAGTATCGATCGATCACTGACACTTACAAAACACTAAACGCATAACTGCAGCGTTCGCAGAGTCAGACCTGATCCCTGCGATCGCTAACAGTTTTTTTGGAAGCTTTTTATTGAACTGGCAAGCACCAGCGGCCTAGTACACCCCGGTCGTAGTCAAACCAGCGCTGCAGTAACACTTGGTGACGTGGCGAGTCCCATAAGTGCAGTTCAAGCTGGTGAGGTGGCAAGCACAAGTAGTGTCCCGCTGCCACCAAAAAGACAAACACAGGCCCGTCGTGCCCATAGTGCCCTTCCTGCTGCATTCGCCAATCCTAATTGGGAACCCACCGCTTCTGCAGCACCCGTACTTCCCCCATTCACATCCCCAACCAAATGCAGTCGGCTGCATGAGAGGCATTTTTATGTGCTCCCGAGTACCCCTACCCAACGAACCCCCCCAAAAAGATGTTGTGTCTGCAGCAAACGCGGATATAGGCGTGACACCCGCTATTATTGTCCCTCCTGTCCTGACAATCCTGGTCTTTGCATTGGTGAATGTTTTGAACGCTACCATACACTAGTTGAGTATTAGCGTAGGGTACAGCATTGCACAGACTAGGCACACTTTCACAGGGTCTCCCAAGATGCCATCGCATTTTGAGAGACCCGAACCTGGAACCGGTTACCGTTATAAAAGTTAGTTACAAAAAAAGTGTAAAAAAAAAAAATATATATATATAAAATAAAAAAAAATAGTTGTCGTTTTATTGTTCTCTCTCTCTATTCTCTCTCTCTATTGTTCTGCTCTTTTTTTACTGTATTCTATTCTGCAGTGTTTTATTGTTATTGTTATTGTTATTGTTATTATGTTTTATCATGTTTGTTTTTCAGGTATGTAATTATTTATACTTTACTGTTTTTTTTTTTTTTTTTTTTTTTTTTGCCACTTCAGTCGACCTTTTGAGGGGATTGAATCAATTTTGAGGATCATATTCTGAACCATCTCCCTCTCAGTGTCTCATCATTGTAGCCTTTGCCAAAATTTAATCAAAACACTTACAAAATGTGCATCTCTTAGGGGTTAGGCTAACTCAATAACCCCGCTTAATTTCTAAACTTCATTATTTTTAATCCCCCCTAACCCCTCCCCCCTCCCTTCTCTCCAAGGTCAGCTCTATTTTACTCCTACTGGCATTAATCTAGGGCCTTCAATTCTTTCACATATCTCCAAGTTTTTTTAAATTGTTTCCACTGTTCCCAGACCGCCAGAGTCCCGTTATCTTTCTCTTCTAATTTATTTACAAGCTCCTCATTGTTATATGTTTCTTCTATCGCATCGAACCACTCCCATGTCTCAGGGCTCTCCTTCCTCTGCCATCCCCTAGGTATTAGTCTCTTAGCAGCGTTTAAGAGGAAGGGGATCAATGTCTGCTTGTATTTTTTTGTATCTCCTTCCCATCCATGAAATAACACCACCCATGGGTCCTCTGCCACTTCTATGTTAGTGATAATCTTTATTAATGCAAGAGTCCTCTTCCAAAAAATTTTTATTTTGGGGCAACTCCACCAGATGTGACCCATTGTTCCCAGCCCATGACAGCCCCTCCAGCAGAGTGCTGTTGAACCGGTCTGGTATTTACTTAGTATTTCGGGGGTTAAATAACTTCTACTTATACATTTATAATTCATTTCTGCGGACTGTGTATCAAGTGTTAAGTTGAAAGTCCTATTTAATATTTTGCTTATTATATTTTTATCTTTTTTTGTGCCCAAGTCCCTCTCCCATTTCTCTATGTATGGCGGTATCTCCACCTTTTCAGCCCCCATCAGAATTTTATATAATTTGGAAATGGTGTTTCTCGAATTTTCTTTGTGACACTTTTTGTCACAAAGTTTTGAAATTTGAAAAAAGAAAAAAAAAAAAAAGTTTTTTCTTGTCTTTCTTCATTTTCAAAAACAAATGAGAGCTGCAAAATACTCACCATGCCTCTCAGCAAATAGCTTGGGGTGTCTACTTTCCAAAATGAGGTCACTTGGGGGGGTTTTGTGCCACCTGGGCATTCCATGGCCTCCGAAACGGTGTTAGGCAGTGAAGAGTAAAATCAAAAATTCACGCCCTTAAAAACGCTGAAGGCGGTGATTGGTTTTCGGGGTCCCGTATGCGGCTAGGCTCCCAAAAAGTCCCACACATGTGGTATCCCCGTACTCAGGAGAAGCAGCTAAATGTATTTTGGGGTGCAATTCCACATATGCCCATGGCCTGTGTGAGCAATATATCATTTAGTGACAACTTTGTGCAAAAAAAAAAAAAAAAAGTGTCACTTTCCCGCAACTTGTGTCAAAATATAAAATATTCCATGGACTCAATATGCCTCTCAGCAAATAGCTTGGGGTGTCTACTTTCCAAAATGGGGTCATTTGGGGGGGGGGTTGTGCCACCTGGGCATTCCATGGCCTCCGAAACTGTGATAGGCAGTGAAGAGTGAAATCAAAAAGTTACACCCTTAGAAATCCTGAAGGCGGTGATTGGTTTTCGGGGTCCCATACGCGGCTAGGCTCCCAAAAAGTCCCACACATGTGGTATCCCCGTACTCAGGAGAAGTAGCTGAATATATTTTGGGGTGCAATTCCACATAGGCCCATGGCCTGTGTGAGCAATATATCATTTAGTGACAACTTTTTGTAAATATTTTTTTTTTTTTTTTTTTTTGTCATTATTCAATCACTTGGGACAAAAAAAATAAATATTCAATGGGTTCAACATGCCTCTCAGCAATTTCCTTGGGGTGTCTACTTTCCAAAATGGGGTCATTTGGGGGGGTTTTGTACTGCCCTGCCATTTTAGCACCTCAAGAAATGACATAGGCAGTCATAAACTAAAAGCTGTGTAAATTCCAGAAAATGTACCCTAGTTTGTAGACGCTATAACTTTTGCGCAAACCAATAAATATACGCTTATTGACATTTTTTTTACCAAAGACATGTGGCCGAATACATTTTGGCCTAAATGTATGACTAAAATTGAGTTTATTGGATTTTTTTTATAACAAAAAGTAGAAAATATCATTTTTTTTCAAAATTTTCGGTCTTTTTCCGTTTATAGCGCAAAAAATAAAAACTGCAGAGGTGATCAAATACCATCAAAAGAAAGCTCTATTTGTGGGAAGAAAAGGACGCAAATTTCGTTTGGGTACAGCATTGCATGACCGCGCAATTAGCAGTTAAAGCGACGCAGTGCCAAATTGGAAAAAGACCTCTGGTCCTTAGGCAGCATAATGGTCCGGGGCTCAAGTGGTTAAAGCAACAAGGGCAGAAGATTTAATAGATGGAAAGATGAAAAAATTACCGAATTTCCACTTTAAAGTGTAGCTCTGCTGTTAAATGCCGAATCTATGAGAATGGTCATTTCTGGAGTTAAACAATGTATCGTAGAATAAAAAAAAAAAAAAAAAAAAAAATGAAAAAAAAAACTGCTATTATTTGCACGGCTGATAAGACAGAGTCAGCTCTGCTTCCCCACACCATAGTGTGGTGCTGCATACCAGGCCTAGCCAACCTTGGTGATGTGTGAGCTGGTCCGTTTTTTCTTGCCTGAAGCCAGTTCGATCATTCCAGCACATATGACCCTTGCTCTCCCCTCACTATCCTAACCTGCAATTAATGGTTATTACAGTAGCTTAACACCGTAGCTCCTAACTCTGGAACTTGAGAAAAAGAGACAGTTGGGGATAGAGGAGACATGTGGCAGCACAAAAAATGGACTTGGCTTATATGTGATGAATATTAAGCTAGGCTCAAAGTGGTTGTAAACCCTTACTTACATTGTATACCCAGTGAAGGGACTGGCCTCAGGTGATGCACAGAGATTAAACAAATCCTCCTACATATGTTGTGCCTGTTTATCTGCCTTTCCTCTCAAAGTCTGTTGAAAGTCCAAGATTTAGAAAGCCTGTCTGAGAAAAGGGGATGGAAAGCTGAGGTTACATCAGTGAGTAGAGCTCAGTGAGGAAAGCTCTGAGAGCTGAATGGGGGGGGTACCTACTTTAGAGAGGGACTTCCTGTCCCACTTCCTCATTCCATCTTCAGGCCGACTAGGTGACTCCTCCCCTCCCCCTAGGCAATCTTCTGGGACATGTCCCAGAAGACTGCCTGTCCACTCGGAGAGCGCATGCTAAGTGCGTGCTCGGCCGTGAAGCCACAAGCTGTCACGGCCGGGTGCCCACAGTTCCAATGACAGCGCCACAGAGAGGAGGGGGAGAGGGAAGCTTCGCATCGCTGGACCATGGGACAGGTGAGTGGCTGTTTATTAAAAGTCAGCAGCTATACTTTTTGTAGCTGCTGACTTTTAATAAACTGAAAAAAGCCCGGAACTCCGCTTTAAAAAACAAAGAACAAAAAAAAAAAAAAATCACTTTCCTTTATTGTCATGTCAGTGACAGCAATAACCCCTCCTCCCCCTCAATGTCAGTGGCAGCAATAATAATTCCACCTCCCCCAGCCCATTTCACATATACATGGCCTGGGACCTGCATAAGGAATGGCCAATTACTACTCTGCATTGATACATTGTATACGATACAGCACGAAATCAAATATAATAATGTATTAAATTATAGTGACTATAATAAAAACACTGCACTAGCACAATGTAGGATATGTACTGAAGTATGATCCTGACCCCATTCAGCCTCTGTTAGCATGAACTTGCAATTGATTGCATTGACAGCTCAGCTGATTGCTACTGTCACTTGTAAACAACCGCCAAAGTATAGTTCTCCTAGTCATTTCCTCTGCTGGCCTCTAAATTACATGATGTCATCAGTCACAGGAAGTAGTGGAATCCTCCTTTGGTGGCGGTTTGTTTTGTGATAGCAGTGATTACTTAGTAGAGCTGTCAGTGCAAGCACCAGATACTGAAGTGACCATTCCAACACCCTGTGCCAAAACATAGGGTTGGACTCCGGGATTTAGTTTATATCCCAGGACAGTACCACAAAACGGGGATGGTTGGGAAGTATAGAACACAGAGATGTTAACCTAGATAGAAGAACAGTTTATAGCAAAAGAAGAAGTGGCAGGCCCTGTTGTAAAAACAGGGTGAGGACTAAAACAGGGGATTTAAAACGGCATACCATTAATAATTGATATGTTAAGAACACAGGGAATGTTGCTGGGCACTTAGTGAATGAGAACAGATGCCAAGAATCACTTCCAGGGTGAGAAGTACTACTGAGCAGTGTGGTCACAACCCAGAATGTTTGTATAGGCCGGTGGTTCATAACTCCTGACCCACTAACAGGCCAGGTTTGCAAGATAACTAAAATACATCACAGGTGATATCATTTGCTGCTCAGTGCTTGCAGTATTCTAGTCTGCATCTCCCCAAGGTAATACATAAAATCTGGCCTGTTAGTGGGGCCTGAGGACAGGAGGTGAGAACCACTGGTCTAGGCAGGAGCTACTGATTGGCCAAATCTAATTAACTACATAATCAAAACTTTTTGGTCTGTGGTCCCCCATTGGCTCCCTGCAACTTGCTTTTAGGGAGATGGGTGAAGTCATTCAAAAAAAGTAGGGAGGGGGGGGGGCAAGTTCAAATTTTGTCCAATAAAGTCAAAAATCTGTACTTTGGGGCTCCCAGGGTGCTCAATTGGCTATCTAGAAATTTCTGCAAGAGGCGAGGCTTTTAAACACTGACAGAAGTGCATCAAGTTAAAGACTAGAATTTAAAGGCTAATTTAATGTTTTAGTGAACTTTAAAGTAGATCTTCACCCATATTTTCAAGTTATGCTGATCATAATGCCCACCCATACATTAATAATAAATATTTATAATATTCATTTATTAACTGCCTTTTTTCTTTTACATTTCCTGACACTCCTGGTTGCCTAGGCAGTTGTGTCATTAGGCCGTCCTGTCTTCGGGTAGCCTAAGCGTAGAATATCGTGGGATATGTTTGGGAGGTGTATTGCAGCAGTGGTACAGGGATTTCCTGTTCCGTTTCCGGAACAAAATTGGGTCCGGCTTAGGAGTTGCTCAGCCATTCACAGGAAGCGTTGTATTTTCTGAATACAAGGCTTTCTCTACATGGTTGAGGCAGAAAGGCAGGTGGATGATGTCACAATCTCTGCCTCTGCCAATCAGTGGAAGCTTTGAAATTTAAGCCTATCAGGACGACCTTTTTTTTTTTTTTTTTTTTTTTTACTTTAAAAAACTTGCCTTTAATGCATTCCCTGGCTCCTGAAGTGCAGGTCACATAACTGCTATAAATTCCAGAGCGATGCATGGACCTGCCGGTGGGCACGTCCAGTGTGGGGGCATTTCATTTTTTTTATGGCTAAACTTCAGCTTTAAAATAGGTGATTATACAAAAGATATGTATACAATACGGATATAGATACAGTAAGATACAAAAAGATCTTCTATACCTAATATAGAGCATAAAAACATACAGTACACAGGCTCTGCACTTTTTTTGTACTGACAGCTGGAAGTTAAAGGGCTGGATATCAAAAAAAGGTAGAGGGCCAACCAATGTCAAATACAATTATTAAAAAGGATGGTCCGAGACATGGAGAGAGGTAAGGGACATGTAAGGGTCAAACAGATTACTTTTCACCATGCGCTCAGCATGCCACCCACCCAGCGTTTTCTTAACACTTTTATACAAACAGCAATCCAGAAAGTATTCAGTGGTGCTTCTTGAAAGTCGCTCTCTAGAATTGACTGACAGGCCACGAAAGGATCATAATAGTTTGGATTCAATACTCGATGTTGCATATGTTTTCCATTAGTGGATTGCACTCATAGCATACATGCCACTTTCACTGAAGTCTGATAAAGTTACTGCTGGGCGCTCCCTTACTATTATTCCAAAGCTTTCCATAACCTGCATTAAGTGTGATCCAGATTTAGATCCCCCAGTCTGTAAACACATCTGTAGATTATTTTTGGTCCTCCATAATAAGGAACCAATGCTCTAAAGCTGACCTAAAGCTCTTAAATAGTCTGAGGGCTCACATACTTACAGTATCTCACAAAAGTGAGTACACCCCTTTACATTTTTATAATAAAATATTTACATCTTTTTATGTGACAACACTGAAGAAATTACTTTGCTACAATGTAAAGTAGTGACTGTACAGCTTGTATAACAGTGTAAATTTGCTGTCCCCTCAATATAACTCAACACACAGCCATTAATGTCTAAACCACTGGCAACAAAAGTGAGTACACACCTAAGTGAAAATGTCCAAATTGGGCCCAATTAGACATTTTCCCTCTCCGGTGTCCTGTGACTCCTTAGTGTTACAAGGTCTCAGGTGTGAACGGGGAGCAGGTGTGTTAAATTTGGTGTCATCGCTCTCACTCTCTCATACTGGTCACTAGAAGTTCAACATGGCACCTCATGGCAAAGAACTCTGAGGATCTGAAAAAAATAATTGTTGTTCTAGATCAGGGGTCTCAAACTGGCGGCCCTCCAGCTGTTGCGAAACTACAAGTCCCATCATGTCTCTGCCTGTGGGAGTCATGCTTGTAACTGTCAGCCTTGCAATGCCTCATGGGACTTGTAGTTTTGCAGCAGCTGGAGGGCCACCAGTTTGAGACCCCTGTTCTAGATAAAGATGGCCTGAGCTAGAAGAAGATTGCCAAGACCCTGAAACTAAGCTGCAGTACGGTGGCCAATACCAAGTTGAGTGCATGTGCTCAGCGTCATATCCAGAGGTTGACTTTGGGAAATAAACGCCACACTCTGCATCAAATTGGTCTGCATGGCTGTTGTCCCAGAAGGAAGTCTCTTCTAAAGATGATGCACAAGAAAGCCAGCAGTTTGCTGAAGACAAGCAGACTAAGGAAATGGATTATTGGAACCATGTCCTGTGGTCTGATAAAACCAAGATAAACTTATTTGGTTCAGATGGTGTCAAGCGTGTGTGGCGGAACCCAGGTGAGGAGTACAAAGACAAGTGTGTCTTGCCTACAGTCAAGCATGGTGGTGGGAGTGTCATGGTCTGGGGCTGCATGAGTGCTGCTGGCACTGGGGAGCTACAGTATGATCCCCTCCCTTTGGAGACTGGGCCGCAGGGCAGTATTTCAACATGATAACGACTCCAAACATACCTCCAAGATGACCACTGCCTTGCTAAAGAAGCTGAGGGTAAAGGTGATGGACTGGCCAAGTGTGTCTCCAGACCTAAACCCTAGTGAGCATCCGTGGGGCATCCTCAAAAAGAAGGTGGAGGAGCGCAAGGTCTCTAACATCCACCAGCTCCGTGATGTCATCATGGAGGAGTGGAAGAGGACTCCAGTGGCAACCTGTGAAGCTCTGGTCAACTCCATGCCCAAGAGGGTTAAGGCAGTACTGGAAAATAATGGTGGCCACACAAAATATTGGCAGTTTGGACATTCACCATCTCCTAGTAAAAAAAGTAAAAAAATAAATGTACATTCTTTTACCTGCAAAAAGATTTGCATTAATTTATTGCCTTACAAAAGGTGAACTCATCCTTTAATTTTATCCCATATTGTTTCAGCTTGGGATACACTGTCTTCCATACAGACAGTAAATACTGCAAAAAAAAAACCCCTCAGAATATTCTCACTGAAAATATACTACTGTGTCCCTTCAATTAGATATAAATAAAATGATATTCTTACAATGTTTTATTTTCAAGCGATACAGCCTGAGTCACGGGTAAAACATTTCAATGTACGTCATAGCTCAAAACAAATTTATTAAACTGCATGTCTGCTGTATGATACAATTATATGGCATAACAGCAACCTAGAATGTACTGGACAAGCACAATAATTTGATTATAGCAAATCAAATTAAAAACATAAGTGGATTTGTTCGAAAAATATACATATATAAAAAATAAAGTTAAATCACACTAGCGGTGCAGATAATAAAAACAGATTTATTCACAATTACTCCCTGTATATAAATGAACAGTAACTGTAATGTTTTTAGTTTTTTTAATACTTTTTTGTAAAGCAGTATCTGCAGTCAGGTTGGTGTAGCCTGTATCTGGGGGGGGGGTCATCATTCTCTATAATTCGGTATACGGTCAGTTCTTCCCACGAGTCTGCAAATAGACTAATGCTCCTTCCAGAAGCAGCAGTAGAGAAGGCTGAAACCATAGGGCACAGTCTGCATAATGCATTGGTAAATCTGATTTTGCAGTAATACGTTCATTCTTCATTTTTTTGTTTTCTTTATACACACTTTTTTTAAGAAAAAAAAAATAAAAAGTAGATTTTCACAGTTTAAACATTTGATAGGTTTTCTATTTTCTACTGTGATTAAAATATGGGTTTAAGAGATTTACAAATCATTGCATTCTGTTTTATGTAGATTTTACACAGAGTCACAACTTTTTTGCAATGGAGGTTGTACTGAGCATGCAGGGTGCCATTGCAGACATCTTTACGAAAACAAGAATGCAGTAAGTGCCCTTGGATCAGTTTAAAGCTCAGTTCCACCCAAAAGTGGAAGCTCCGCTTATCTGCCTCCCCCCTCTGGTGCCACAATTGGCACCTTTCGGGGGGGGGGGGGTACCCGTTCCCCACTAATGAGAGCTCTCGCTGCAGCGAGATCACTCGGAAGTTCAGCCCCCCTCCTCCTTCCCCCACTGCCGGGCCATTCAGTAAGCGCTTTGTGCATACGCAGTAAGGAACCGACTGTGAAGCCGGAAGGCTTCACTGCCGTGTTCCCTTACTATGAATGGCTGTCCATATTCCCCTCACACACACGTTCCTGAAAACAAGGCTCCACAGTAGAGGGTGCTGCAGCGACTACCAGCTGGTTACTGGAAAATCACAGGTAAATTTACATATTCGCCAGCACACCAAGGATCCTCAAATGTCGTCCAAAAGTTTTTATTGCAGAATGATCACATCAATAGAAAGTGCAACGTTTCAGAGTATTGTGATCATTCTGCAATAAAAACTTTTGGTAACTTGAGGATCCTTGGTGTGCTGGCGAATATGTGCATTTACAACGAATGGCGGCGGCAGCACCCAAGAGCTGATGGAAGCATCCACTGGGGTGCTGACATCGCTGGATTCCAGGACAGGTAAGTGTCCTAATATTAAAAGTCAGCAACTACAGCATGTGTAGCTGCTGATTTTTAATTTTTTGCTGAGTGGAACTCCTAGCATTTTCAAAAGCAGAGTTCAGCAATGGCTTCCTTTATACCAAGAATCAACCATAAAATATCAGATTGTATGGTCTATAGTGAGCTGTAGAAGAGGGGGGGGGATCAGTACCTCCTGAGGAGAGGAGGGCTTACTATGGAATGGATTTGCATTAACAGCCAAAATGTTCTTTGCCATCCAAAAAGGAGGACACAAATGGCACAAGGTTATAGAACGCTATTTTAGCTTATAAACGCTGTTCCCTAAAGCAACAAACAGGCAAAAGCTAAATATTTGAAGCTTTACACGCATTTAGGACCCAAAGTATACTGGCATAAAAAGTTTGTAATCTTTTACTAACAAGTAAAAACAGGCACCTCCAAATGCCTGAATTTTGTAAAGTTGGACTCTAAATCTCCCCGAGAGGAATAAAGCACAGGGGACATGAATATGCAAATCTCAACTTCATTTTTACAGTCAGCACCAGGCCCTGCTCTCCTCACACCTATTGGCCAGGGAGGCCACCTATCACCATGATGAGAGATGCAGAAGATGGATGAGGCCAAGGATCAACCTTCTCAATGAAATCTGAACTCCAGGCAGGTCCAGGTAATTTCTTAACTTTGAGCAATTTTTCCATAATTTAAAATACAGGATGTTCCCCTCTGAAATCTTCCCTTTTGCATTAGTCAGAAGAGAAGCCAAGTCCTCCTAATTTTCATTTAGTAAGACCGGAGGCCACTAAACCTGCTGTTCCCTTGGTCACTGGTGTTTTAACAACCAACAAGTAGCAATGGAGAAAAAAGAAAAAAAAAATGCCAGGCAGGAGCACGTTATACGCTGTCCTTCCTTATAGGGGGCATTCAGCAGAGCAATCTGTCACCCGCTGTGTCCACAGCGAAAGACAGATCACTGTACTGGGCCAGCCCTGGTACCATGTGATCACTGTGACCAATCACATAGCAGTTGCACACAATGGCTTTCATTCATATCCATTCACTGTATACTATTGTGGTCTCTGACTGGCAACAGTGATCACATGGCACAGGGGCCAATCACAGCAGACTTGTACAATGTGATAGTTGTGGCCAATCACAATAGTAAAATTGTGACATAAAAATTACTAGTTAAAAACTCGCCACGCCTCTTACTAAATACCTTGGGTGTCTATTTGAGGGATATTTGTAATGTCCTGGCATTTTAGGGCCTCAAGAAATTAAATGGGCCATCAGTACTGATCATTGTTGGTAGAATCTACAACTGTCACACAGTAAATATTTGTTACATTGGGTTATTGCTACCAAAGAAATGTAGCAGAATACATTTTTGCCTGAATTCATGAAGAAAGATTATTTATTTTGAAAGTTTTATAAAAAGAACCTAGGAAAACACGCGACCACAAGAAAGCTCGGTCTCAAGAACAAATGATAAAAATTTAAAATTTGGGTACAGTGTTGCACGACTTATTGTTGCATGAGTAATTGGTTTTCAAAGTGTGACAGTGCTGAAATCTAAAAATTGGCCTGGACTGGAAGGGGGTGAAAGTGGTTGAACAATCCTGCAGTTCAGTTTTAAGCTGAGATTTGCATATTGGAGTTCTCCCCTGGTTTTATTGCTGATTTCTTTAAACAGGAAAAGGAAACGGTGTTCAGGCACTCAGAGAAGGCTGATGTACTAAAGATCACCAACGGTTAACAGTACTGGTTTGCTTGATTTTTGCATTTCAATGCACATTTTTGCACAGCTTACCACCCATGTGACCTTCATTGCGCCCCTCCTGTTGACAATGAAGATGCAAATAATTACTTCAAACTTACAGAGTTATACTAAGAGGACCTGTAAACTACAACAGCAGCAGCATTGGCCAGCCTCACTGACTGATCACAATGTGCTGAAATTTAGAGGATAACATAACAACCAAGCTAAAAGACATTTCCAAATTATTAACCCTAATCAAAAATTTGTAGCTGTCACTTAAGTACTCCACAAGTTGTCTTGGAAAAGCGCATTATCTGATCACAAAGCACATCTGTTCAGTATTAAGGTTCCACTGTCAGCGTTTTAGGTGAAGTTTTAATTCAATTGATTTTTTTTTTTCTTTACTTGTTGTTCCACCTTTAATCAATGCCTTGTGAGAGGATCAGCTTTCTGTAAGAAACTGTTAAATATAAAGAAATGTTATTCTAGCATGTTTAGAAAAATTGTTTCAGACTTTTTTTTTTTCCAAAGCTCAACCACAACCTAATTATGTTCAGGACATTCCAAGATTGCAATTGCTAGCTCTGTTCCCAACCAATTTCGAAAAAACGCCTCCTATAACGGACCTTAGTAACAAAGCAAATGATTTTATGGTTAAACCAACACAAGCGAAAGCACAAGAGGAAATGGACACAATTATTTTGCATTTACATTTTTTTCAGGTTAGCATATCAACTAAAGGGGAAAATACTGTGGAGTGCACCACAACACACATCCATTGCAAGGTGTTACTGCAATGTCAAAGTATAAACGGGCCCCAATGTTACCCAAATGTAACTTTCAAAATGTTAACAGATTTTCTTGAGTGTAGGGGATTTTAATCATGAGTATTCCGTGACACTCTATGGAAACCAAATAATGGGTATGGGTCTGGAATTCTGGAACAAGAAAATAATAAATCACACACACACACCCCAAACACCACAAACACAGGATTCTCCGCATCACTGAACCTAAACCCAAAGTGGAAAAAACAACTTGATGTGCCAGAGGACACACAAGCAACCACGTTTGCCAAACTTTATCCCAAAATAACACTATGAAGTCTGGCTTAAAGGGGTTAATCTTTCATCTATTAATTTTTCTGTTTCTTGACCGCCTATATAGAAAGAATAGGTGTTAATTGCACACTTTCTACATGAAGCTAGGCAGCCATGGTAAAGAAGTGTAGTAACTTGAGTCCAGAATTTGGGTTCAAAGGCTAAGTTTACCTTTGGAATGTTACATGTTCTACCAGTATTTAGGAGGAATGAATTTGTTCACAACTTTTCAGTCTTTCAGTCAAATGGAAGCCAAGGCGCTACAGTGTGAATGAGCCGTTTATAAAGCTGGAGCCACACGCAGCAAGACTATGTTGCTAAATGGGGACACAGCCGCATATCCTAATTTGACAGGTGTCTATGGGCAAAGTCACTGCATACCCATTCAGCAACATAGGATGCCTGCACGCAGCACCAGGGGGCTTCAGAAGCATAAACAAATGGCTCCTTCATGCTGTTCAACCCTCAGCACCCATGTGCATGAAAACCTGAAGCTGAACTAAAATCTAGTCAACGTCTGGTGGATTTCTCTATGCAAATTCAGGGAAATGGACAGCAAAATGCAGACTCCTGGGAGTTAGAAATAACCAGTGCAACCATGAGTCCATGAACATTTAATTCCATGCAAAATACCCGATGCACACTTTTCCCACAGCAGCCTGTCTTCTCAAGTCCATAATGACCTATAAACTTCATACACTTCTTCTCATAAAGAAATTCATGTCCTTTGTCACAGGGGGTAACAAAAAATTTCTGGTACACCTGAAGGAGTGAGGTCTTGGTATATTCCTTGAGAATCCACAGGAAGAAAGGCAACATGGAAGGTCCTATAGTGGATTTGCCATAGGGATATCTTGGAGCCACAAGCCTAAGGTAAGCATAAAGCATGGCTCCCAGATGGGTGGAAGGGGATATGGCTGGATTGAATGTAGAGGATATCCTGCTGTGGTAATAGAGAGTAGTACAGATGCACCATGCAAAAGAAACATAGCATTGTCCAGAAGCTTCAAAGACCTATTCTGCGTTATATACACTCACCGGCCACTTTATTGGGTACACCTGTTCAATTGCTTTGTAACACAAATGGCTAATAAGCCAATCACATGGCAGCAACTTAATGAATTTAGGCATCTAGATGTGGTGAAGACGACTTGAAGTGCAAAACGAGCATCAGAATGGGGAAAAAAGGGGATTTAAATTACTTTGAACGTCATATAGTTGTTGGTGCCAGACGGGCTGGTCCGGGTATGTCAAAAACTACTGATCTACTGGGATTTTCATGAACAACCATCTCTAGGGTGACTGTCCTGCACAGAGTCCTGACCTCAACCCGATAGAACACCTTTGGGAATGAATTAGAGTGGAGACTGCGAGCCAGGCCTTCTCACTTTTTAAATTTACCACACTATTGGAGCTTTTTTGCTCCCTTTGTATTATGGCCTTTTGGATCAGCGAGTGCCTCCCCCGAGACTGACACGTTGGAATCGCCCCCGGCCGGAACGAGGACTGAGACGCCGCCATCCATCTGTCCCTGCAGAGGGCTATATCTGCAAGCCTTTAAGACTTTGCTATTTAGGAGGTCCACCGTGTCCGGTAAGGGTCCATCCTTATTGCCCCCTCAAGTCACCGGTTGCTGGGATCCCTCCTCATATCTTCCTTCACCTTCTTTCTTATCTACATGGGCTGTGTCCAAACGGACTGTGGATATGTAATTCTCCCCCTGATGATTGGTGTACCCTCACTGAACACTTTATGAATGGACTTAATTCACTACAACTATTTTATTTATTATTTTTTCACCAGCCACTTATGAATTTTGAAATAATTTCAGTTATTATGGACTTGATTTGATGGATTTTTTATGAGATCACTGTATTTTTTGTATCACTGAATTTATTTGTGTTTTGCTCTATTTTTTATATTTGCCTTTACTATTGTTAAACTGATATACTCACTTTAGAATGATTTAATTATCTATTTTGGTACCATCCATTAGATTGTGAGCGCACTTAGAATAATCTCTTTAGTTTATTACACTGATAGTAGTGTTTTTTTGTTGCAGCTGCAATTTAAAGCACCTTATTAGCTCTCTAGCGCGGTTTTCTTTTTTCCTTTATAAGTTGCTGCTGTTAACATCTCTAGGGTAATAAAGAGAAAGGTCAGAAAAAGAGAAAATATCCAGTAAGCGGCAGTTGTGTGGACAAAATGGCTTGTTGATGTCAGAGGAGAATGGGAAGACTGGTTCAAGATGATAGAAAGGCAACAGTAACTCAAATAACCACTCATTACAACCAAGGTATGTAGAATATAATCTCTGAACCCGCAACACATCGAACCTTGAAGCAGAAGACCACACCAGGTGCCACTCCTGTCAGCCAAGAACAGAAAACTGAGGCTACAATTTGCACAGGCTTACCAAAATTGGACAATAAAAGATTTGGAAAACATTGCCTGGTCTGAGAAGTCTCCATTTCAGCTGCGACATTCAGATAGTAGGGTCAAAATTTGGCATAAACAACATGAAAGCATAGATGCCTTGCATCAACGATTCAGGCTGCTGGTGGGACGGTGTGGAGGATATTTTCTTGGCACACTTTGGACCCCTTAGTACCAATTGAGCCTCATTTAAATGCCACGGCCTACCTGAGTATTGTTGGTGACCATGTCCATCCCTTTATGACTACTGTGCACAGTACTCATCTTCTGATGGCTACTGCCAGCAGGATAATGCACCATGTCACAAAGCTCAAATCATCTCACCACTGGTTTCTTGAACAGGACAAGAAGTTCACTGTACTCCAATGGCCTCCACAGTCACCAGACCTCAATTCAATAGAGGACCTTTCAGATGTGGTGGAACGGGAGATTTGCATCATTGATGTGCAGCCGACAAATCTGCAGCAACTGCGTGATGCTATCATGTCAATATGGACCAAAATCTCTGAGGAAGGTTTCCAACACCTTGTTGAATCTTATCGGCCCAACCCGATACCTAATAAAGTGGCCGGTGAATGTGTATGTGAACTGTTTGATGTCCCTAATGATTTCTAGTTCTGTCCAGCAAACTTTGTGATTCTGCCAAACAGCACAGTTACACTATTCACGGGTTCAGCTTTACCTTTCACTGCATCACCTTCCTGCTCACAGGACAGAAGCTATAATGCTGATTCTCTGTCAAACGAGTTCACTGAAGATGGAGGGGAAAAAGTGAAGCTGAACCCTGAAAATGTTGTTGTCTGCCTAGCTGTGCGACATGGAAGGTGAAAGGTGTGTGAGAATCACGGGCTGATTGCCTGAACAGAATTTCCAATCCTTAATCAGGTAAAACAATCTACACATATGTATTTTAAGTGCATAATTAGCGATTTGGCTGGAGTTCTGCTTTAAAGCACAACATTTCTTTCCATCAGTAATCTGTCCAATCGCTTCTTTCATGGTGTTCTGGTGCAAAAAAAAAAAAAAAAAAAAAGGAAGGATACACAAGTTTAAAATTCTGTTAACAAAATAGGCTGTTAAACACACCCAACAAGACATTTGCTTGCTGAATGGCCAGATTACTGTCTTTAGGACATCACTGCTGGAGGACAAATAAAGATCTGCTTATCAGGTCATGAATGGGCAGTTTGCATTCATGTGTGTTTGGAAATGTTGTGCAAACCAGATCATTTCCCTGCTAGAGATAATATCATTACATGAATAATTCCTCCTGAAGCCACAAGTCATATGATGTACATTATAGTCTACTAATTACACAGATAAAGGAGAATCTGTATATAAGCAAAAGCACCCACAACATTACTTTTTGACTGGGGCGGGAAGAATGGCATCATCAAATCATCTTTGTTCTATCACATTATAGCCATATAATCCAGTCCAATAACCTCAAACACAGCATGCATAATAATATACATGTAAACTCCAAAGTTGGCTGTATGACCAATTATATACTAAATAGAATTTTTTTTTGAAGTTTTTTTTTTTTTATTTTAACAACGTTCGGTTGATTTTCTATTCGTTAGTGGGATCAAAACGATTTTCTTTTTCATTTACAGTGATGAAAAATTTCAAAAGGAGCAGGACAGAAAAGTCTTTTCAAACAAATAAAAATTATAACATTGTATGTACTTTTTGTTCACTCCAAAATTTAAATATTAAAAGCAAATTTAATTTTGAAGTACTTTCAAACATTTGTCAAGTCATCAAATGTACTGAGAACTTTAGTACTCCATTTTTTTATATGAATATTCATACAAAGGTTTACTTGAAAATCTACTGGGGTATGGCCAGCTTAACTGGATAGCATTTCGTTTCTTCATTGTTTAGTGCATCTCAGTGCTGCTCATCTCCTCCAACCTCTGTCTACATGCAGTAACTCCAGCAGTGGCTACATTGTCTTTTATGAATCTTGGCCAGTTCAGCAGTAACTGGCTGAGATTCGAACCATGTATGGGCAGGCTGAATTGTAGCAAGCCGATTGATTGATCGATCAACTTGGAGAAGACAATGACTCAAGCGGGAGGGATTCTCCTGTCTGTGGTTGCAGGAAAAAAAATTTTCTCTGTGTATGGCCTGCCTTAGACCAGCCTCTCTCAACCTTTTTAAACACAGAGGGACCCTAGAAATAACTCAGGAAACCCCTGCTAAAAATTACTATATCTACAACTCAAGATACAATAGTGTGATGGTCAGTTGGAAGAATTACCCCCCTTACAGAGAGCTAAAAAGATCAATGGTGTCAGTGGGAACCTATCTGAGGGGCAGAAATTTCTCATTGCTCAAGGAGCCCCTAGCAACCTCTGGAGGAACTCTAGTTGAGAAACTCTGCCTTTAACCATCTTCTTAATAGTGACAATAGTGTGTAATGGGTGCTGGCTTGGACACTTGTAGTCTGCACCAGGGATGCATGCAATAGGGTGACAATGCAGAAGCAGAATAAGGAGATAGCTGTCACTCTATTTAAGACAATAGAAGCCCACACTATGGTATATACTCCCTATAGCTGTCTGCACTGAGATCGCCCTGTAAAGGGTTAATCTAAGCATCAATATTACCAATTCTGTTAGGCGCTAATTACACTTGTGTAATAACGTGCTCCAATAAAATTAATAAATTCATAAGCTATAAACCACATAATAAAGTGCTGCGTGCTTCAAATGGATACATATACATTCAATAAAGTTCACCGTGTTTCAAAAAAGTGCTTCAAAAATGCATGGGTTTTGTGCTTCAAAGTGCAACACTCCGTGCTCCTCTCCTTTGTGTCCTTTGCAGAGGCAGCTCCCGACAATGAGTGACGAAACTCGTTGGGTGGGGCTTGCTGGCATTACTTCCGTCTGGTTCCGGACTGTGGAACGCAAAACGTTTGGTTGGAGTACATGCCCACGTAATGTATAATGCGAGCATATTGATTACGTGAGTAGCAAATTGTATGTTTTTAAATTACTTTTTAATAAATGGAATCACACTATGGGATGTTGTTTGACTTAGATTTCCCTCTGCATGTATATGATGGAACACTGAAGGAGCATTGCTGTAAAAGAAGGTGCCCCATCCAATACAAAGGATATATGGGGACAATCAAAGGAGGAGCGGTCTAACTTTGTATAAACAAAGCACTATAAACTTACCTTTTTTGGTGAGTGGGGACACAAAAAGAGGGGAGCACAGAGTGTTGTAATTTGAAGCACGGAGCACTTTTTGGAGACACATGAAATTTATTGAATGAATATGTATGCATTTGAAGCATGCAGCACTTTATTATGTAAATATAACAAGAAGTGCAGCGCTGGATATATAAAAAACCCAAAATTAGTGATAATTGATAAATAAAATAACTAATAAATGTGAAAAATAAAATGTGAAAAATAAAACATAAAACAAGTGAGTGCTTCACTGT